>NC_083314.1:163404752-163750585 GCF_963455315.2 Globicephala melas | reverse complement strand
AGTTCAAATCCCAGTTCCATTACCACTTTGCTGTATGACCTTGGACAAATTGCTTATCCTCTCTGAGCTTCAGTTTGCCCCAAAGAGGGGTGATTATCCTTAACACTATCAAATGAAGCAACACATGTGACAACGCTTCCTAAGGGACTGGGCAGGTATCACCTGTATGCTGCACTCCCTCCCCTGCCCATGCCAGCCTCCATCCACATAACCGGCAAAGCAAAACCTGACCAAAGAAAGGGAAGGACAGACATAAAGATGGACAAGCCCTACCCTTGGGATCAGCAGCTCAAAACTGCACACTGGAAATCAGCTGCACGAAGGAAAAGTAAATGTAACTTTCTTAGACTTCTCACAAACGACCTCATCTCATGCTCAAACACCCATCCCAGTGATGATGGGGGTCGGCGAAGAAGAGAGGGACTCTTAATTGGCAAGTTCATCACCAATTAAATATGACCCCCTCCACTGTAACAGGGTCTCTCTGGGGTTATCGGTTGCCTTGGGGTGAAGGCTCAGTGTTTCCCCCTTCCCATCTTTCCTTCCAAATATGACAGCCAGGGTAAAGACAAGTGGGGGAAGTTGACAGAGCTTCTTGGAGGCAGTGGGGTGAGGTCTCCCGCCTGTGTGTTGCCCACCTGGTCCACACTGGCACCCATTTGAGGCCCCGTCTTCCTGCTCCTCTCAGTACTGGCTGCAGTCCACACTGTCGCTGCTGGTGATAGCGCTGGTCCAGCAGACCTGGACCTGAGCCAGCCTCCACTGCAGTGGCCCAGAGAGGCTCCCCACCCGTTGCCCCTGGTCACAAGGGGCCTCTCTTTGCGGTCTCATGATCCTGGGGGCATGCTGGAATTCTTGACCTCCTGGTCACCCTACTCAGGTCATGGGGACCCAGTAGTGCTCAGTCAACCACATCAAACCAGACACCCTCTCCCACCAACGTCATGTTCTCAGCTCCACAATCCCACCCACTTCCCCACACTGGATAAGTGGCATAAAGAACTGTCAGCAAAAAAAAAAAAAAAAAAAAAGAACTGTCAGCACTGATGTTCTAGGACCCTGTGTAGGGTTCCCGGTGTCTGTGGTCACATCCTCTCCATAGGCTGATGCCCGGAAGAGTGGGCCCCTGGGTGTTTCCTTGGGACCCAGGCTCTGTCCCCAAACTAGTCCTCCCTCACCAGAATTTGTCTTTCCCACTCCTATAATAGCAGCCCCTCACTTCCTCTCCTTGCCTGGTGGGAATCTCCCTCTTCATCTCCTCCATCCTCTCCACACTCTTCTTGTGATCTCAGAGGCAGCCAGACTGGGCTCTTGATATGCAAAGAGGACTTTGGGGACTTAGAAAGACTTTCCTCTCTCTCAACAAAGCCTGGCTTTCAAGACCATTATCTGGCTAAGGGCTGCAGGATCCTATTCAGTCAAAAGCTGAGCATCAATCCTTCCCCATTGTGCTTCTGTTCCCCAATCCTATTCCTCTCTAAGACCCTGGACGCCTCTGGCTGAAAAGGAAGAGAGTCACATAAAAGCAGGGAAGAAACACAGAGGTACATTCAAAAGCGATATCATTCTAGTTACACCAGACTCTCCGGATGTCAGAGTGAAACGAGTCCATTGGGAGAGCTTCTCCCACCCACTCTAGAGACCCAGAGAGGGCAAAGAGTCACTTCAGGCCACACAGCAAAGCCATGGCAGGACAGGAACTAGAAACCGTGTCCCAACACTCAAAGGTTCTTCCCAACATGCCTCCTTTAGGGATGGGGTGCTGGGGTCCTTCCTCTATCGGACCTCTGTGTCTGAGCACTGTTCAGCAGCTCTCTGGAGCAGGAATGCTGTCTGTCTTGCTCACAATACATCGCCATCCCCCAGCCCAGGCTCTAGAAGATAGCGACTGGTACTTCATCTCCCATGTCGTGCTGCTGCCCAGACTTAATCACTGCCCCAGTTTCCAGCTCTGTCACCGTGGATTCCTCCATCAAAGTGCATCTGAGGCTCAGCTGTGCTCTCGCTGTCTGCACCTGCATTCATGGGCTGCTTGCTGTCTGACACGGAATCATCCCTCCCTGCCCGCCCCTTCCTCCCTGCAAGGTGCAGTGAGGCCTCTTCATCCCTCCTCCTGCTACTCTCAGCTTGAGTCAAGCATTGTCTCACTGAGTCTCAGATTCCTCACATTTCAATGTCAGAGTTTGGGGGCCTCCCTGGTGGCCCAGTGGTTAAGACTTCACCTTCCAATGCAGGGGGTGTGGGCTCGATCCCTGGTCAGGGAACTAAGATCTCACATGCCTCGTGGCCAAAAAACCAAAGCATAAAACAGAAGCAATAATGGAACAAATTCAATAAAGACTTTTTTAAAAAAAATTTTTAAATAAATCAATATAAGAGTTTGATGAGATGGCAGCCTTCAGACATATTTTTAGCAGTGGAAAAACAGACCTTCCCTCTTTTAAGCAAAGAGATGGGGTCCTCCCACAGTGTCTGGAAATTGAGATGGATGGATAGATAGTAGATAGAGGACATAGGTGGATAATAGAGAGATAAATAGATAGATAGATAGACAGATAGATGATAGATTTCAAATCAGTGGTTTTGCAGGTCCTGTAAAGCACATATGCAGCACAAAATTTGAAAATCACTGAACCGGGGACTTCCCTGGTGGCGCAGTGGTTAAGAATCCGCCTGCCAATGTAGGGGACATGGGTTCGATCCCTGGTCTGGGAAGATCCCACATGGTGCGGAGCAACTAAGCCTGTGCGCCACAACAACTGAGCCTGCGCACCGCAACTACTGAAGACCGCACGCCTAGAGCCCGTGCTCCACAACGAGAGAAGCCACTGCAGTGAGAAGCCCACGCACTGCAACGAAGAGTAGCCTCTGCTCGCTGCAACTAGAGAAGGCGCGTGCAGCAATGAAGACCCAACACAGCCAAAAGAAAAAGAAAAGAAAATCACTGAACTGGGTAGTCTGTGACCTTCTGACACCAACTTGATTAGAATTCAAGATTCAGAATCTAAACCCAATAAGTCAGAATTACACTTAGCAGTAAGTAATAAAATTAAAAAGAAAAAACTGAACTGGGGTTTAAATCACAGAAGGTGTTCCTGTTCTCATGTAATAGGAAGTCCAGAAGAAGGCAGCCCCGGGCTGAGAGACACACCCCTTGGCTCCTATCCTCTCTCTGCTCAGCTTTCCTCAGCCTGTGGCATCATCCTCTGACACGTAGCCTCAGGATCACACAATGGCTGCTCCTGCTCCAGCATCTTGTCTGTGTTCTGGACAGGAAGAAAGGGATTGGCAAAGAGGTAAAAGCCCATACCAGTTGGGTGGCCTCCCTTTAAAGACTCTTCTGGAAGCCCTGCTCAGTGAATCTGCTCAGATTTCATGGGCTAGAATGTGTCACGTGACAACCCAATATGCTAGGGAGAATAGGAAAAACTGTTTGGGTTTTTTTAATCTGGGCACACTGCCACCATGAAGAAAGCCTGGGTCCTGTGAGTAAAGATGGAGAGGTCGATGGTAGGCAACTAACTGTGTCAGCCTCAGGAGGCCTGGGGCCAGTCCCCGCCTGCCATTTACATGTGTGATTTGGGGCATGTCGCTTCACCACTTCAGGCCTCAACTTCCCCATTTCAAAAACGGGAATTGGGCCAGATGCTATAGGACTTTATCCAGCTCCAATTGCCTGGGTATAAATCCTGACTCTGCTACCTATTAGCAGTGTGTCCTGGGGTGAGGTATTTGACAATGTCGTACCACAGTTTCCTCATCTGTAAAATAGGGGTCCTCATGGTATCTACCCTGTGAGGTTGTGAGGACTGGATGGGCTGTTATGTGTAATGTATGCAGCTGAGTCTGACAGAGAGTCAGAGACCAAGATCCATTATTGCCACTGTAGCTGCTGAGAGTCACAGGTCCTGAGTTCTACTCCTGCCTGCCCCTGGGTGCTGTGTGACCTGGGCCAAGTCCCTTCCCCTCTCTGGGCCTCGGCAGCCCGTCCTATAAAATGAGGGAACTGGATGCTATCTTGGACCCTAGCAGCTCTGAGTGTGGCTCTCAGAAGCTATGCTGGGCTGTTGACAGGACAGCAAGTCCCTTCCTGGGCAGGGACAGGAGAGGAGGGTGTCAGCTGGTTTCCTGTGGCTGGGGTGGTGACCTGGGCAGCCTGGACCTCCTGTTTCCCAGAGGGAATCCAAGGCTGCCCCCTCCAGTCGCTGAGGCAACGGTCCCTACATCACCTCCTGGTGGGGAGCCGTGTGGGTGAGGGAAGCGCCATCCACAGTGGTTCTTTGTCTCCTGCCGCCCCAGCCCCGAAAGCCTCATGCCCATCTTCCAGATGAGGAAACTGTGGCACGGGGAGGTGAGATCATTTGCCCAAGGTCATGAGGCTGTAGAGGAGCAAGGCTGGGATTAGAACCTGAGTCTCCTGAAAACATGGGCTGGCCTCACCCAGGACCCTCAGTACCAGCTGGACTCTCCTCCAGCCCCGCCCACCCCCCCACACATACCCTGACACAGAAAGCCTGGAGCTGAAGCCCTCAGCGGCCTGGTGACCTACAGTGTGACTTGCAGGCCGGCTCCCTGAGGTACAAGGCCCCTGCTGGACCCCCTTTTCTGCCTTTATCCTGCTCACACTGAGCAGCCCCTTGACCCCTCCCTGGGCATGCAGGGACCCATGCCGCGGGCCCTATGCACAAATAACCACAGAACAACACAGTGGCCAAGCTGCCACTTAGCAGGAGCAAGGGCTCTGGAGCAAGGCAGCCCCGGGTTCAAACCCTGACCTTGGCACTCAGCAGCTGTGTGCCTTGAGCTGGTGACTCAACCTCTCTGAGCTCCGGTTTCCTCATCTGTGACATGCGGCTCTTTGTTTCCTAGGGCTGCTGTAAACAAGTCGCCACAAACTCGGTGGCTTAAAACAACAGATGTTCATCATCTCACAGTTCCAGAGGTTGAAAGTCTAATGTCAAGATGTCGGCAGGTTTGGCTCCTCCTTGAGGACTCTGAGAGAGAATCGCGTCCATGCCTCTCTCCCAGTTTCTCATGGCTGCAGCCCTGCTTGGCCTTCCTTGGCCTGTGGCAACATAACTCCAGTGACTGCCTCCATCGTCACATGGCCCGTTTTCCCTCTGTGTGTGTATCCAAATTTCCTTCTGTTATAAGGATGCCAGTCATCGGATTAAGGCCCACCCTAATCTAGTATGACCTCATGTTAACTTGATTACATCTACAAAGACCCTCTATTCAGATAAGGTCACAAGCACAGGTAGCAGGGGTTAGGACTTGACCATGGTTTTTGTGGGGACATGATTCAATCCACAACAGGCACCATGAGAAGATGCTTGTGTTAGTGGATGTGATGCAGATTTTATGAGTAATTCCTATAAAATGTCCACCCCTGAGTCAAACCCATAGAAAGCCCTCAAACAGTACATGCTGTTATTCTTACTTTGGTTCTCTCATCCCAGCAACAAGCTGCAGATTTGACTGTTTGCCTGGAGCCCAGAGCCTGCGGGTCTGAAATCCTGACTTGTGCGGTCAAACACCCAGAGGCTGCACTAATAAAAGCCAGCATCTATTGAGCACTTACTGTATGCCAGGCACTGCCTATACACAAAACAAATATCATATCACTCTGTCTTCACAATAATCCTATGAAATAGCAACTACTGTAACCCCCGTTGAAAGATGCAGAAACAGGTTCAGAGAGGTTAAGTAACCTGCCTGAGGTCACCAGCTAGAAAGAAGCTAGCCTCAAACCAAGTGAGTCCAGCCAGGCTGCCAGGGTGAGGACTCCCAGCCATCCTTCCGGAGGGTAGCCTCATGCAGAGCCAGCCCTGGGCAGGGCCACAGGGGCCTCCAGAAGGGCGTGTGTGTGTGTGTGTGTGTGTGTGTGTGTGTGTGTGTGTGTGAGACTACTGTCTGTTTCTGTATATCTGTGTCTCTGTGCATCTGTTTGTGTGTGTCTATACCTCTGTGTTGGTCTTTATGTGTATTTGTGTGTGTGTACCACAAGGTTACCAAGCCCCAGAGGAGAGTGGTGCCCCAGACCATCCTATATACACGGTCACACTGAAGCAGACACACAAAATCCCCATATAAAATCCCACAGAGACACACTACACATGTAGTGTGTAGACACACACACTACACAGTCTTATATGCACGTAGGTGTACATATGTACGTAGACACGCACTCATGACCACAGACACACACAAACAAACATCTTCACAGGGGGACACATGCAGACACCCAGGAGCTAGCGGGACCTGCGGTGTGTGTGTTGGGGGGGCGGCGGGGAGCAATCTGCTAACTAAGAAAAGTCAGAGATGGGCTTCAAAAGGCCTTCGTACAGCACAGACACGGGAGTCCCGCACTGGAGCACAGGGGGAGCTGTGCCCAGATCGAGGGCAATAGTGGGAGCATAGGACCCAGAGGAGGGGGCCACCAGCTCTGCCAGATGGGGAGAGGTCAGGGAGGGCTTCCCAGAGGAAGCGGCAGAGCGTGCTTTAGAAAGAAGAGCCTGACGTTTCTCAGTCCATCACGCTCATAGGAAGACGCTAAGAGTCCAGAGACAGGAAGAGCGGGTGGGAGTGCATTTTGGAGTGTGTTCACTGCTGGGAAAGAGGCGCAGGAAAAAAACGTATCTCCAACAGCCATTAGCCTCTCCCCGACAGGCCTTCCTACCCCCAACCTCTCCCCATCCCGTCATAGTTTGACATCCTCCCATAAGTCCCCTCTCCATGTCTGCAGTCACTATTGATTGCTGCTGTCCACTCAGAAACCCTGTCCCTCGTCTCCAGGTAAAAGAAAAATGCTTCCTTCCTTAGGGGAATTTCCTCTCCCTCACTCCATGTGGCTGGCACAATGCCAGGACCCCAGGCCCTCGGCCCCAGGCTAAACAAGAGATCCGGGCCTGGCCATCATTCCATCCCATCTCCCTGACCACAGCGATCGGCCATGGATGGACAGGTGACCCCAGCCTGGCCGTCGGTCTCCTTTCCTAGGATTTACTGTGGCTTCTGGAAGGAAGAATCTCAGTCTCCTGCCTCAGGAGCTAAGACGGTGTGACCCCTATGCTGCCTGTGGCCACGTCCACCTCTTGCCCCAGCGTGGAGAAAGGCTGTCTGCAATGGAAAGAGGATAGGTCCAAAAGAGGAAGGCTGAGCGGAGAGAATGAGAGCCCTGACAACTCAGTCCGAGTCTCTGATCCAGGTGCCTCTTTCCCAGGCTTGAGAGCCAGTTAAGTCCCCTTTTTGCCAGTTCTGGCTGGGTTTCTGCCACCTGCCACTAAAGGAGACGTGACTAGCACAGTCTCCCTTCTCATTCCTCTCGTCTGTCCTTCCCCCACCACCATCTCCCACTCAAACCCCCTCTCCACCAGAGGCACTGCCCGCCTACCTCTCACTCCTCCCAAATCCATCCTCCCAAGCTCCCTGACTCCCACCCTCAGCCCCGCATTACCTACCCTCCCCAGAAGGAGCTGTCCTAGGGCTCCCATGGCAGCTGAGGCCAGGACAGATTCCCAGGCCTGGGGGAGGAACCTGGTCCTCCCTCTGTTAGCAGGGACATATAGAGCAGGCTTGCTCTGGGACAGGCCTGGGTATCTCTGCCCTTTTCTAAGGCATCAACCCTCTCTCTGGTCTCCCTGCCTCCTGTCTCTCTCCCCTCCAACCCATCCTGCACTCTGCAGTCAGACAGATCTTCCAAAAGTGCAAATCTGACAGCGTCAAACCCACTCCCCCAGCCCCCAACCCCGCAGAACTCTGACCAGTCTCTGTGCCCTAGGGGATAACAGCCTTTAGCCTGGTTATTAGCTAGGGTATAGGTTTAGCATCTCTTCTAAGGCAGAGATGCCAAATAACACTGGCTTAAACAAGAGAGAAGTTTATTTGTCCCTTAGATAATAATTCACACATAAACCATCCAGTGGCTGGTTCCCTCTGTCTCATTGCTCCGTTGTTCCCGGGCTGTTTGTTGCCTTCGTTCACATGGTCCAAGGTGGGACAAGTTCACCTTCCAGCCAAGTTGTGACAAGGATAAAAGGTAGAGGAGAGGGCAGACCACTACCCTTTAAGGGAACAACCCTGAAACTGCCTACTGTACTTTTGCTCTACTGTATTGGCTACATTGGTCACATGGGAGGCTGGGAAATGTAGTCTTTCTTTCAAGCAACCATGTCTCATCACTGTGGAAGGAAAGGAGAATGGATATTAGGGGACAGCCAGTCTCTGCCACAGCCTGGCATTCAGTGTCTTTCTCAGCAGCTTTACTCTGGGGCTCTGTATCTTTAAGCATGTTGTGAACCTTTGCCTACCTTCCCTTTCCTGCCTCCAAATTCAGGAAGCCTTCCCTGACCACCATCACCCCAGCCTGGATTAAGGGTCTCAGTGTCCATTGATCACATGGTGTTGTGTGTAAGGGCCCATCTCCTACCCTAGTTGGGAGCAACTCCAGGGTAGGGGCCATAACTGATTTAATTCTGTGTCCCCCTGCCCAACGCCAAGCCTGAAAGGGAATGGGCATCAGGCAATACAGAAAAAAGGAATGAATGAGTGAGTGAACCATCTAAATTAGAAATTTTCAATTGATAAATGATTGTTGAGGGCTTCCCTGGTGGCGCAGTGGTTGAGAGTCCGCCTGCCGATGCAGGGGACACGGGTTCGTGCCCTGGTCCGGGAAGATCCCACATGCCGCGGAGCGGCTGGGCCCGTGAGCCATGGCCGCTGAGCCTGCGCGTCCGGAGCCTGTGCTCCGCAACGGGAGAGGCCGCAACAGTGAGGGGCCCGCGTACCGCAAAAAAAAAAAAAAACAAAAATCGTATAATTTAAAAAAAAAAAAATGATTATTGATTGAATGAATGAATGAGCCCGGGAAGGCGCCTGTGCGTTGACGCGGGGCTGATCAGGCAGGCGAGGCTTCCCTGGGATCTCACCTCCACAAATGCGGTTCCCTCAGCCCGGAGTGCTCTCTGCCTCCTCTGTGACTGCCCAGCTCATGCTCAGCCTGTATGTCTCATCTTAAATGTCACCTCTCGAGAGGGGTCTTCCCTGACTCACCTCCACTCCAGTGTAGAGCAGGCCCATTCACCACCCCCCACTCCACAGGCCCCTGTCCTGCCCGTCGGAGTGCTCAGCCCAACTGTAATTAAATAATGTGCCCACACTGATTTGTCCACAAAACTGAAAATTCCATAAGGTGAGTCTGTCTCTCTCATTGTGTCCCCAGGGCCTAGCACAGTGTTGGACACACAGCAGCTGCTCAGTGAAAGTTAAATGAGCGAAACTCAGTTCTACAAGTGTCTTTAAAGGGGTTGACATTTTGATCCAAAGGACGGTCAGGATAATGGTTGTCACGTAAGTCGGTAGGTGGCAGCTTCAGAGCTGCATGGCAGGCGGCACCAAGGATCTGTGCGCCGGGCTAAGCCTACCTGAGGGGCCAGTGAGGGACAAGGGGAAAACTGCCCGCCAGCCCCTAGTCACAGAGCCCTGCACTCAGCCCGCTACATAGAGAAAACAAAGTATTCGGGAGCCCCACCTTCACCTCGACCGCTGGGAGGAGAGGGGCCCACTGCGGGCAGAAGACACGGCGACATGGATGGCAGGTTATTCAGCTGCTCTGTGCCTCGATTCCCCACTGTGGAGGGCGATCGATCACAATAGTACCTTCTTCATGTGGTCTTTGTGAAGATTAAAGGGTTAATCCATGGACAGTGCCAATCCAGGGCCTGCTTCATTGTAAATGTTTGTGAATAATATAAAGGGACAATGAAAATACATGTGCTCTGGGCTCTGGCCTGAGAGGCTCCCAATCCACTGTCACTGAGCCTCAGTTTTCTCATCTGTAAAGTGGGGGTGCCAATACCCGCCCTCAGGGGCTCAGAGAGATGCAGTGAGACGAGGACGCCACGGGCTCAGCGCCATGCATGGCACCAGGGAATCCTCTCCTCTTCTCCCAAGACAGAGAGGGACGGGGCAGAGAACGTCTGTCAGCCTCACCTGCCTGAGGCAGGAGGCCTGGGGACGGAGGAGGCTGCCTGATGAATAATCTCATTAATGGTAATCATCACCCTGATGCTTGTTAATATAATAACACTGGGCTCCCAGCCACTGCTTGGCTCTGAGCTGGCTCCTCTGCGCCTCTCATCTCTGCCTGGCGGGGGCTCCGTAAACACTCATTACACTCCCGTCCCCTGGGAGGCCGCCAGGAGAAGCTGCTATTACCGGCACACAGCTCAACTCTGGGTCGTAGGCTCTGCTTTTAATAAGCATCATCGGGCTTCCCTGGTGGCGCAGTGGTTGGGAGTCCGCCTGCCGATGCAGGGGACGCGGGTTCGTGCCCCGGTCCGGGAAGATCCCACATGCCGCGGAGCGGCTGGGCCCGTGAGCCATGGTCGCTGAGCCTGCGCATCCGGAGCCTGTGCTCCACAACGGGAGAAGCCACAACAGTGAGAGGCCCGCGTGCAGCAAGAAAGAAAGAAAGAAAGAAAGACGGAGAGACTGGGACCCAAAGAGATTAAGAGACTTGCCCCACATCACACAGGCATCGATGCGGAGAGCGAGGGCTAGTTCAAAGCCTGGATTCCTGGCCATCTCTTCCCCGCCTCCCACCCTCACCCCCAGCAAGGAGCCTCTTGCTCGGAGACCCTAATTCAGACCCAGAATCAGCTGGCTCAGACATGGGGGCGTTCAGCATCAGAGGGCCCCAGACCACCTGGGGTTCCCTCCAGGCCATGGCCATTCTGTGTCACCACTGACTTCCTAGCTGTGTGCCCCTGGGGAAGTCACATCACCTCTCTGGGCCTGAGTTTCCTCAAAATGGAAACAAGAGCTGACACTTAGGGAGCATTTACAACATTCCAGGACTGGTCTATGTGTTGGCCATGTAATATCTCATTTTATGCCCACCGCAACCCTAAAAGGAAGATATTAAAAGAGTCTATGATTTTAAAGATTCTGTTATCCTACAGGATTCTATGATTCCCACAGGGTCTGTTATGAAAGGCCCTGATCTTAAAAAGAGTCTAAAAAGATTCTATTACTCTAGAATTCTCAGGTGCTGGAAGATTCCATCCATCTGTCTGTGAATCGTAATGATAAAGGATTTCATGAATTGGTGATTCATTGAACCTCAAGGGTAAGAGGCAATTTGTCAGCCTTCAGTCAGCCTTGAAGGCCACCAGTGTCCACCCCCTGCCCCCGCCCCCTCCCTCCGCTATGACATCAGGGCCAGCCGAGGCGGAACATCTGCCTCTATGACAGGCCTTGGGTCCAAAACCAGCAAGGACCGTGGAGGCCGCCGGAGTGCTTGGGGGTGGCTCCCAGACAAAGGGCTCCATGGACCCGCCTCCGCTGCCCTGGCCCCGTCTTTCACACAATGGAAGGACCTTTCGAGGCTGCATCCAGCTCGCCCCCTCCCTCAGCCAGAGACACCCAGAAATACAGCTGAGTGCAGTCTCAGAGCAGCCCCCTCCCTGCTCAGAAGGGCCCCAGCAAGGAGGTGGGGAGCAGAGAGAAAGGCAGGTGTCTCTTCATTCTCTTAGCCAGTCTGACCTCTCTGCTTTTGCTCATGTCCTGCTTGGCATACCGCTCTTCCTCTTTCTCTAAGAATCCTTCAAGGGCCAGCTCAAGCCCCACCTCCTCCAGGAAGACCTGCCTGGTTACTCTAAACTTCACTGATTCCCCCTGTCTCTGAAGTTCTTTCGCATGACATTGAGTACTAATGTGGGACTCAGATTCCAGAGCCTCTTTTCCTCTCCAGTCTATCCCCCCTGCTACCACCAGAGTGATCTTTCGGGAACACACATGTGACCTTGTCACTCTCTTTCTACAGATCTTGACCCCCAAGCATGGCATTCAAGACCATCCCTACCTCTGGTCCCACCTTTTCTGTCTGGCTTCATTTCCTGCCTCAGATCTATGCGCTAAGGCTTGACCAGGTGAAGCGGGGATCTGCCTCCCAGATTATGTGGGCACCGAGGCGGCCCTTCTGAGGCTGGAGCAGCTGGGACCCTGCCTTGATCCCAAGAGACAGATGTTGAAGGTCTCCTCTACCACCTCATTACACAAGCACACACACACACGCACACACACACACACACACACGCACACACACACCAAGCTGCCACCAGGGAGCCCACTGGGGTTTGCAGCCTTAGAGAGCATGTTAGTACCATGGACAGCGCCACAGGCAGGCTCTGGGTGCTACTAAAATCCATCTGCATGCATGCACGTCCCGGGACATGCATGGATTTCATACAGCAGGCATTTGCTGAGCACCAGCTGCACGCCCCACACCTGCTAGGTGATATGGAAAATGCCAGAAGGAGAGATATTGACCTTTGCTGCACCAAAGAAACTTACAGTCTTGTTGGGGAATTGATTGCCCTGGTACCAACTTCTCACCTCTCTCCCTGCAGGCTGCCAGAGCCATGCTTACAAACCGTAAATCTGATCATATCACTCTCTAAAAAGCTCCATGCACGCGCGCACACACACACCAATGTTTATAGAGTAAAATCCAAGCCATTGAACGTGGCATTCAAGGCCCTCTCTGACCCAGGCCCAGCTAGTCTCTTGCCCTTGCCAACCCCTTTAAATGCAACACTCAGTCTCACTTGATTTCCATACATTCCCAAATATCCTGGGGTGTTTTTCTCACTTGAGGAGTAGTTCCCCTCTTCTTTTCACAGAGAACTCCTATATAGCCTTCAAAACTCAAACCAAGGGACTTCCCTGGTGGCACAGTGGTTAAGAATCTGCCTGACAATGCAGGGCACACGGGTTTGATACCTGGTCCGGGAAGATCTCACATGCCGCAGAGCAACGAAGCCGGTGCGCCACAACTACTGAGCCTGCGCTCTAGAACCCACAAGCCACAACTACTGAGCCCACGTGCTGCAGCTACTGAAGCCCGCGTGCCTGGAGCCTGTGCTCCACAGCAGGAGAAGCCACTGCAATGAGAAGCCCACGCACTGCAACGAAGAGTAGCCCCCGCTCGCCGCAACTAGAGAAAGCCCACGCACAGAAACGAAGACCCAATGCAACCATAAATTAATGAAAAAAATGAATTAATTAATGAGAAAACCCTCAAGCCAAATATTTCCTCTTCCTGGAAGCCCCAAAGTTCATTGTTCCCTCCTCTGTACCTGCATCACCTGGCATCATTGAATTCTGACTTACTGTGCATCCCTCAGGTCAGACAGAAGTTAGCTAAATTTGCCCGGGCCCATTAGAAAACACTGGTGGTTACCAGAGTGCAGGGGCTTTCTAAGAACTGTAGTTGATTAACCACAATGCCAGCAATACTCATATCCAACAATGTCAGATTTACTTGGAAGTCTAAAAATAATGTCAAAGCTGTGCTTTTTATATCATTTTTTTCACTCTAGAAATCTGTCTGCCTTGTCTTTGGGAAGAGCATTATTTATTATATAGCTCAAATGCCCAATAATTGTTAGCAAATAAAACATAGCCTCTAGTGAATCTAATGCAGATGTGAGGCTCAGCCCTGTTCCTTCCATGTCATGAGTATTCTCAAGTACCTGATTCCAGGTCTGTCTTCTCCACCCCAGCCTGTGAGTTCCCTGAGGGCCAGGACTGTGTGTCTTTTAATTCCATATCCCTAGTACCTAGCACTGTGGCAGGCACAAAGTAGGCTTCTATCAATATAGGATGAATGATTAACAAACTAGAATGAATCACATGGACTTGTTAAGATTGCCTACGTTCAAATCCTCATTCTGCCACGTGTTAGCTATGTAACTTCAGGCACATTTTAAAGAGATCTGTTTTCCAATCTGTAAAATGGGCATATTAATAGTATCGACCTCATGAGGTTATTACAACATCTAAATGGAACACCGTATATAAAGGCCCAGGCATAGAACCTGGCCAAAGTGAGTGCCCTATAATGGTTCACTGTTATTATCAATGCTGTTGGGTTGACTTGCATGGTTTATACTTAAGCTCATTTGAATTCACAGGAAAGAGAGCACCACGAAGTAGAGCCATCCAAGATGATGTCATGAGCTAATATTTACCAAGCATCTTCTATGTGCCATGTATTAACTTAATTAAACCTCAGGACCATTCTATGAGATGGGTACAATGATTCTCCTCCATTTCATCCCCATAGGGTACTAAGGTATGGGAGGATAAATGAATTGCTGGAGATTACATAACCGATAACTAGAAGAGCCAGGATTCAAACCAGAACAGTGTGGCCCCAGTCCATTTCTTAACTTGTATGCCACAAAGCTAACCTCGAGAAAGCTAGAGGCTGAGCGGGCCTTGAAGAACAAGCCACAAGACAGAGGCACCCATGATAGGAAGGAGGACTAAGAACTTCCCCCTTCATACCTTCCCAACAGCCAACCCAGGGACTGAATCTCTCGCAAGCCTGCCTCCCTCCCTGCAGTTCTCTTGTTCCCACTTCACTCATCCGACCGCCTCCATCAGGCCCTGCCTTCTCTCGATCCTCCACTTTTCCAGGTCTAAGTATTTCCTCCTGGCCTCTCTTCCTCCCCTTTCCAGCCACAAGGACTAATGCTGCCTGGGAGTTCCCAGAGGGGGTGATGTTGGAGTAGGGCTTTGAAGGACCCATAGGAGTTTGCCAGGAGAAGGGTGGAGAGGGGTCAAGGTTTTCTTGACCAAAGATTTTCTTGGTCAAAGGTTTTACCATTTTCTTATCTACACCCTTAGCCTTCTCAGAATCTCCATGCATCATCTCCCCATCTGTAAACATGAGAGTAATAAGAGTACCTACCGCCTCTCAGAGTTTTTGTAAAGATTAAATGCGTTAGTCTGCTTGGGTTGCCATCACCAAATACCAAAGACTGGGTTTACTGACTTAAACAAGAGACATTTATTTTCTCACAGTTCTGGAGCCTGGAAGTCCAAGATCAAGCTGCCAACATGGCTAGTTTCTAGTGAAGGCTCTCTTCCTGCCTTGCAGATGGCCACCTTCTCACTGTGCCCTCATGTGGGCCTTTCCTATGTGCTCACAGAGAGGGGGGCACACAGTCTCTCTAGGGTCTCTTCTTATCAGGTAAGGACACCAATCTTATTGGACCAGGGCCCCACTCTTATGACTCCATTTAATCTTAATTACTTCCTTAGAGGCCCCATCTCCAAATACTGTCGCCTTGGGGGTCAGGGCTTCAACATATGAATTATGCCAGGGGAAAACAATTCAGTCCATAGCATTAAATATGGTAATAATGCAAACTTATTTTATTTAATAAATACCTATATAGCACTTGCCAGGCACTTTTCTAAATGCCACACATTATTTTATTTTATTTTATTTTAATTTTGTGGTACGCGGGCCTCTCACCGCTGTGGCCTCTCCCGTTGCGGAGCACAGGCTCCGGACGTGCAGGCTCAGCGGCCATGGCTCATGGGCTCAGCCGCTCCCCGGCATGTGGGATCTTCCTGGACTGGGGCACGAACCCTTGTCCCCTGCATCGGCGGGTGGACTCTCAACCACTGTGCCACCAGGGAGGCCCTGCCACACGTTATTTTAAATGCTTAGATCATGCCCAGCATGTGGTAAGTACAATCCACGTGTTCTCTTGTTGTCATTATTGGACGCTTAGATCTGCCTGCTCTTTGGATCCCCACAAGTTCTTCAGTGGTCTTCACTGTGTCCATTAGACAGAGGAGGAAGCCAGACTCAGGAGCAAAGTGGCTTCTCCAGGACGATCCAGGAAGAACTTGCTGAGGCTGGTGGAGAGCCCACATCTCTCCACTCTCTTTCAGTATTTCCAGCGAGACATAATAAATGTCTAGACTTGGCCAGAGCCATGAAAATGGGGAGAAATGACCAAGTTCAATGTCCTTCAAAGTGGGAGGAGTCATCCTCCCCAACCAGTCCACCTTCCGGGACTGATGTGGACTTTAAGCAAGGCCAAGGATTCCCTGGAAAGTGCTCTGTGAGCTGTGACACCCACTCTGGAAGGGCCATTTCTCTTACTCTCTTTGGCAGAAGGCAAATACCTCTGGAGGAGGCAATAGCTGAAACCACGTCACTCATCACAGTTTCATGTGAATTTCTTCATCAGAGCTATTCACGAGAGCCAGTTTCCGTAAAAGGGAAGGGAGCGGTGCCCTTGAAGGTGCTGGCCATCTGGAAGTGGACGACATCAAGCCAGGGAAAATGTATGACATTCCAGGAGTCCACAGCAGGGATAGGGTGAGGGCCAGGGGACCTGGGCTTGGGGTCAGAAGACCCAGCTCTGCATTTCCCGGGGCGGGGCGGTGGCAGGGGAATTCCTCATGCTCCCTGGGAATCAATTTCTTTTTGTTAACATTTTATTATGAAGAATTTAACAGTTAAACTTAGAGCTGACAGAATAATATAATGAGCCCCCTATGTGCCTACTACTCAACTTGTATAATTATCAACTCAAGTCCCATCTTATGTCCTCCGTTCGCCCACCCACTCCTCCCCATGTTTTTTAAGCCAATCCCAGACATCCCACCACTTCATCTGCCAAAATTTCAGTCTGTATGAAGATAAAGACCCTTTAAAACAAAAACATAACTACAGGGCCATTATCACATCTAAGAACACTGACAATGATTCCTTTATGACAAATATTCACTCAATGTTCAAATTTCCACTTGCCCCATAATTAGCTCTTTTTTTTAGAATTTGTTTGAATCAGCGTTCAAACCAAGTTCCCACGTGGATCGGTTAACACGCCTTTTAAGCTTATCTATAAAATCCCTCTCCATCTCTTTTCCTTTCCCCTTCCTTACAATTTATTAGTTGAAGAAGCTGGGTGGTTTGTCCCAAACAAGTGTCCCACAATGTGGATTTTGGTCACAGGGTCAGTGTCTTTATCTGTAAAGCAGGGGAATCATTCTCTCCAAGAATTAAGTGAGATAATGTCTTGTGAATGGGCTCTGACAATTGGAAGGCACCCACAATTGTCATGTGTTAATGTAACTTTCAAGCCTTTCAATACCCTGTGCATCTGTTTTTCTGATGATATAATTGAGGTTCAGAGAAGCTTAGTAACCTGCCCACGCTCACACAACTAACTAACAGTAGAGGGAGGAAAGGGTGGTGGAACTGAAAGAACATTGACTCCATGTGGAAACTCACACTCGAATCCCACTACACCTTTTAATAGCATTATGGCCTCAGGTTTCTGCTTTTTTTTTTTTTTTTTTGGCTGCATCGGGTCTTCGTTGCTGCACGCGGGCTTTTTCTAGTTGCGGAGAGCGGGGGCTACTCTTCGTTGCGGTACACGGGGCTTCTCATTGTAGTGGCTTCTCTTGTTGAGGAGCACGGGCTCTAGGCACACAGCCTTCAGTAGTTGTGGTTCCTGGGTTCTAGAGCGCAGGCTCAGTAGTTGTGGCGCACGGGCTTTGTTGCTCTGCGGCATGTGGGATCTTCCCGGCCCAGGGCTCAAATCCATGTCCCCTGCATTAGCAGGCAGATTCTTAACCACTGCGCCACCAGGGAAGCCCTCTGCTTTCTTCATTTGCAAAAACCAGTCAGGAGGGCAGACCTGCACGAGGCTAAAATGAGCTAATGTGAGACGAGCCTGTCTCACGGTGCCTGGCAGTCAGTGCCTCACCCATCCCTTCTGCTGTCTGCTCTCTGGCCCAGCCTCCTTCTTCCCTGAGTGTGGATAAGGCTTGCAGCTCTGGCAGTAATAAACCTGGACCTTCGGTCTGTCCCGAGCCCACCCTCAGGCCAGCAGAGACGGGGTGGGCGGCCCTCGGAAGCTGAGCACACTCTGTTCTTGGGGCAGCTTGGCAGGAGTCTGCAACCTCATGGGCCTCGGGAAACAATCAGCTATTCTTCCTCCTTCCCCCTCTGTTTGTTGCTCATCCCTGGGCCAAGGGGCCCAGAGAGAAATGCTCCAGCTCCCAGCAGCTTCCAGCCCATCTGTACAACCTACATGGATGATTTCCAGGCATCAGCCTCAGCTCTGAGAAGCTTCAGCCTAAGTCACAGTTCACTCCAGAGCTGACACCGATATTTTGATTTCTACCCAGATTCCTTGTCATTTACTCATTCAACAGGCAGCAGCCTGGACCCTGCAGATGATGACAGCAACAACAAGAAGAACAACACGAATAATATATAGCACCTACTGTATGCCAGGCATGGTTCTGAACACCATGCACATGACGCAGGCACTATTAGCCCATTTTACAGGTGAGGAGACTGAGCACTAGGAGTCTGAATAACCCGCCCAAGGTCCCATAGCTAGTCAGTGGTGGAGTTGGGATTTGAGTAAAGTTTGCCTGTTAAAGACTGATTGTACAAAGAGGGATTGAAGTCCAGCAGCTGGGTGCCACATATGCCAAGGTCCATGCTAGTTGCTTTCAATATGTTATCTCATTTAATCTTCACAAGAGTCTCCAAATATTGACCTTATTGTCCACATTCGCACATGAGGAAACAGGCTCAGAGAGGTACAGCATTGTGCCCAAGTGCACACAGCTGAGTCCACTCGACTCCAGGATCAGACTTTTTTTACTCTTCCAGGCTGAGAACACAATATGATGCAGGTCACTTGAATTCAGATGAGAAGGTGGTGGGGGCCCTGCAGGTGGGAAGATAACTACAGGCTATAGGAACTCAGAGAGGATGGAATCAACTTCCAAAACTCCCTGGAGGAGGGACCATGTCAGGAGCTGGGACTTGAATGGCGGCAAAACCACCCCTCATGGCATAGCAGGCTTCTAACTGGGGCCCAGGCCTCTGTGAGAACCTCAACATGGCGAGGCTGGCCCCTTCACCCCATTCTATAGCCGTGCAGCCTGAGACCGTCAGGGCACACACAGTCTGAGGTCCCACAGTGAGGACCCAGGCCTTGGGGCTCTGTCCCTGAATTGTCTGGCAGTGAGGGGAATGCTTGGTGGGGGGTGGTTGGAGGTGGTGGCTGAGGAAACACACCCCCACAGACCAGTGTCATTACATAGTCATGAGACCCTGGTTTTTAGCTCTCTCCCGAGTAGATCTAAGTGCTCACCAGGAGGGCACCTGGGGGCACTCAAGAAACTTTAGTGAAGGGAGAGCAGGATGGGTAGGATCTTGTACCAAATCCAGGGGCCTCAGCCTCCAACCCACCCCAGAACCATCAAGACCCTGTGTGAGTATCACATTTTAAGATGAATAGATCTCTAGAGGACATGGAGAGGTTTCCTTTGGAGGAGGAAGGGTTTTGACCATGACACTCATGCCTGGAGCTATCCCACAGCAAGGGGGCAGAGCCCTGTGTGCCTCCAGAGAAGAATGAGGACCAGAGGAAGGAAACACAAGAGAGGCAGATTTGGGCTAAAAATAAAGGACTTCTCAACAGGCAGAGTGACCTGGTCCCCAGGGTGCACCAAGTCCCCGTCATAAGAGGTGTGCTGGGGGGCAGGGAAGGCCCCCAGGAGGCACTGAAGAAGGGATTTCTACCCCAAGGGGCCCAGGGCTGGCTCTGAGGCCCTCCCAGCTCCATGACCCTGTGATCCCAGGAGGCCATCTGGGCTTCCAGGCCACGGAACTCCTCCTGTCCCGGGTTCAGTTCTGTCCCAACACCATCATCCAAGACCCCGTGAGCTGAGGCTGACCGTGCCGAGTGCTCCTCCTCACACAGTACTTGGGGATGTTGTTCACGCTCACCTCATTTCTCAGGTAAGAGCACTGAGCCTCACGCCAAGTAGCTTCTCGAGTCAGAGCTCGGAAACGTCCCCTAGGCTTGAAACCAGGCCCTCTAGACGCCAAAGACATCTCGCCTTGGCCAGTCCAGTTCCAATATCCTGCGGTCCCAAGATTCTCTCCTGTGGCTGGAAACCGCAGTTCTTCTTCCCCTGGGGCTGGACCACAGGGCCCCCGGTGTCACCACAGCCTAACCCCGCCCAGCCGCAGCGCCCACTCAGCCTTGCCACAGTCAGCTCCACGGCTTCCCAAACGCTCTCAACCAAGAGCAGCTTTCACCATAACGGTTCCCGCGAGGGGCTGTCGCTCAATTTTCTTTGCTTGCTTCTCAATTTCTTTTAAAGGGGGATGTGGCTGAGGCCCAAATGGGACTGTGGGCTGCCCCTCCCCAAACGACCTCCATGCTTATCTCACACTCTGACCACAGGACATCATTTCGGTTTAATTTTATTTCCTCTTATAAATGGGCACAGCACAGGAAGTGTTAAAAAAAAAAACAAAACAGAAAAACCACAGTTCCTTCACAAGGCTGGGACAGGTGAGCACCCACAGTGGGGCAGGTGCCTTGGTTTCTTTTTCCACCGCTTTTTCGTATTTAAAGTTTTGGCCATGAACTCAGGACAGGTATGGTTAATAAACAGGTTATGAGGGAGAGAAGGGGCAGGGAAGGCCTGGGGGAGGGAAGGACAAACTCCCCCCACCCCAGGCCGGGTTCTTGGAGGGATCGTATAGGAGAAGGGACGCACAGGAGGGACACTGTCTTCAGGGGGCTCTCCGGAGCCACACTGCTGCCTACGAAAAATATTTACATGCATTCGCCACACTGGGGCTGGTGCGCTGAGTTGCCTGGTGGGCACCCGGGGGATGCTGGGGCCATCAGCCCTTAGATGGCAACTCTGGGGCCCAGCCTCGGCGTCTCTGTAAATCTGTACACAGTCTGTGGGCTTCTATTTACAGGCAGGAGGCCTGGGGAAGCAAGTCCAGGGTGGTGGCTGTCAGGAGAAGAAATTCAGGAGCGCCAAGTAGGCAGTGCCCACTCCTGTCCCATGAGGCAGAGGTGTGTCTGCTCCCCGTGCCCAGGGCCCCAGCTTGGAAGCCTGGACAGATGGCTTCACCAACCCCAGGAGGGGCTGACCTGCCCGGCCCGGCCCCGGTGACCACCCATCTGCTTCCGAACAAGGGGACCAACCCTTC
The DNA here is from genome assembly GCF_963455315.2 of Globicephala melas. Lineage (NCBI taxonomy): Eukaryota > Metazoa > Chordata > Mammalia > Artiodactyla > Delphinidae > Globicephala > Globicephala melas. The sequence goes on along the minus strand of NC_083314.1, from coordinate 163,729,728 downwards.
AGGGGAGACATCCCTCTGGCCCCCTGGGGAGACAGAGCTTGGGCTCTAGGAGTCACAGCTGAGGGTGGCCCCAGCCCGCCTTGCACTCTCTGGCAGCTGAGGCCCCAGGGAGGCTGTCAAGCACACACGCTCCCTCTTCCTTTGGAACTGGCCACGTTTCCCGGCAATGCCAGGGCCCTGCAGGACACCCTCCCCAGGAGCACCGGGGTGGCTGGGGACATGTTTGGGCAGGGCCTGCACGCATCACACCATGTATCCAGGCAGGGTGAGGCCTGCACTCACACTGCACGTAGGAGAGCTCCAGCTCGTCCTTTGTACCGCCCACTCTGGGATCGCCCACTCTGGGATCGCCCACTCTGGGATCGCTGCGCTGGACTTGGGCTGGCTGGGATGGATTTGGGCTGATCGGATGGTGTGAAACTTCATGAAGGTAAAGCCTGGACATTTTTCTTGGTTCCAGGGCTCCATGAACGAGGCCCTCGGCCTCTTCTCGCAAATGCTAAGGACACAGAGAAAAGGCCGGTGCCAGGAGGCCCCAAGTTAGAAGCCAGCCCACAGAGCATGAGGAGTTAGGCCTGCTGGGGCCAGGCTGGACCCATGCAGCCCCTCTGAGCCCACTCCAGCCAGCCTACGCCCTGCTCAGCCGTCCTGTGCTCCACCCTGCACCCACCACGGGCCCCAGCCCCATGCCGAGGCTGTGCCCACTGCTGGGTCTCTTACCCCAGACGCAGCATCCCAGAGCTCCCCTGGGTGGTCCAGATCCCCTCTCCTCGCTCCCTGGCTTCTCAGCCTTGGCCTGCCCAGGCCTTCTCACCAGAGCTGCTGCCCCAAGACAGCAGCCCGCCAGGAAGCAGGGTAGAGGGAGGCTGGGACTTTGGTCTCTCCTGTCCCCCAGCCCTTACACTCCAGGGATGACTGAGGCCAGGTCACCTCCAACAGATCGTGGGCCCAGGAGGCCTCCCCCTACTCCTGCCCCTCAAAGAGTGGGACCAGCTAGGTTCCTCACCAGCCTCCAGGCCCTGCCCAGGGGGCCTGCGAGTCTGAAAGATGGAGCCCCAGCCTGGGAGTAGGACAGTGGAAAAGACAGGCTGCAAAGCTCCCCGGGACCTCACCCTCACCGCCTCAGGCACCCCCAGCCCGCACCCTGCACAAGTCTATTGCCAGCGAGTCTTGAAAAGGGAACAGAAATAAAACCCGGTCTCCTGACTTGAATCTGGGTTGTGGGCAAGGGGTGGGGGTGTGAGGCCCAGACCGTCACAACTCAGACCACATCCCTCGGCTCCAAGAGGCCCCACCAAGCACAGCCCCCACAGGAGATTCGTGGCCCCACATTTGAAGTATCTACATAAGAGGCCCCATCTGCAAGGGTAACAGAGACGGGGAAGGCGGGCTGCGGCCTGTGACACCCCCGCTCCAGCCTGGCCGCAGCCCTCGGCCTGGGGCAGTGCGTCTGGATGGGCTGCTTCCAGCTGCAGCCAGGACAACCGCCAGGTTGTCTGGCCAAATGAATGGGCAGGTGTCCACGGGAGGCCCCCAGGGGCCCAGGGGTGGGGCTGAGGTGGACCCGGCAAGGCCAAAGGGAGAGGGCGCAGAGGGCCCAGGCGCAGGGCCCACCCTCACAGGCACTTTGGAGACTTGTGTCCTGGGAGGCAGAGTCGGACCCCAGCTCAGAGCAGGAGGGGGATGTAGGGAGCCCAGGAGCCCCACCACATGCTCCCTCCCGACCCGGGGCCTTCGGTCCTGGGGGACCCAAGCCCCCTCCCCAGCCCAAGGCTGAATTCCGGGAACCAGTCTGCCTTCCTCAGCAAGTGGGGGACTTGCCCCCGAGCAAGCCCTTTGCAGGCTACAGAGGGGAGGGAAGCAGGCAGGGTGAAGCCAGGCTCAGCAGATGTGCAACATCCTGAGGGGGCTTGTGGCAATGGCCCCCACACCGCACTTCATTCCAGGAAAGGCAAGTGTCCAAGTGTGAGAGCGGGGCTGTGTGGGTGAGACTGCCTCCACGTGGGATTGCATCAGACCTGCCAGGGTCGGTGGCAATGTGGTTGGTGAGGGTGTCGTGAGGGCTGAGTGTGACAGGGCACCTCAGGGGACCCAATATGGGCTGATTGTTCTGGCCTAATGGCACCCTCCCCAGTGAGCCTGAAAGCTGGAGGCAACGTGTGTGGTGTCAGGTGTATGGGTGGGTGGGGGGTGGGAGGAGTGTGGCAGAGAGGGAGGCAGGGCACACCGTCACCACTGGGTAACGATGATTAGTGACTTGCATTGTCATAAGCATTTGGGGGCACGTAAGAAATGAATAAACCTCTTTGGAAGAACGTGTGTGTCTCTGACATGTCTGGATTGGCTGGGTGGTCAAGACTGCATATGATTTTGTCACTGCGTGCTTTTGTCTGTGTGTGACAATACGTGTGACCATGTGGGAGACAGTGTCTGTGCAGAGTCCACTCGGAAGGAGGTCCAAGCAGCCCAGCCCCTCCTCACCAGTGGCTGCCAGAACCCTCTCGGGAAGCCGATTCCTCAGGGGCAGACCGGGAAGGAGGTGAAGCCTGTGGGTGCATGTGCAACGGGCAAGGGTGAGGGAAAACGACCCCACAACCCCAGAGAGGCCAGGACAATACAGGTTGGTGGTGAGGGGTACTGTCTCACCCAGGCAGGGAGGGGGCCTGGGAGAGAAGCAAGAGGTTGCAGTGTCTCAATGATTTCAAGGGCTGAGTTTGCCAAATGCTTGTCCTGGAAACCAGCCTGAGTGCCTCTCTGCCCCCAGAAGGAAACCTCAGTCAGCCCCACGGGGCGAGGTTGGGGCTTAAGCTCCACCCCTTCTTCCACCAGCCAATCAGGAGTTTCCTTCCTCCTGTCCACCTGACATGAGGTCCTAAAGCCCCAGGCTGGTGGGGGCGAACAAGTGATGAGCTCATAAGGGCACAGTCTGGAGCAGATGGCAATGCCCCCTGTCCCTTGGGGAAGAGCTGTGTGAAGCTGGCAGTCTGGGCAGACCTTGGGAGGGTGGCAGAGATGAACTGGGGCCAGGCTGTCTCCCAGGCCCAGTCCCAGGGTGGGACTGGTGGCTCTGGGCCAGGGAGTGGGCGCAGGGGTGGCGCTGAGGCTACAGGGAGGCACTCTGGCTCCGCTAGGCGTAGAACTCCTCTTGCTTGTCGGGTTTCTGGTATGTGACGCTCGCCTGTTTGGGCTCCTCCAGCGTGTAGCTGCCCTCGTCCTTCTTCTTCATGCGGTAGATGAGCAGTGTGACCAGGAAGGCGGCAAAGAGGGCGCCCACCACCCCGCCCACAATCACAGCTGTGGAGGAAGAGGGCAGAGGTCAAGAGCCAGAGGCAGGGTGGGACGAGCTTAGAGCCTGAGGAGAGGGCAGAGGGCCCTGGGGGATGGGGGCAAGAGTTGGGAGAGGGCTGGGAATCTCGAACCTGAGACCAGAGTTGGAGTGAAGTTTGGACTCAATGCTAAAACACCAGCACTGGCTGCCCTTTACAGCCCTCACTGCAGCCTGGAACTGTTCTCATCACCTGTTCTCATCACACGAATGCATGGAGTCTTCACACAGTGCTATGAGGGAGGTGCTGTGCTACGGTCCTCATCAAATGTAAGATGCCATCGATCAGAAGATGCTCCAGTGTTTTATATACCCTTAGGATGGAAAAATCTCTGCCATCTAAACTAGGACACATCCCAACTGCAGAAGGGTTAACATATGAATAGATGTGCACTTAGAATTGATTAAGTGCAAAATGATTATCCCCATTCCACAGATGAGGAAAAGGGAGCCTGGAAAGGTGAAGCACCTGGCTGAGGCCACACCGCTCCTAAGTGGGGAGCAGGGTTTGGACCATGAATCCAGAGACTCTTCAGGAGACAAGGCCAAGGGCAGGTCCTCAGGGCTGGCATCAAGGGTGGGAGCAGATCAAACCAAGGATGGGACCAGAGATTAGGATCCAGAGGTTGCAGTCCAGGAGGGGTGAATCAGCATGGTCCAGGGAAGCAGGGGTCAAGGGCAGAGTCTGAGGAGGGGTCGGAGGGTGCTGAGGAAAGTGCTGGAGGTAGGATGGAGGTCTGACCCTGGGGTAAGGAAGATCAGAAGAGGAACCAGAGGGTACATCCTGGGGTCCCCGAGTCCCCAGCTTTCCCTTCCTAGGAAACTAGGCTCCTAGGAAACCCACATCCTACCCTCCCTCCTGGGTTCCTAGAGGGCAAACTGGAGCCCCACCAGCTGCCCCCTCTGGGCTCCTCCCAGGCCCCAAGTCTCACCTACGAGCACTTCCTTCCGCTCCAGGATGCTCTTCTGGGGCAGCTGAGCCGCCGAGCTGCCCGAGTCGATGGCATTGTCCAGGAGGCCGGGGCCTGGGCGGGCACCCTTGGGCAGCGTCCCAGGTGGAGGTGACGGCTTGGCCGCGGCCCCACCCACAGCCACCACCTCATTGGCTGTGTCTGGCTGTGTGGTCTCTTCCTCCGGCAGCTCAAAGTCCCCACTGGGTCCCCCACTCACTGGCACCTCTGGCTCATCCTGGATCGTGGTCAGGAAGAACTCTGGAGTTGGGGTCTGTAGGGAGGGTAGCATGAGCCCAGGAGCCAGGCCCCAGCACCCCCTGCCACAGTGCAGCCATACACACATGCACACAAGCCCACTGCCACCACGCCACTTCCCTGGTGGGGCTGACACTCAGTAAGCATGCGCCATGTGCCAGGCCCTGTGCTAAGCACATCATGGGCATTTTATCCTCACAATATCCTCATAAAGGAGGTATCATTACCCCTAATTTATAGAGCAGGAAATAGGCCCAGAGAGGTTAAATGACTTGCCCAAGGACACACAGCTAGTAAGTGGTAGAAGCAGAACTAAAATCCAGATCTATCCAACTCCAGAATCTGTGTTCCTAACCACTATACTACACTGCCTCTATTCTCACCCTGGACACATCCCGGTCCCTACCCCATCTCCATTACTTCCTTCTCCAGCTGCCTTTCTAACAATCCTTAGGGGGTTCCTATCAGGGACTGCTGCTTGGGGACAGCTGGGTGCAGCTCTTAAATACGTGGGCCTGATCCTGGATCCATGTGCCTAGGGCAGGTGTGAGTCCCTTAGCCTGAAGGTCAGTCTAAGTGCACCACAAATCTCAATGGCTCCCACCACATGGAAGCAGGACCAGAGTTAGGATCATGGCAGGGATGTAGCTGCTTCCCAAGTGGGCCTGGAGAGCGTGGGTCTGGCGTCCAGGCCGAGGAAAGGCCGTGAGCAGAGGCTGCACCAGCAACCTGGTCTCAGTGCCCTAGCACTGTCTCCCCTGCCTGCCTGGCCAAGCATCTGTGAAACACCAGGTTGTCCCGACTGCTCAGAGGAGCAAAAAGCAGGGCCTGCGTCCTGCTGCGGCTGGCTGGGGAGTCGGAGGGCCTGACGATGACCCGAAGGCAGCTCCATAGCCTGAGGGCCCTCTTCTTCGAGAGCCGGAGGCAAAGGGCTTTAATACCCCAACCAACGTCCCTACATGCCCTCCTTGCCCAGCACACCCAGCAGGGACCAGGCTACTTCTGCCACTTCCTTGATCCCACCCATCCCGGCATTCCTTACATCTTCATCCTCTTCCCTTCAACCTCCCCATCCATAATCTCACACACACACACACACACACACACACACACACACACACACACACACACACACACACACACACACACACACACACACACACACACACACACACACACACACACACACACACACACACACACACACACACACACACACACACACACACACACACACACACACACACACACACACACACACACACACACACACACACACACACACACACACACACACACACACACACACACACACACCCCGGAAGTCTGGAGCTGACTGCCAGGTTCAAATCCTCAGTCTGCCATTGCTGCCTGTGAAGCCTTGGTAAGGGGCCTCACCTTTAAGGGAGGATGACGGCAGTGCCACCCCGTGGGGTGAGTGTGAGGGGGAGAGGAGATGCCACAGGTAACGTGTTCAGCACTGAGCCTGCCACCCAGGCAGCACTCCACGAACGTAAGATGCAGTATTCCTCTCACACAGCCCCACTCTTAATCCCCCTCAGATGGATAATAACAACGATGACGACAACAAAAGTGAAACTTTTAGCTTACTTAGTATTGCCAGGCACTGTTCTAAGCACTTTGGATATGTTGGGAAACTTAATTCTCACAACCCTATGATTTGCATTCTATGATTTTCTCCTTTTCACAGATATGGAGACAAAGGTATAAAAAGGATCAGTGACTTCCTGAAGGCACATGGCAGTGGAAGAATTCCAACCCAGGCTGCGAGGCTCCTGAGCCTGTGCTTTTAATCAGAACATGCAGGCCCCTGACCCCTCCCCACATCAACACTCCCATTCACCCAGCTCCTTCCCCATTGATGTCTTGTCCTAACATCTAAAGACCCAGGCCTGGTCCCTCTTCCAGCCCCATCCATCTCAATCTCTTTCCTCGTCCTGTAACTCACGCCCAGCCTTGGCCCTCCGGCTTCATGCCTATCTTACCCTCCCCATCCCTGTCTGGCTCATCTTCAGAACCTCCTAGATCTCACCCCTGCCCAGCTCCGTCCTCCCTCCCCCAGGCCCTGACCCACCCTCCTCTGCTCTGATTCCCTGTCCTCTCCCCACCCACTCACCTGAGCCACCTCCGTGGGTCCAGGGGCAGTGGTCCCCAGGGGCAGGGTGCTCTTCTCAGGGATGTCAGGCTCCTGGGTGGTAGCTGGCCTGGGAAGGGTCCTTGGTCTGGAGGTAGCTGTGTTGACCAGCCTGGGTGTTGGGGCCTCTGTGTCCAAGACAGCCACTGTGGTGGGAGGTGAGGGTACCGCCGGGGTGGTGGCCCGGGCTGTGGCTGCCGTGGTCAGTGGAAGAGGCAGAAGCCTCCGTATGCCGGTGGTCCTTACGATGGAGGTGGTGGCCGTGGAAGGAGGTGCTGCAGGGATGCTGGGGGTGGCGGTGGCCACTGTGGCGGGCACTGTGGCCACAGCTGGGGTCCCTGTGGTTGTGGCAGCAGTGGTTGCCGTAGGAGTGGAGATGGTGGTGGCTCTCTGGCTGGGCTCTTCTGGGACCTCTGTCACCAACGGGGGGCTGGTGGCTGGCCCTGGGGTGGGGCGCTCAGAGGGGAGCTCTTCAAACGGGGTGCCCACAGGCTGGATGTCCACGGTGGGCAGCACCACGGGTGTGGTGGACACTGCCAGGGCCACATCTGGGCTGAACCGCATGGCTGTCTCGATGCCCGACTCCTGCTCGAAGTCTGGGGGGTGAGGGGGAGAGGAGAGAGCTAGGGAGCTGGGTGATTTGAGGGGCATGAGGATCCCAGGTAGCAATGGCCATCGAGATGGGGGGCTCTCAACCCTCACACTTTGCATGATTTTCCCAGGACAGGATGAGGGAAAGGAGGAAGGCACAAGGTAGCCAACGGTTACCAGCTGGCTGACAGCCAGTGAATGTTCCCCAACTCTTCTCTGCCTAGCCAAAAATTCTAAGGGACCACGTCTTCCAGGAAGCCTTCCCTGACTATTCCAGCCCACCCAGCCTGGAGCTTCCAGCAGGTTGAATCCAGGCAGTGGCAACTCAGGACCTACTGGCTGCAAATCTTGCTGGAGGTTGCAGGGAGGAGGGGGAGAGGGGAGTGGCATTCTGGGAAGAGTCAGACATGGGTACAACCTACATGAACACACATGGTGGGTAAACTAAGGCTCCCTCGGAGGCACAGGCAGAGAGCAAGAGGGAGAACAAGCCTCTCCCACAGGGGATGCTTGAGCACTCCGGACTCCAAGCCAGGACAAGTGAAGGGAGGGCCTCGGGAGAAAATGAGGGGAGAGAGAGAGAGAGAGAGGCCACAGCAGCTCCCAGGGGCCTGAACTAGGCAGAGGAGGGGTGGGGAGGAGGTTTGGCAGTAGAGATGTGACCCATCGGGATGGATTTCATGAAGATTAACTCACAAGAGGCTTACAGGAGTGGGCTAAAGTGGGAAGACTAGAGGCAAGGAGCTGTACGTGGCAAGTTCCAAAGCGCACAGACCCCCTACCATCCGTTAGGCTTGTCCTGCCCCCTCAGGGGGCCCGATCTCCACACCCCTTTTTACTACCATTTTTAGAGCTCCTTCTCTGTGCCAGACCCTGATGTCTTAAACTGAAGCCTTCCAGAGGCTCTGAGAAGGCATATTTATCACCATTCACAGATAAGAATAGATTGAAAGAGGGAAAACGGCTAAAGGTGGCACAGCTATTTAGTAGCGAAAGTGGGATTCGAACTCAGTGTGCCTCCCTGATCTCACGCTACTCTGTTGGCCTTTCTGGACGAGGCCCTGGAACTGGGTTGTCCCAGGCACCACAGGAGGTACCTGCCATTTTCCTTCACTGCCCTAACCCTGCCCTTGGCCACCGCTGATTGGACAGAAGGGGGCCACCTGGCCTAAGCTGAGCCAATCAAATGGCCTCTGCTGGGGATCGGCCACTGCAACTGAAAAGGGGCTACTGAGTTCCTCCAAGTGGTCACAACAGTACTGAAAACTACGTTACTGAGGGGCGTCTGTGTTCCCTGTCAGAGGCCGGAGGTCTGCAGGGGACCCAAGCAGTGCACAGAGAGATGCAGAGACAGAAGCAGTGGGGAGCTGGGAATGCTAGGCTCTGAGGCCTCCAGGCCCTGGTTCCACCCCAGGAAGAGTGGCCTGCCCTTCCTGTGCTTGAGGTCCATGAGCTCCCCCTGCCTGACCCCCCCTCCCCTACGCCACCATTTAACTGAGCCTGCGAGGGTTCCTCTTCCTTGCCATCGCAGCCTCGGATGGGGCACTGGAGGCAGACTGGCACTGCTGACACAACATGCAGGGAAAGGGAAGGGGGTACTTACAGCCCGAGCCCGACCCGGAGTAGAGGTCATCCAGCTCATCATCGGGGAAGGAGTCATCGTCCCCAGAGCCCTCGAGGTCCACGGGCCTCTCGAAGTTCTCACTGCGCCAGCGCTGAGCCTGGGGAGGGCAGAGTCAGGCACAGAGCTCAGCACCTGAGGCCAGCAGCCTGGACATGCCCAGAGGAACCACAGACACCCTCATGGGCCAAGTGACAATGGAGGGACAGCATCAGATGTGGCCTCCACGGGGGTAAACAGAGAGCCGAAGTAAGCCGGCTTACCACTTCCTGCCTTGTTGGGTTGTTGTGAGCATGCAGCACGCTAATATGTGCTGAGTGCACCTCAGAGAAGCAGGTTCTCAGCCCAGTTAGCAGCACCCTCGGTGTGGCCAGCACCATCTGACCCCTTCCAGCGTGGAGAGGAGGGAGGCCCCATTGCCCCAGGTCACCAGAGAGCACGTGAATGATAAGGTTCGGACTCCGCTAGGGACCCAAAGTCTCACACCTCAAAATCCCAAAGATAGGGCAATTAGTCCCATTAGATAGACATGGGTGTTGCGGAGGTTTGGGGTTCTGGGAGGGAAGTACCTTGGATAAGTGGGGGAGGGAGAGAAGGGAGTGGGCTCCAGCCCTGGGTCCTCCCCAAACCAAAGTCAGCCCCCCTGTCTACACTCCCCCCAAAGTATCTCAATGCCGAGAGTCAGCTCAGGGCACGGATGCCGCTTTCACTTCTGCCAAGGGTCTCCTGAGAGTCTGCAGGCGTGAGAGGGGCTTCTCCCAGGGTCCTGCTCTCCAGACCCAAGACTCCCCCCAAAATCAGAACCTGGGAAGGCCAGGTGCTGTGGCTCCTGGGCCTGGACCATCCCTCCCCACTGCAACCCCGGGCTGAGAGCCAGCCCTAAGGGCATCCAAGACAGGAGCGAAAACCCCCAACCACACTTTTGACCCTGGATCCAGACTGAGCCCAGCCACAGTCCCTGCCCCCTGAGAGCTTACAGACAAAGATGACCTGGTGCTCAGATCTAAAGGATTAGCACTTGGATCTTAAGCAACTGAAATAGAGAGAGAAAGGCATCTCAAGCAGAGATAACAGGATAAGCAAAAGTTCCGAGGTGGGGAAGCACAGCCTATGCCACCACAGCTGGGACTGACAGCCTCATCCAGGGTCCCTCAGAACCCCTGCAATCACTGGATTCCTACCACCGGGCCCCTGTCTGTTCCTGGAACATGGTCTCTCCCGCCTCTTTCACTCATGCTGTTCCCTCCAAGAGAACACCCTACCTTCCCACCCCTTATCCTCCAGCTTCCCACCAGCTAACTCCGCTCCCCATCGCTTCTTCTGAGAAGCCCTCCTGCTTTGATCTTCCAGAGCATCCTGTGCTTCTGAATTCACAACTACCACTACTTGTGAGCGGTGCTGGCTTTGGGTATATACTTTTTCTGTGACTGTTCCCACCCCCACTAAACTACACCTCGATGGAGGCAAGACCGTGTCAGACACACAGTAGGTATCAGGAAGTATCTGTTAGGGAACAGGCTTGGAGTTGGGGGATGTAATTCCCGGGACAGGGGTGGGGCAGAGACAGGCTGGAGTTGAGTTTGGGGAAGCCCCGTCCATCACAGGCTCTCAGTGCTCGGCTGGTGACTTTTATCTTGGAAACTGGTCATGTTTTATCCTGACTGCACATCAGAATATTGTGAAAACAGAACTTGGCGGCTCAGCGGGTGTGAGGTGGAGTCTGAATGTCACTACTGTTGGACTGACATGGGGAGCCATAGAAGGTGTGTGAGCAGGAGAGGGGCTGGACTGGCGCTGTGATCTCTGCTCAGACTCTCACACTCCCACCCCTGACAGGCCCCCTTCTGGAGTTCCTATGGAGCTAGAGAGAGGATCCCAATCCTGGCTTCCAGCCCCGAGCCTTGACCACCTGCTCCAAAGCCCTACACAGGCCACGCAGGGCAGGAGGCCAGGGCAGGGAGCCAGGAGATTCCCCCCACCATACCCGTTACCCCCCCCACACACACACACGCACACACAGTCTCAAAATAATGAATTAATCAGTATTTACTTGCTACCAGTGAGTCATGGAGTGGAACAATTAGAGTAATTGCTCTGTGACTAATTGCTGGGTCTTCCTCCGTTTTAGACATTTCAGGAGCTCAGAACAGCTACCATCCAACCTTCCCCAGCTCCCATCTCTGCTCCCACTTCCCAGAAGAACAAAGCCCCAGGACCTGAGGTGAGGGGGCTAGAAGCTCCCACACTACCAGCCTCTACCACCTGGGCCAGCTAAGCTGGGGTCCCTTGGAGACTTTCTGCTCCATTCTTAGGCAAGTAACCTGAAGCCAGAGACATGCAGCAGGATGGGGACTGAGCAGGGACGGGGCTCAGACTGCCTCTCCTGAGCAGGTCCATCTTCACTGTCTCTCCATCCTTCCAGGCAGCCAGGGAAGGCTGGAAGCCCTTTAGCTGGGAGGAGGGGTTCTAAGAAGTCTGTGGTCCCAGGGGAACCCCAAAGTGGGGTAAATGCGGGAGCCAAAACAGGGTGTCCTCATGATTCCACAGTGACCAGCACCACACACCAGCCCCTAACACCCTGCAAAGCCACACAGGCCCTTGAAATGACACACCCAGAGACATAGAAAGAACACATACAGACACACCCTGACACACACTCACCTAAAGGCAGAGAGAGGCCCCGCGTGTTGGCGTGCCTTTGGGTGCAAACAGGCACATGCATGGGGGCGGGCACTAGATGGGGGCACACACTGTGCAGCTCTGAGGCTCAGAGACGAGTATGGAACCTCCTGTGAACCCATCAGCCTCCACTCAGGTAGCTCTCACCTAGATACTATTCATCCCTAGCTCAGTAGCCATCAGCATGACAACCGTTACCATGACAACCATCTCCTCCATGCTAAGGACCAGGAGCTCCAGATCCCCACAGAGACTGGGGCGGGGACAGGAAAGGGAGAGATCATGGAAGAACAGAGAGAATGATGGGGGTGGGGGGAGACACTGGATGGAGACAGAGATGCAAGGACAGAGGGAAGCCAGGGGGTCAGAGGGGAGGTGTGGGGGGACAGGGAGGAGGGAGTGGAGGGAGGACTGGGTGTGCGAGAGAAAGGGAAGGCAAGAGTGGGAGGCTGAGGGAGAGAATTCTCTCACATCTTAATTTAGCCTCACGCTCATCAGACAAAGCTGGGGAAGGGGCCACCTCAGTGATTTTCCAAGCCTACATCCAAGAGAACATTCTTTCCAAATAATAAGCAGCCCCCAGATGGGGTAGAAGGGGTGATGGCCAACAACAACCCAGTCACCCCTGAGCTCACCCTGGGAAACTTAACACCAGGACACCTGAGACCTGGCGGGTGGGGGTGGGGTGCATGATGCCATCTTGCCCAGCCCCCTCCCCGAGTCTACTCAGTGCCAGCTGTACCCCTCCCTGGGGGACCAGGGCTCACCGGGATCTCCCAGGAACACTACAGGGGTGCTGGAAGCTGCAGCTACTAGGGCTACAGAGAGGAGAGAGGAGACAGGAGAGAGGAGAGAGATGGGGGGTGGGGAACTGAGCCTGGGAGGCAGCAGGGAAAGCCTCAGAAGTCACAAATGCCAGAGGAGGATGGTGAAAACAGCCTCTGACCCCCAAACGACCTCTCTATTTGCATAATTCCATGCATAATTAGCATAATTATCCACGCCATTCCCTTAAAGGAGAACTGAACTCAAATGCCGGCCTCCCCCTGACCCTCAACTATGCCCCCTCCAGGTAAACCACACACCCTCCCATGCCTGATAAGCACATCTGCACACCCAACCCAAGTGTGCGCGCGCACACGCGCACACACACCAGCACAGACGCATACACAGTCATGATCCACATTTACTGACCCTAACCTGTGTACCCACCACAACTCACAGACAACAGCCTGGCACATACCACGTGGGCTCACCCGTTTACCACCTCTCTAGATGAACACACACACAGCTGCACCCCTCTCCTCACCTAACACACCCCACACAACGTCCGTGGGTTGTGGCACACACCAACCCTCCCCACGTCCAAGCATGCCCCCTGAGTCACATATCACAGCCCACATTCCCCATGGCAGCGACACCCTCGGACTCTGACAAAAACCTCACGACCTGTAAACAATCTTTTCTCACCCTCACATCCCCACACGCCCCACACAGCCCACTGCAGAGGCCCCTGCACCTTCTGCTTTCTGCCACCACCAGTCCCGGCCACGACACCCAGCCGGAGGCTCCCCCAGCAGTGGGTAAAGGTCTGAGCTCCCCTGGGGAGCTACTGAGGGTCCTCAGGGGGTTCCAGAGGCCTCTGCCCACCACTACGGAGGCCCTGTCCCAGGTCAGGCACTGGAAGAACTCTACCTGCGCCACCGCCTTCAACCATCACAGCCTCCCCGGATTTTATTATCCCCACTTCACAGATGCAGGCACTGAGGCTGGGGTTTAGAGCTGAGACATGAGCACGGGTCCTTAGCCCCTGGAACCCTTGCCCCGAACACTCCAGGGTAGCCCCCAATCTGCTGCTCATCTGGGGTTCCTACACCTGTGACCCACAGCCCCTGGACAATCTCAGCTCAAAACTACCACCCCTCCACCCCTGCACACCATACACACGCCCGCACATGGCAAACACCCCAAATGCTCCCAAATACCCACTCCTGCTCCCCACATGCTCCACCCATGCGTCCCTGAAAAAGCACCCACTGCACCATACATGTACCCCATCTCAATCACCCACCAACAGGCCCCTAACACCTGCATCCCACTCCCCTCCACACATGCACACCGTGCACACACACCATGCACACTTTCCCTCGGGGGTATGTACAAGCACACCTACAATGCCGGGGTGAGACACGGCACCTTGCCCAATGGACTGGCACACCCCCTGCCATTTTTCCTCACTGCCCCCTTGCCACCATCCTACCTTGAGCTGACCCACAGCCTTGACCCAAAGAAGTACCTCAGGCTCTCTGACCTGATGGGACCAGCAGTGACCAGAGCTGCCTGTCACTCACCCGCCCCCACGCCTACCTGATCCTCTCCGTAGTTTTAGAACTGCTGGGATGGGTGGGTAACTTCCACTGCCATCTCTCTCCAGTGGGGTTGGGTGGGGGGGACATGTTCAGGTAGAAAGGCAGGGCATCTCCCTCCTCCGGCTCCCTCCTCCGGCCCCCAGCCTCCTTCTAAGCCCTCCTTGGACACCAGAAGTCTGGGTCTTTCATGCCCAGCTCCCTCCACCTGCCCCTGCCCCCATCATGAGCCTTCCCAGAGAAACAGGATAACACAGAGGTTAAAGCCAGAATAAATCAGCTCCTTCCCTCACTACCCATTGGGCATCAGGCAAGCCACCGAGTCTCCTGGCACCTCAGTTTTCTCATCTGTAAAATGGGGATGCTAATAACAGTATGGGACTCATACGGGTGCCGTGAGGATCAAATACGATCATGCAGGTAACGGGCTGAGCACAGAACCCAACACTGCGAGCTGAATACATAAATGTAGCTGTGATTATCGTCAGATACATGTTAATACTTCCATTATGAATTCTGAAGCTTTTATCTCATTTAAGCCTCACCAGCCTCCTGAGGGGAGTAGAATCGGGATGATTACACCCATGCTGCAGACGAGGCTATTCCTGCCCAAAGAGCCTAAGCGGCATCGCCAAAGCCACAAAGCAGGGGAGAATGCAGAGAAAGAAAAAAGGAGAGGCTGGATGCGGGGAGAGGAAGGGCGAGCTACAGAAACAGGCGCGGACACACAAATCAGGTCAGCTGTAGGTGGGCCAGGAGCCCGGCACCCTGTGCAGTGCTAATCATGCCGCAAAAACTAAGAATAAAATCAAGTATAACGAATTCTGCCCGAGCTTCCTTCCCCACAGTAGCCAGTCTCAGGCTCCGCTCTCCTGGTGACTGGAGGCGATGTGAGCAGGGGTTGGGAGCCCAGCTTCAGGTTCAAGTCTTGGGTTCAAGTCCAGCTCTGCTTACTTGCTGGGTGACTCTGGGCAAGTTACTCAACCTCTCTGAGCCTCTATTTGGTTAAATAATGATATACTCTTCATGGAGCTGTCATGAGAATCAAGTAAGATGATGCACCAGAAGCCCTCCTGCTGCCCAGCACACAGCCGGCACTCAGTAACCATTTGGTGGTCTTACCGTGGTACATTCTTCTCCCCTTCAGGCCTGAGTGATGACTGAGTTCAGTTCTCCCTTCTTACAGATGTAGAAATTGAGGCTCAGAGAGGGGGATAAGAGGGGCAGGTGGTGGGGAATTAGCCTGCCAAGCAGCACTCAGAGAGGTAAAGTGATTTGTCCAACGACACACAGTGACTTAACACTAGCTCCCAGAAGCACGGTGGTCTCAGCAGAGCCCTCTGGATCCCCACAGGCTCCATCCCCACCAGCCCCCGTCCCCAAAAGGCCCTCAGTCCTGTGAGAACTCAGTGCCCCTCACGCTCACCAGCTCCAACCCGGAGACCCAGAGCGTCACCACAGGAATGTGGGCCGGGGCCAGGCTCTGGGCAGCAGGACAGCCAGGGGGCTACACAATGGAGAGCCTGGACCAGGAAGGGGGACGCTTCAGGCTCCACCCCCTACCCATCCACAGCTGCCCTGGCTGGGAACCGAGCCCCCACCACATTCACTGGCTGCCGGAGGGGTGAGGGGCGCAAAGGCTGCATCGGCCAGGAAGGGGCCACGGAGCCCAAGTCCCAGAGAGCAGAGGGGCCTGGAGGAGAAGCAGGGGGAGGAAGGGCTGAGGAGGCCCACTTGACAGACCCCCCCACCCAAAACAATCAGCAAAGCCCAGACACACACACTGTCACCCACTCACCCTCCCACCACCCTTCTTCCAAATACCCACCCCCAGACCGCCCACAAGGGCAACTGAGAGGGCAGGAAACACCCCTCTGGGTCCATCCCACCTCAGCCAGCTGCTCTGCAAGAGACCTCCCGACAGCAGAGCCCTCCCTACCCCACACCCGTACTCCATCAGCCCCAGCCCACCACCCCCACCACCTTCGCCACTACCCACCCCTGTGCTCCCACCATCCTCTCCAGAACCCCCTTCCCCATGGTGGCACTGCTCTCATCAACACTGGACGAGAGAGCTAGCAGCATCCTGGCTCAGGAGGCTGCAGCCTCCCAGACCCAGACAAGCCCCCTCCCCCTTTCTCTGCACTTCCGTTGCCCCATTGGGAAATGAACCTGTTGTCAGCTTGGTGCTCTAAGTGCCTTTCTGATTTGGACACTCTGGGTGTCCAAGAATTCAGTCCTCGGGTCAAAGAGAGCCAGGGCAGTGTTATTTATAAGAGAGAAAAAGGGGAAATAACCTACATTCCCAATATCAGACGACTAGTTAAGTAACTTAGGGCACAACCACGACATGGAATATTATGCAGCTATCAAGAACTGTGTTTTCACAAATCCACACTGCCTAAGTCATTAAAAGGCATAAATGCATAACGAAAGGCTTTTTTTTTTTTTTTTTTTACTTGTTTCAAAGAATATGCAAGGACAGGAGAATGTACACTCTGGTTGTCAAGAGGCAATGCAGCGCAGCTGTTGATAGGATCATACAAACAGTTCTGTCTCTCAATACCTGAGTGACCTTGGACAGGTACTTAACGCTCTCGGCCTGGTTTTCCTGGGAAACAAAGATAACAATAGCCACCACCTGGGGTTCACTGTAGGAGACTCCGGGTGCCCACACGTTAAGGAACTGCTCCATAAATGCTGGCTATTAATACTATTATCATTAAATTTAAAAATAGGTTATAAAAAAATACGTAGAACTTGATCCTGTTTTAATGAACTCAGTACCAAAGTGTATTCTAAACACTGAATTCTAAGACTAAAGGTTCCCAGAGGCTCTCTCTGGGTGGTGGGATTACAGGTGGTTTTTCATTTTTCACTCGGGACCTATTTGTATTTTCCAAACTTTCTACAATAAACTCAAGAGTACTTTTGTTATGAGAACTAGCACGCTCTTTCTGAGTCCCCATGCCCGCAGCGCCCTGGTCTCTGAAACTCCTTGGCCCCTTCCTTCTGCTGAGACCCCACTGGGGCTGGTCGTGAGTTAGGAGCAAACAGAGGAACCAGCAGGAAGGAAGTGAACACAAAAGCCTCCAAGGGAGCTGGCAGGCCCAGTGGCCCGGAGCTCCGTAGCTGCACCTCACTGCAGACTGGCTGGCTTAGCAGAGCCCAGTTCCCTCCCCCGGCATTCACCGGCTGGCCGCCACGGTTGGCTTACAGCGCTCAGACACCTCGCCCACGGGCCACCCGCCAGCTTCTTCCATCAGCCTAGCTCCCGGCCCACCAGCCCCGCCGGCCCCAGCCAGGGTGCAGGCTGGCCACCCTACAGCTGCTCACCCTTGTCACCTATACCTGGACAGAGGATGGCAGCGCAACCCTGGGAACACCAGCCCTCTCCTCAACTCAGGGCTGGGGCATTCCCCGCTCCTCCCCCCCGCCCCCCACTGTCACTGCTCCATCCATCCCAGCCACCTGCCCTCTAGCATCACCTTCTCGGCCACCCTGACTCACACCGCTCATTTATTCCTGTCCCCAAGGCTGTGTCTGAGAGCAGGACCACCCACTGAGGCCCCCAGCTGCCCAGCTCCCATGCTCCTCCCGCACTGAATCCTTTATGGATTCCTTCCAGGCCTTGCACATGCTGTTCCTGCTTCCTGAACACCCTTCCACATCTCTGCCTGACCAGCACCTACTCCACCAGAAAGTCAGTACAAGCAATATCTATTAAGCACCTACTGTGTACCAGGCACTATTCTAGACACCCGGTGACCCACAGTCAACAAGACAGGGATGTGCTCAGGAAGCTCAAACATTGCTTCCCCTGTGAGGCTGCCGCATGCCAACCACCTGCCTGTTCTGAAGTCCCTTCCTGGGGACTCTGCCTCCACTGTGTTGTCATTTACTGGGGAAGGAGGGGCCACCAACCATCTCCCATCACTCCAGTGGGCCCCTTCTACCAGATTCTCATGGAATGCACTTGGCCACCCTGGGAAGCAGGTACTACTGTCCCCATCTACAGATGAGGAGACGGAGGAGGCTGTTAAACCACCAGTGGGGACACAGCAGGATGTTTTTTTGTAGAAGGCCTGGGGCCGTTATTCCCTGACCATGAACAATCGTTACAGCTCCCACAGAGGAGCACTCACTGTATGCACATGGCCCCATTTCTCTTCACAAACATCTTACTGGTGAGAGATTATTGTCTCCATTTCACAGATGGGCAAACCAAAGTTCAGAGAGGTGAAGCAACTGGCCCAAAGTCACACAGCAATGGAGCCAGATTGGAACCCCTGGATTAGCTGAACCCTAAGGACCCTGCTCTGCACACTGTAGCACACACCCAGTCCTCACCAGTCTCCCCCACCAGGAATTTCCTCGGGGTGGGTGGCTGGCAGCTTCAGAGTCTACACACCACCACCCCACCCTCCCCAACACCCTGCACAGAGACAGACAGAGAGATGGACTGTCTGGGAATGAGAAGAAATGGAAGACAAGCCCTGTTCCCATGACAGGTGGCCCGGTTCCACTGAGCAGCCCCACCCACCACCCCATGACTCACCAGCAGGTGCCCCTGGGATTGAGTCTCCAGGCTCTGCAACCATCCCTGCCAACAGACTCGGCAAGGGCCCACGTTTCCCAGAACAACCCAGTGTGGGGTTAGATGTTCTGGTCCTGGCTTCCAGAGAGCTCTGGTCAAGTTCCTTCACCTCACTGGGCCTCAGTTTACCCACCTATGAAATGGGAATGATGATTCCCAACACACCAAGACACCATCTGTGACATGATGAGCAGTTATTAGGCAATTAGTAAGTGCTGGGGCGTGACTTGGTGTCCCTACTCAAAGCTCACCTACTCAGAGAGGCCCTCCCTGACCACCAAATGCATCCACGTGACCTCCCCACACACCCCATCACTGTCAACACCAGGCTTACTCCTCATAGCTCACCACTGCCTGAAATTAGCTTGTTTACTTACCTCCTTGTCTAATGCCTATCTCCCCCTCCAACAGCTCCTGGTGGCAGTGAGTGGGACACAGTTGGCCTCCATCAATATTTGTTCAGTGAATACCGTGAATGGGATCACCCTTACAGACCCACATTACCTACTTTTCTAATCACTATGTGATCCTGGGCAGGACCCTGTCCTCTGGCCTCAGTCTCCCCATCCAAAGTTCTCTCTGGTCCCTCCAAAATCCAACCAGGGCTCCAACTGCCCCGGGAGGAGGGAAGAGAGGCTGAGACTGATCCCAGCAGTTTTTTGATAAAACAACTATGCAAATTATGTACAAAAACATGCAAGACAGCAGGTTCCCAGCAGAGCCTACAGTTCTGGCCACTTTACAACCAGGCCTGGGCTGGAAGGACAGTAGCATTTACTGAGCACCCACTTAACACCAGGCCCCTTACTGATAGGACCAGGTGAAATGGGCCTCCTTACTCCATAGTCTCAGGCCAGGCAACTTGCTGGAGGTTACAGAGAACTCAGCTGGTGAGTCAAGATGGAGTTAAGGGGAGCAAGGCATTACCAGGGGGGGACTGGTAACGGGGAAGGGCCTGGGAGAGCAGAGAGAGACCCAGTGCTGTGTGTCTGGTTCTCATCCCACAGGATAGGACCTAAGGAAAGGCAAGGTCAAAGGGCAGAGGACAGCTCTCCCAGATCTTAGGGGCCACCTGAAGCCAGGGGCAGAGGCCCCAGAGATCTCACCAGCCCTGGGGTTCTGCTGGCCCTCCAGGAAACCAGATAGACCCTGCGGAGTCAGCCCGAGGCAGGCCCAGTCCTTCTAGCTGTGCTGGGACACCACACAGCTCTTCCGTCCTCCCCAAAGCCTCCCCAGGCACATGCTAGGCACACACCCTGGGAACACACACACACACACACACACACACACACACACACACACACACACACACACACGCACGAAATGTGCCCGTCTGTGTGTGATGTATCCAGGCTCAGCCTCCTGAGGAGTCCGGCTGTGGTCTCCCTCACCCGCCCGTTTGCTAGGTTATTTATAACCAGCACAAACTCACAACAGTGGAGATACAGCTCCTCACCCCAGGCCTATTCTGCTGGCTTCTGAGCTGCTCCATTTCAAGGGACAGAACAAGCCAGACTCAGCATGAGTCATGGGGGCCTCCAGGGCCACCACCACCATCACCTAGATGGGAAACTGAGGCACAGAGCAAGGAGTCAGAAAAAAAACTGGAGGAGGCCCCAGAGGCTTGTCTAGGGTCACATTCACCTCCAAGGCCACCTCCAGCCCCAGATAACACTCTCTGAGATATAGGGGCAGACGGATGCCCCTGCCCTCACCCTCATGTCCTGCATCCTGGGAGACAGGTGGGACCTCGCAGTAAGCAGGAGCTCTGAAGCCAGATTGCCCGGGTCCAAATCCCAGCACTGGCCCTCAGCGGCTGTGTGACCCTGGGCAAGAAAGTCCACCTCTCTGAGCCTCATTTTCTTCTCCTATGAAATGAACATAATAATAGTACCAACCTCAAAGGGTTGGGAGGATTAAATGAGATTATCCAAACAGGATCTCAGCCCAAAGCCTAGCTACCTCTTGGCCGAGCGACCTTGGGGCAAGCAAACGGGACAACAGTACAGCCCAGAAGGTCATGAGAACTGAAGCAAAGGTTCTGACACAGAGAAGGTGGTCAAAACACACAGACTCCTTTCTCTCTTCCTCTGCTCTCACGGGGTCCCGTGATTCCCTGACCACCCTCAGCTTCTCCCCTTGATAATCTTATCTCCTGTCACTAAGCGCATGGAGGTTTTTACAGCTATGGTGCCACTGAATCTTCTAAACAACTCCTTAATGGATAAATTCTCTCCCCAATTTTGCAGTGAGCACCCTGCCTTGTCAAATACAGGTGTTCTATAAATACCTGAGGGATGAATGGATGCAAGAATGAATGTGATCAGAAAGTCAGAAAATAACAAGTAGCGGAGAGAATGTGGAGAAGTTGGAAACCTCGTGCACCACTGGTAGGAATGGAAAATGGTTCAGCCACCCTGGATAACAGTCTGGCAGTTCCTCAGAAGGTTAAACATAGAGTCATATGGTCCAATAATTCTACTCCTAGGGTATATACATCCAAGGGAAGTGAAAACATATGTCCACATATTTAAAAAAAAAATGCAACATTATTCATAACAGCCAAAAAGTAGAAATAACCCAAATATCTATCAACTGATAGATGGATAAATAAAAGGTGGTGTGTCCATACAATGGAATATTATTAAACAAAAATAGAAATGAGGTCTTGATACATGCTACCACAAGGATGAATCTTGAAAATATTATGCTGAGGGAAAGAAGCCAGTCACAAAAGACCACATCCTATTTGATTCCACTAATATGAAATGTCCAAGATAAGCAAACCCATAGAGACAGAAAGTAGATTAGTGACTCCTAGGGCTGAGTGATTGGGAAGAAAAGAGGAGTGACCCTTTTCTAACCCTAATAGGTATAGGGTTGCTTTTGGGGGTGATAAAAATGAGTAATATTGGTGATGGTTGCACAGCTGTAAAAATACTAAAAACCATTTAATTACATGCTTTAAATGGGTGGATTGTGGGGTATTTGAGTTAACTCTCAATAAAGCTGTTGTTTAGAAAAAAAGAAAAGAATGAATGTGTGATTGAGGATCAGAGAGGGTGAGGTACTTGCCCGAGGTCACACAGCAGAACCTGGACTCAAATGCTCGGATGGGAGGGAGGTGACCTCTCTCCGAAGGGCAAACACTGACTCTGCAGACCACAGGTGGGAGGGGCCAGTGCGGCAACTGCTTCCCCTGTGCTCGCCAAAGGCTACTTTGTCAGGTGGGACCAATGGAAGCAGCAGGCTTTGCCCAGCGGGACCCAAGAGAAGGGAGGCAACTCCAAACTCAGGCTGGCTGCCATCTGCACCGCTAGACCCCAGTGTCCCCAGCTCCAGCCACCAGTGGTTCCAGGATGTTCCCACTCAGACCCTCTGTCCATGGACAGAGGGACATGCGGCAAAGGGCTATTCCTGGGACCCAGCTTGCTCCCCAAACCCCAGGACAAGGACAGTGTGGTGGTTGCCACCTTTGCAGGGATAGAGGCCTCTCATGACCACTGCCCCCACTACAAACACTACTGGTCACCAGCCCTGGGCAACATGCTGGACTCTGAGCCAAGTAAACCCGAATTCTTGAGACTACCCTGCGGTGCAGTGGTTACCATCCGGCTTACAGAGGACACAGGCGAGCTGCCCAAGGTCATCCAACTGACGAGCAGAGGTCAAAGACAGCCCAGCGGGGCTGCTGCCCAAACACCATTATCCCAGCCACCCCTTAGAGACTCACACACGTGCATCCAGGGAGGGGAGGCCGGGTTGGGAGGACTCAGCCCGCGCAACCTCGGCGCACCTCTACGGCACCCTGGGTAGCGGGCGTGGCCTTGCCTCCCACAGCGTGCTGGGGACAGTCTCACCTCTGAGCCGAGGCCCACGCTGACCCGCCACGCCGCATGACCTGACAGCTTTTCTCAACAGAAGCACTGCAGACCCCTGGGCGGGACAGTTCTCCAGGCCCTGCAGCATTTAGCAGCCGTGACCTCCACCCCGGGAAATGCCAGCAGCACCCCCATTACGGTGACAACAAAAAGTATCCCCGTGCGTTTCCAAATGCCCAGGCGCTGATACCTTCAACGCCCAGCTCAGGCCCCACTTCCTCCCGGAAGCTTCCCCATCCCACCCTTGTCTCAGTGACCACCCCCCTCCCTGCTCAGGACCCCAAATTCAGCATCTCCTGGTTGGGCCTCATTTTCCCACTTAGTCCAGCAACCCCCTGACCATTAACAGTGTTCCCAGAGATCAGAATCCCTGGAACGCCTCATACTGCGGATTCTGACTCAGGGTCCACAGCAGGCAGGTAGTTAAACGAAGGGACTGCCTCCCCTGGCCTCTCTGACCCAGCTGTCACTTTCCTTGGGGACACACAGCCACACCCCTCTCCCTCCTCCCCAGCTTGTCTGTACCAGGGTTTGGTAAATCACACATAAACAAATCTCCGAAAGAACCCAAGTTCTGAGCTTGCAGCATCACTGGAGGTCATGCAGAAGACAAGCTCTGAGGCCCTCTGCACCCCACCCCCGAGCCCCACCTTAATCACCTCTAAGGAGGCCAGATGAGCAGCTGCCCCTTTGACCTGCGCTCCCTGGACTCTGGGATTAAGCGCTGGGATTAAGGACGGACACACTCCTGGTCGCTTGGAGCTCCAGCAACATGCATGTGTGCATGTGTGTGTACATGCAGGTGCACACACGTGAGCACGCTGAGGGGCATTTCTGGGCATGTGTACAGGTACACGCGTGTGTGTATACCTTCAGGTTGTCTTAGGTGGGCTCAGATGCCTGTGCAGGCCTGGGTGTGTTGGTGTGAGTACAAGGGCTGCATCTCTGCGAGTGGTCCGTGTGCACCTGGCAGAGTGTGTGTCCCTGTCTCTGGGTGCCTGTGTGTGTTCAGGTATGTTTGTGGGTCTGTGTCTCCACGCGTGTGCACAGGACAGGGTGTGGGCTCAGGTCTACCTGTTCTTTCACGTACACAAATGGGTCTGCACATGCACGTACTTCTACCTGGGCACCAACCCCCCCACCCCGAGGTAGGAGAGCGTCTCCCAGCTTCATGCGCTGTTCTCGCAGGAGCTGTTAGTACTGTGGCCACCCAGGTTGTTGGCAGCAAGCCCCCTAGAGCTGAGAAAGTGGAGAGACAGCAACTTGGGGGCTCCTGACTCCCCTGGCCTCACACCTGAGTCACTAAAATAGCTGGTGGCAAAGGAACATGCCACAAATGCCCCTCCCTTCCCAGACCCCAGGGCCCCCATGCATCAGCACAGACACACAGTAACACACCACAACACACGCATGCACCCATAAACCCAGCCCCTCGCCCGAACCTAAACAGAAACATGGCCTTAGCTCCGCACGGATAAAGGATCACCCTGGGTGCCACCACAGACTTGCAGACGGTCCCCGGAACTCAGAGATGGAACCGCCTCTTCTGGAGCTGAGATTGTCCCAAACCAGCCTCCTGGCTCCCCCGCCTCACGGGAGAACAGGATTCACCCATCCAGGGCTCAGCTCCCAGGGGCCACCCAGGGACCTGCCCTGGGGGAGCTGTTCTGCCTCTCAGTGCTGGGGACCCTGAACATCCAAGCTCCGTCTTTGGGCTTGGCATCCTCATCTGAACAGCAAGGTGAGGGGCTGACTTCCTGTGGCCCTTTGCCCTTGAAACTACACTTCTGGAGGGGCGGATGAAGGGAATGGGGGGTTCCAGGCCCAGAGGGCAAGGAGTAGAGTCGTCCCTCTAGCCCTGACCATAAACACCCCCTCAGCCCTCAAGACCCCTGTCCCCCAGGGGACTCTTCGGTTCCGGGCCCCTGAGTTGCAGCCGGGACCCGAGAGGTTCCCATCAGCCCTGAGGAGTGAGTACGGCAGAGGCCTCGGGGGAACCAGAGAAGGAGAGGGAGAGTGAAAAGGATGGGAGGGAAGGGGAAGAACAGCGGGCCGCAGAGGAGGAGGTGTGCAGGAGGATGGCCGGTGGAGGGAGATGGAGGGCAGAGGGGGACGATTTCTCATAACCAAGCCTGAACCTCCCGTAAGGAGGCAGGAAGTACCCTCTTGCCACAGTGCTCCCCGCTGCCAGCCTCCACTCTCCTCTTCTCCAAGCTCGGGGATCACAGGAGGAGGGGGCTGGGGAGAAAGGAGGAGATGGGACAACAGGGGAGAACCAGAAGTGAAATAGACTGAGGAGGTTCTAAAACATAAAGAAGGAACAATGTAGCAATGTCTGAATTGGGGAAATGAAACAAAGTAATATGTGTGAAGCTGACCAGGGAGATGATATAATGGGGGGAGTAGCTGCTGCAACAATGTATCCAGGTGAGGGCTCCAAGGAGGTAAGGATGTAACCCTGTGGGGAGCCACACACTATGAAGGAAGTAACAGAATTGGGGCTTAGCAAAGAATCCTACAGCTTGTAGAAGAAGAGCAGTGCCTGGGAATCTAGAACAGGGAGACAGGAGAGAAGGGTCTGAAAAAGGGCTCACTGTACCTGGGAGCTGGGAGAAGAGGCTGGTAAATGATTCCCAGAGGAGGGGACATGTGTGCTGGGTTTTGGAGGATGAGCAGGAGTTTGCTGGAGAAGAACAGTCCACAGAGAGTGAACACCATGTGGCAGACATGAAAGCAAGAGAAACAATGTTGTGCTCTATACCCAGCAAATAGCCAGGAGTCTTGGGTGGTAGAAGGGGGTCAAAGGGATGAGGCTGGAGAAGCACACTGAGTGCACTGAGGGGAATCAATTCGGTATAGAGTCTTGGGCATGAGGGCAGCCGGTTGGGTCAGGAAAGGCTTCCTGGGAGAGGTCAGTGGGAGCTGGGCCTGCAGTCTAGGCAGAAAGAGACAAGTAAAGAGAAGAAACGTGGTACAGGGGATGGTGCCCTGCCTAGGAGTCAGGAGACATAGTTCTTAGTCCCAGCTCAGCCACCAACTTGCTGTGTTACTTTGGGGAAGCCATTGTACCTCGCTGAGCCTCGATTTCCCCATGGGCAAAACAAAAAGGCTGAACTAACGGCTCTCAGAAGACCTCACTATGACTCGAGAGCATTCCTTCGGCCTCGGTTTCCCCTTCAGGACAATGACAAGTTGGACAACAGTGTTTCCAAAGGCCTTGCAGCTGAAATCATCTTCAGTCCTCTGATCTTTCCCCAGCCTGGGCTGGCCTCAGCCCATGGCCCAACCTGAACAGGAAACATGCAGCAAAGAAGCCCCATGTGGAAGCCAAGAGTCCCAGTCCCAGCTCGGGGCTCCCCCAGAGCGGGCACACAGGCTCACCCAGCAAGACCTGACTGGCCTTAAATTCATCGTCTCGGGGCACCACACTTTACAGTTTGCAGCACACGTGGTAGCATGGAGCAGAGCTTGTGCATCAGATAGTACTCTGAGGCTAGACCGTTTGGGTTCAAATCCTAGTAAGTGTGCCACTTACTAGCTCTGTGACCTTGGACATGTTTCTTAACCTCTCTGTGCCTCAATTCCCTTTTCTGTAAAACCAAGATAATAATGGTAGCTCCTTCATAAGGTTGTAAAGATTAAGTGAGCTTTAACTTTTTTTTTTTTTTTGCGGTACGCGGGCCTCTCACTGTTGTGGCCTCTCCCGTTGCGGAGCACAGGCTCCAGATGCGCAGGCTCAGTGGCCACGGCTCACGGGCCCAGCCGCTCCGTGGCATGTGGGATCTTCCCAGACCGGGGCACGAACCCGTGTCCCCTGCATCGGCAGGCGGACTCTCAACCACTGCGCCACCAGGGAAGCCCTTAAGTGAGCTTTTCTACATAAGACATTTGGCAGAGTAACTTGCACATGGCAGGCACTCAACAGGCATAATTCAATATTAACATCACCACATCCATGCTCTTGCTGTCATCCCATGCCAGCCCCTCAGCGTGGGGCTGCACCCATTTTACAGACCAACATCCTCTACCTTGAGGATGGAACCCAATGCCTTGGTTTGGACTCAAAGCCCACCTTGTGAGCCACTGGAGAATTCTCCCATGCTGAGGCCCTCTGGCGTTCAATTGTTCAGCCCCAAAACACCCCGTGGCACAGGGCCAGGCACCCAGGAGGTGACCAGTGAATGTCTGTTAAGTGTAAGAAGCAATACACTCTCATTAGAAACAGCACCGCCTACAGCAATGGCTCTTCCACCCCAAAGGGAGGTATGTTCCCATCTCCACACATGTCTCTCCCCGAGCTGGGA
This sequence comes from Globicephala melas, assembly GCF_963455315.2. NCBI lineage: Eukaryota > Metazoa > Chordata > Mammalia > Artiodactyla > Delphinidae > Globicephala > Globicephala melas. Next base: position 163,703,001 of record NC_083314.1, on the reverse strand, counting down.
CTTACTACCTTTAACCACACTTCGGTTCCCTAATATACCATGACTTTTCCCACCTCTGAGCCTTTGTCTACCTTGATCCCTCTGCCTATCAATGTGCTGCCATCCTTCAAGGCCTGGAACAAAGGACACCTCCTCCATGGAGCCCTCCCTGATTCACCAGAGCCAAAACCAACTTCTCTTTCCCCTGACTCACTTCCTCAGCCCCTTATCTAACTGGGAGCTTCCTGAGGTCAGGGAGCAGGTTGAGCCCCCTCAGTGTTCCTAGAGCTCAGCACAGGCCAGACACAGAGCGGACAGCAGTAAACAGTGCCTACAGTGACTGGCAGGTCAGCAGCAGAACTGGGACAAGAACCTAGGCACTGGACTCCCTGCCCAGTTGCTCCTCTCTGCCCAGGAAACCAGACTCACAGCCCAGCCTCCAATTGGCCTGGATCATGTCCCAGAGGCTGGGAAGGAACGTGGTGCTCAGCGCGATGGGCAAGGAAAGGGCCCCTCCTACCCTGGCCCAGGAGGAACCATAGACAGGCCACTTGAAGGAAGCAGGCCTCCTATCCTCCCCACAACCGAGCAGGTCTGCCCTCCCTTCCCAACTGGGCTACCCCAGGTCAGGCCCTGCCCTCTCTGGCCTCTGGTCTTCCTGTTAGTTCCTCAAATGTGAAGACTGGAAAGGCCCCTGGGTCACCCAATCCAATTTCCCCACTTTGCAGATGTGGAAGTAGAGGCTGGGGGGCAGGGGGGGTAGCTGCCCATGGTCACATGACCAGCCACCTCTCAGATTCACCTCTGAGACCTAACAATCTTAGGGAAAACATAATCATTAAAATAAGTAAAATAAAAGTAACTATTCAGGGCTTCCCTGGTGGCGCAGTGGTTGAGAGTCCGCCTGCTGATGCAGGGGACGCAGGTTCGTGCCCCGGTCTGGGAAGATCCCACATGCCGCGAAGCGGCTGGGCCCGTGAGCCATGGCCGCTGAGCCTGCGCGTCCGGAGCCTGTGCTCCGCAACGGGAGAGGCCACAACAGTGAGAGGCCCGCGTACCGCAAAAAAAAAAAAATAAATAAATAAATAAAAAGTAACTATTCAGGAGCAGCTTCCTTTTAACTAGCTGCCAGCTCGTTAACTAGCTGCACCTCCCCCCAGCACTGCTCCTAACCCCAGCCTAGTGAATGAGGCATTATTGGCCCATTTGACAGAGGAGGAGAGTAAGGCTGAGTCAAGGAGTCGCTTGCCCAGGTTCACGATGCTTCTGTGGCAGAGCTGGGATTCGAACCTGTCTGGGGGAGGGAGGCAGGGCCTCCTCCCTGCTTCTCTTCAATGCCTGCCCTCACAGCACAACACGCCTGCCGCAAACCCACCAAGCAAGGCTCACCGACAAGAGGCAGGACACACGCAAGATACACCTGCACACCCACAGCCCCCAGCACAGGGCCAGGTAGAGAGCAGGTGCTTGATCAATGTCTGCAGAATGAACAAACTAGTCCATCAAAAGACAGGCCCGGTGCCCAAGCCCACGCAGCCCTGAGCCTCCTTGGCCTGCCCGATGTCCCCAAACAACATGGCATCTCAGGAAGCGAACTCCAGCTGCTTGCTAACTGCCTCACCTGGGGCACACTGCTTAACCTCTTGGGCCTCTGTGTCGCCATCTGTAAAATGGGGTAACAATACCTACCTCATAGGGTTGTGGTAAGAACTGAGATAAAGCATGTTAAGCACTTGGAACTGTGCCTGGTACGCAGCACGCACTAAGTACCGGCCACTGTCACTGTCACCATCACCATCGTGCCTGGCTCCCTGACAAGGGAGCAACTTCAGGGCAGGAGCCAGGTAGAATTCAGCTGCAGACACCCTCACCCCACCCTCAATGGCAGCCTAGCCGTGAGGAGGCGGCAGGAAACATGCGGTAGGTGAGTGAAGGGCTGAGACAGACATGGGCACCCACCCCGGCTGTGGGCCCTGGAGAGGGTGTCAGTACATGGGTGCTGCCAGGCACCCCGAGAAGCAAGAATATCCTTCCCCTGCTCCCACTGTAACAGCCCCCCCGCCTCTCCAGGAGCTCTGCCTGCTCAGTCCCCACACAGCCCCCCAAATCCCACCCCAGGAAGGGAAGACAGGCCTAATGAGCCGCCCACAGTGCCCTGGTGCCCGCAATCGAATTGGCAATCAGTTTGCTGCAATTAGATTCCCCAGATCCTGCTCGCGATTGATTCTAAATTACCCTTATTAAAGTCTGGGCCGGTGAGCAGGGCTTCGGGGGTGGGGGCAGGACAGGTGGGGCCTGGCTGGCAGCTCAGGACGTGCAGAGTTCTAGGAGGGCTTGGGCTAAGGCTGATCCCAGGGTGAAGCAAGCCCATGGCCCAGAAGCGGGGTCTAGGCCCTAACTAGCATCATCCCCCACCCCACACCCACGCCTCAGATTCCCCCCCAGCCCCCCAAGCCCCCACCACTCATCGCTCATCTCAGAAGACCCCAGTCCTGAAGGGGTGCGATAACACGGTCAGCAACAGCGCAGCCAGAACCCAGAGTAGTTGAAAAGCAACTGAACACCCAGCTCCACCCATGCCCAGCCGTGTGAGCTCTGACAGGTGGCCTGACATCTCCAAGCCTCACCAGCGTCAGAAGGCTCAATGAGACCACCTCCCCAGTCCTTGGTCAAGGCCCCAGGCCATCTCTGGGCTTCGGGACTCCCATCTGTGAGACAGCAGGCTACAGGCTGCAGGGCCGATGGTCTCTTTAGGGCTCTCTCATCCCTGAGGTCCTATGCAAACAACAACAGTCACCTACTCTGGGCCAGGACCTGTGTGATGAACGGAACACAGCCGAGGTACTCCCCAGCTGGGAGGAAAATGGGAAGAGCCCAGTGTCACCAATGTCCATGGCTATATCTCAAACAGCAAGGTCTCTCTGGGGTTCCAGGACTGGAAGGGCGGGCCTGAAGAGTCATCAAGTCCAATCTTCTGCCTCCAGACTTACCCACAGGCTGCCAACAGCTCCAAAGAACCGAACTCCTCATGAACTCAGTACCACGAGGCACTGGAAAGTGCCTCCTCTCATCTGGCCCCAATCCTGCCTGCTGCAATTGGGAGTCCAGGCCCACGTTCTCCCTCTTAGGGTAGCCCGGCGGCGATTCTGCTTTGGGTCATCCACGATCGTTCAAACTTGGTTCCCAAATTCTCCACCCCCAAAAAGCAATTCCTCGGTGAGATCAAGAAAGGGACAGGAAAAGAGCAAAACCAAAGCAGGTATACGGAAGAGATCGCTATTTGCAGGAGCAGAGCCCACTTCTCACCAGGCACTTTATTATTTTGTGTTGTTCATTCTCAAGGAACTCGGAGGCAGAGGTATTCTTAGCTCATTTTAAAGAGGCAACTGAGGCTCAGAGAGGTTAAGTGAACTTGCCAAGATCACATAGCCAGAAATTGGCAGAACCAGGACTTCAACCCTGGTCCAGTTGGCTCTGGGGCTCCTCAAGCTGCACCCTCAGGTTTGGCGACCCCAAAACAGACATAGCACCAAGGCCCAGGTGGGGACCCAGGGGTGGGAAGAAGGCAGACCTCAGCCAGCTGGGGCACGTAGAACCCTCTCCACCTGGTATGAAAGGCCAGCACAGGCATTCCCTGCCCTCCACCCTCAGCAGCCAGGTAGGGAAGGGGCCAGATCACTTGTCAGGGGCCACCCTCACCCCATCCCCCCACTGGGCCCTCAGCCATTGCCGCTCAGACTCCCCCTGTAATCACGGCTTCCTGTTTGGCGCTGAGACTGGGCCTGGTCAGTGGGGGAGGGGAGCAGACACCCCTCTGGCCAGGGCCTGCTCTGGAGGGAGGGGGGCCGGAAGTGAGGCCTACCCGGCCTCCTGGAATCTTGGGAGGCTGGGAGCCAAGGCAAGGGGAGTGGGTGTCAGCCAACAAATATTTACCAGGCGTCGGCCTGATGTTCCCAGGATGTGGTGGAACGTTAGGGGGGACAGCAGGACAAGCCAGGTGGTCTGGGACCAGCACAGACCCTGCTCGCTGCTTCAGGGGGCAGTTGCGGGGTGAGCAAGGGGCTGGACCCTGGGGCAGCCTCGGGCTCCAGTCACCCTGCCCCCCACCGCGGACACAAAATCACAGGGCCCCGAGCAGCTGGGCTGGAGCCCAGAGCCACAGGGCCTGCGTCCCACACAGAAGCGATGACCGCACCTTGGCGCTCAGACCGCGCGCCCACCCCATACGGCCCCCTGGCGCCTCCGAAGCCACGGGCACACACCTTGGACCCAGCAGGACTCTGCCAGCCTCACCGTCACCCCAACTCACCTCCAAAGTAGACAACACAAAGCCCCAGCCTGGGCTCCAAAGTTCACAGTCCTGGCTTCCCTCCTTCCTTCATTCATTCATTCACTCATTCATTCATTCAAACCATTCAATTCTGGGCCAGGCAAACAGTTGGACTTGGGGGTTCAGCAAAGAACAAGGCAAACACAGAGCCTCTCTAAGGCGCTCATGGTCTATCAGGAAAGTATTCTGATACTTCTCCTGACTGCTGTGTGACCTCCAAGTCACTCCTCCGCTCTGAGGCTCTGTCACTCAGGCCAGAGAAAACCTTAGGTGCAAGGGGGCCAGGACTCAGGGGTGGGGTGGTAGGGATGTACATTTGGGTTCCACACAACTTTCTCAGGGCCAGAGGGGATTAAAGGCAGGCCTGGTCGCCTATGCAGAGAGTGAGCCCACACTGGGGGCATCCAGTGTGTGTACAGGGGGAACGATGGCTTTTTTAGACCCCTCTCATTCTGAGGTTCTAAACATTTCCCCTGTCCTGTGCCATGATCACATGATCCAGACACAAGCCCCCGCACCCCCCCAATCATGTTGACTCCCGGCACAGTTTATAAAGCTCTCCCTTGACCCGTCGCCCATGACCTTCAGAATAGCTCGTTTACAGATCACAGAGCCTTGTGAGGCAGTGGAGGAGCAAGGGCTCCAGGGCCAGACCCGTCCCCCGCCCCATGCAACATGCCTCCAAGGCTACAGTGAGAATTAAATGAAAAAAGATAGGAGACATGCCCGGCCCAGAGCCTGGCAATGAGCAGGCATTCATGATACAGGTAATGTGGGCATAATTTGCGGGTAAGGAGGGCCCAGAGAGGTAAGTACCTTGCCCAAGATCACACAGCAAGAGAGGGTAAAATCAGGACTGCGGCCCAGTTCTATTAGCCTGCCAGGCCCTGGCTCAATCCAGCTCTGCCACTTGCCAACTGTGTGACGTTGAGCAAATCACTTAACCTCTCTGTGCCTCAGTTTTCTTCATCTGTAAAATGGGAGTTCTAACAATTCCTACCTCCAAAGATTATCATGAGGATTAAATGAGCCAATGCATATAAAGTGCTCAGTGGGCAGGGCTCTCAGTCTGAGGGCTCTTAAGCCCTCAGAGGTGTGGAAGCTGCCTCCCAAATCATGGCCTCAGCCACTGCCAGGCTCACCACCTCCCATCCCCAGCTGTCTCAGTTTGCTCCAGCCTTCAGGAATCCTATTACAGCCCCTTCTAGAACAACCCATCCCTCTCCCCGCAAGCAGCTCTGGGGCATGGTCCCAGCTCCAATGGGAGGGGCAGGAGGGAGGCCTGCAGCAAGACCTGGCTTCTAGGGGAAGCTCTGTCTTGACTCTCTCCTCTCCACGATGCCCCTCTCATCCACCCCACTTCTGCCCCAGCATTTTCCAGATGTCAAGCCCAAAGCTGTCCCTGCCCCAGCGCTGCCCTGGGGCCTCCCAGGACCCCATGCCCCAATCCATGGGGTAGGAGCAGCCATTTGTTTTCAAAAGGCCACACTGCTTTTTCTCCAGCAGAGGTCAACCCCACACCAATCCCCAATATGAGGGAACGAGAAACACACTGAATTTGTAGCTGGGGGCACTGTGTTGCTCCCCAGGGAGCAGAAAGCACCAGGTTCCAATCCCAACTCGGGCATGAGAATGGTGTGACACCCCCCCCCGACCAATAACACCCCTAATAATAATTGTATACATCAAGTATTTGTCCCCAGTTGACAGGTAAGAAAGCTGAGGGTCAGGGCAGGCTACAGCTTGCTCAGTGTCACATGGCAACCATTTTTATAGCTTAGCTTAAAACCTCCTCCTCCAGGAAGCCCTCCCTTGCCCTCCAGGCTCCCTCCTGGAAAGGCTCCATCTCCTGAGAGCTCACTGGCAAGCTGTGCTCAGTCTCCCCAAGGAGATTATTTTCTCATCACAACACCCCTGTGAGGCTGGCACTGTTATTGTCCCCATTTTACAATGAGGACGTTGAAACAGAAATCCCTTACCCAAAGTTTCTGTCCCTGGAGCCCCTGCCACCTTGGGTGCTAACAGCAACAGATCCCTATGGTATCCCTGTGTCAGGGCCTGGCCTGGAACAGTCTAGGGGTCCCCAACGTTTAATTTTTAAAGTGAGAACAATCTTGCCCTGGCAACCCAATGTTCACAGTCAACCAGAGGAGCTGGAGGGAAGAGGAGTAGGGAGCTCCTGGATACCTGAAATTGTGGGGGTGGGGAGGGAGCAGGAACCACCAGGCATGGGGCTGGGGATTCAAAAGAATTCCCTGATTGATTTCCCCTTCCCATGGTCCCTCACCCTACCACCCCCCATCCCTACCACATTCCCAAACACAGAATGGCAACCTTGTAAAAGAACAAGTGAACACTTGCTGAGTGTTACTATGCGCCAGGCACTGTGCTAAGAGCTTTATATGTTAACCCCGCTCACTCTCCTATTCTCCCCATTTTACAGAGGTGGAAATGAAAGCAGAGAGGTTAAGTAACTTTCTCAAGGTCACATAGCCACAAAACAGTGAACTCCCAACATTGGGAATTCAAACAAGGCTGAGTGACACCTAAATCCCTTTCAGCCCTGAGCATCTAAAGAACACTTTTCAAGCTGAAATCTCCAGGATCCCCACACTCTGGGCCTTTCTGGGTAGTGACTTAAGTACAGCAACTGAAGCGGCCCTGAAGGCAGATGTCTCTCAGAGTCGTAATTAGCTGGTCTCTCAGGAGAGGACTCCCAGAGCAGATGCCAGGACACACATGCACACACCCCAACTCACCATCTGCAGCGCGAATGAGCCCCACTACTCCTACTGAGGCCATCCTGGAAGCTGCTCCACACACACACACACACACACACACACACACTCCTTTTCAAGCTGGTGGGCACCTAGGTGTCATCCTGCCCTTCCCCTACCCTGAGCCAGCCACTGCCCATCCCAGTGATGTCCTGGGAGGCCCCTGCCACGGAGGCCACTCCTGGAGCCATCCTGGTTGGGGCTCTTCTGGTCTAATCTCAGTCGCTCCTGCTGCAGGCATCACCCTCCTCCTCTGGTGTGCCTCCCTGGCCACTGGTCACCACCCATTAACCCTTTGCCTCCCAGGCCAGATGAGGTGACGTCCCTGCTCGGCAGCCGGGCCTCTGGAAAGGTGTGAAGCCTGGAGAGGGATGCCCCCCTACCTCATCCGGGGCCCCACCCCTCCTCTCCTCCAAGTCAAGCCCACCATCTGAGCCTCCAGGCCCAGACCCCGGGGGTGTGATTTACCTGCCACCCAGCACTGGGTCTGAGCCACACCCACTCTACCTCGGCCTCAGATCCAGGGGCACCCTGCCTTATCGGGGCCTTTCACCTCCGTACGCTCATTTAATTCTTTCCACCACCTCACGGGGCACAGATTACGAGCCTTGGTCTATGGATGAGGAAAAGTTGTTCGGCGAGGGACGTGACTTGCCCAGGGGTCACCCAGCTCGGGATCCTGCTGGGCTGCCAGGTCTAAAGCATGCTGTCCGGTGTCCCTTTCATTCATCACACACCAAGCATTGACTGAGCTCTTCCTGTGGGTGAGCACACACATCCTCTCATTTAATCTCTCAGGAGGGTGTTATTAGCCCCGTTCCACAGAGGGGGAAATGGAGGCTCAGAGAGGTGAGATAACTTGTCCAAGGTCACACCACGAATCAGGGGAGGGATCAGGATTTGAACCCAAGGCTGTGTGATTTCCACATCTTTGATTTCAAAGATGGTCTTCCAGAAGTGTAGCTGAGAAAGTAACCCAGCTGCTAGGATGGGCTGGGTCCCTGTCCCTCCCTGGGACCTCTTTTCCTCACCCCACCTGGGGAATAACTGGGGATGAGGCACCCAGCCCACCGGGCCCCATACTCAGCCTGGCATGCAACACTCCCCCCCACCCCAGCTCATAGTCCCCAGATGGGAAAGGCTGAGGAGTAGCCTGCCTGTCCAAGATGCAACCTCTGAGTCCCTGCTGACCTCCTCCCATTTCACAGACTGGCCAACTGAGGCCCAAAGAGACTTGCAGTGGAGGAGTAGGCACCCGGGGCGGGGGGTTTGCCTGAGAGGCCTGGGTCCCTCTCAGCCTGGGGAACGGGGGACAGGCACAGCTCCTAGAACCAACCAAGGGGATCAGGCCTAGAAACCCCCCAGTTCATGCCTGGGCCAGGCTCCAGACACGTGCCCATAGGGAACTCACTTGGGACCTGGGTCCCTCAATGGGGAGGAGGTGGCCTTTCCTCCTGCTCCCCCTGATGGAGCTGGGACTGAGCTCAACCCCACGGCTGCTGCGGTCACTCAAAGGAACACCCAGGGGTCACCTCATACATACTCACCGCACCTGCACACTCGGCCCCACTCAGGGGCGCATGCTCCACGCACGGGGTAACCCATGCACCTGCCAACACACGCCTGCACACACACTCCCATGGGCTGGAGCACACACCCACCACAGAGATCTCCCCCTCAACACACTCACCTCTTGTAGGCACACACAGCATGGCCAACAGTCCCCAGCCCGTCTCCGGCACACACCGTGCACAATGGGTCACCCTGACACGACCACACGCAGGTAGGGCACGATGGCCCCCATCCATGGGGACGGACTGGTCCTCACGCCTCATCCTTCACCCGTGCACACCCCACAGGTCCCAGCACCCTCCACGGAGGTGGCCACACACGCGGTCACACTCACCCACCCCCTCAGGTCACCTTCACACAGGTCCCCTTCACCCCTCCCCCTCCCCGGGCCCCCCTGCCCTCCCGCCGCGACCCTCGGAGGGAGGAACCTAACGCACACCCTCCCCCAGCAGGGGGAGGCGACCCGATTCCCTAAAAGTGGCCGCGGTCCGGGCACACCCACGAAGCAAAGCCACGTCTGCTCAGACCCGAGACACGCCCAGCGCGGCCCCGCGCCCGGACCCCAGCCCGGACCCCAGGCCGCCCACGGGGAAGGGTCCCGCCCCCGGGGAAACGAGCCCCCGGGGAAACGAGCCCCCGGGAGGCGCGGGCGGCCAGGCACTGGACCCCCGCCCCCCCCAGGCCGGCGCGGCGCGCAAGCCGGGGCGCGGGAGCGGGAAGCACTCACCCCCGCGGCGCGCCCCGCCAGCAGCAGCAGCAGCAGTGGCGGCAGGAGCAGCCCGCGGGCCCCTGGCCCGGCCGCGGCCCCGGCCCCAGCGCCAGCCCCGTGGGCGGCCCCGGCGCGGTGCGGCGGACCGGGCTTCATGGCGGCGGCGGCGGCGGCGGCGGCGGCGGCGGCGGCGGCGGGCGGGCGCCTTTGTTCCCGAGGCGGCGGCGACGGCGGCGCGGCCCGGCGGCTGGCCCGGCGCGCTCTCGGTCGGCGCTCCGGCTCGGCGGCCCGGCTCCGCCCGGCAGCTCCGCGCCCACGGCCGCCGCGCCTGCAGGAAGCGTGCGCCGCCGCCAGGCCGCCCCCAGCGCGGGAGGCGGGGCGGGGAGGGGCGGGGCTGGACGCTGAGCTCCCCCCGCAGCCCGGGCCGCCCGGGTGCCCCCGCGCCCCACACGCGCCCGCCCGCCCGCCGCGGGATGAGGCGGGGGGGGGGGGGTACGTGCGACCCGAGACGGGTGGCCGGCCTCGCAGAGGCTTGCTCTGGGGACGGGGCCGTCGCAGGGCTTGGAGGGGAAGGACCCCGCGTGGGGATGCGGGGTACGACCCGGCTTGTCGGAGGGTCTGGGTAGATGGGTCGCATCTGCGTGACCATTAATACCCTCCCCGCTAACGACTCGGTTCACTGGCTCTCCCAGGACCCATCACCCCCGCCCTCAAGCCGGTCCACCGAGGGGGACAGAGGTCATCCGAGTCCACTGGGCTTTGATGTCTCCACGGGTGGGCAACGGGAACTCAGATCAGGCGTGGCCCCCTTTGGGCCCTGTCACTGGGGTGGGCAGACTTGGCCTAGTGCTGCTTCCCCACCAGCTGTGTGACCTCAGGCAGGTGTCCCCAGTTCTCTGAGACTCAGATTCCTCACTGTGGGATGCAGACCCCCCTACCCCTGCCCCACATTCCTTTTCCCAAACGTGGTCATTGTGCGTTTCTCTGGTGCCTTTATTCCCACCTGACATACGATGCACTGCACTTACCCACTGGGGTCTCCCACCACTAGCACATGAGCCCCAGGAGGGCAACGGTTTGTGTCGTCTTGTTCACTGCTGTGTCCCCAGCACTAGCCCAGGGCCTGGTGCGTAGCAGTGACTCAGTACAAATTTGTTGAATCAATGAATGTGTTTCCCACTCACCTCCCAGTCACCCCCACCCACCTGTTTTGGGAGAAGAAGGGGGTAAGTATTTATTTAGCCCTTACCCATGCCAAGTGCTTTACAGGGGTTATCTCATCTCACCCTCTCAGTGACCCCATGAAGTAGGTGCTGTCAATAGTTCCACTTCCTAGATGGGAAACCGAGGCCCAGAGAGGGGAGGTTATTTGCTAGCACTGGCAGGCGGAAAGTCTTTGCCCTCAGCCCCCATGTCCCCACACCCAGTGCAGGGCCTGCCCTCAGGAGATGGGAAATCATTGAGCTGAAACTGGAACAATTCCCCCAAGGAAAAGGGAACTGAAACCAGGACTCACGGAGCCAGTAGGGGTGAGTGCCGGGTGGGCCGGTGGAACAGACTCGGGCACCAGCCATGATTTGGGGGTGTCGGAGGAACCTGGACTGGTCCTTCAGGGGCCTTGAGAGGAGGTCCAGAGGTCAAAGTTCAGCTCATTAGGCAGAGCTGCTTTAGGTGTTCCCTGAAAGGGAGTGAGAGCCCCATCCCTAAAGGGTATATAAGGCCAGGCCAGCTGCCCTTTGGCAGAGATTTGGAGAGGGAGGGAAACTTTCCAACTCTCTGAGATTCAAAAATTCCTAGGAATTCTGAGGTCCCAGCCTCTGGGAATCCCAGTGCCAAACCTTGAGGAATTCTGACCCTTGGGCACCTTGGGAAGATGGATGGAGAGGGGCTGATGGGACCCAGTAGGTGGGGAGCTGGTTCCAGTTGAGGCAGCACAGCTTGGAGTTGAAGAGTTCTGGCTCTGGGTTGGGCAGATACCTGGGTTCAGATCTCAATTCTGCCAGTTGTGAGCTGGATGACTCTAGATGAGTGAGTTTACCTCTCTGAGCCTCAGTTTCCCAACTGTAATATGGGAATAGTGACCACATGGGGTTCATTTATTCATTCATTCATTTATCATCCAAAGGTAAAGTGAGTGCCTGTGTGTGCCACACACAACACCGGCCCAGGGCCAGGTGCTAGGTTGTGAAGATTAAATGAGCTCTTCCTGACTTTGTACTGGGGGTTCAATAAAGGTGGCTGGGATGATGTTTATAAAGTAAGGGACCAGATGTAGGGACAGTCACCTCCCAGAGGGGCTGCTACAGGCCCAGGGAACAGGCTGGTTCTGAGGAGCCCCCAAAGGGCAGAGTTGGGGCCAACAGCGTGAGGGTAGGGGGTATGAGACGCCAGTTGTCAGCTCTGTGCAAGGAAGGACTTTGGAACAGTTGGAACTGGCCGCAGATGGCAGTGGCTACTCTGAGAGGTAGTGAGTACTCTGTCTTGGCAGGTATACAAGGCTCCAAAAACTAGCGATCAGGAAGGCCATTAGAACAGTCTCCATGCACAGGATGGGCCGTGAGCATGGCCCACCTTCAGAAGTTCCTGCCAGTTCTAAGACTTCTGGGGACATTCCTGGTGGCACAGTGGTTAAGAATCTGCCTGCCAATGCAGGGGACACGGGTTTGAGCCCTAGTCCAGGAGGGTCCCATATGCTGCGGAGCAATTAAGCCCGAGCGCCACAGTTACTGAGCCTGCGCTCTAGAGACCGTGTGCCACAACTGCTGATCCCGCGTGCCACAACTGCTGATCCCGCGAGCCACAACTACTGAAGCCCGTGCGCCTAGACACCGTGCTCTGCAACAAGAGAAGCCACCGCAATGAGAAGCCCACGCACCGCAACGAAGAGTAGTCCCCGTTCACCGCAACTAGAGAAAGCCCGTGTGCAGCAACGATGACCCGATGCAGCCAAAAATAAATAAATAAAATAAATTTATTTTTTTAAAAAAAGACTTCTGGCAGCAGCAGCCCTCTTCCCTGATGTCCTGAGGAGGGGGAGGGGGAAGATCTTTGGGCTGGGCAGGCCAGACACGCCATCTGCTGCTCCTCAGAGATACCGGTCACAGCCCGAACTGAGCCAGGTCTGGGCCCCGCGCTCTCATGCCACTCCTCACCAACCCCACCCCCCACCCCTCCATCCCCCCCATCCCCCGCTCAGTTCTTCTGGGGTTCACAGCTGCACACATTCACCGCATTCCAGCCCCCGATGCTCCGTGTAGTTCCCCTCCCCCACGCCTACCTGTGCATTGGAGCCAAGTCCCCGCATCTCAGGGTCTCCCTCACCTGCCCTCCCCATCCACACAGGCACCTGCTGCTGGCCCCCTCCCCGCTCAACTCCCACGGCCCACTTGGCCCCTCGGGAGAGCCTGCCTGACTTCCTTGAGCAGGGCTGGTCCTGCCCTGGCCAGTGCCCATCCTTGCCCTCCCCCGCTTTCAGTCTCTACTGTCTGTCACCACCCCCCACTGAAGTGGGAGCACCTCAGTATCCCCAACAGACAATAATCACGGAACCCAAACAGAGCTGACTATATGCCAGGCATGGCTTTACAAAGTGCACACTGACATTATCCCCACTTTAGATGATGAGTCGAGACACAGGGAAGTTAGGAGATGTGTCCAAGGTCACACAGCTGGCGAGTGAGAGCTAAGCTCTTGACCCAGGGTCTTAATGGTCACACTATAATGCCAGGGGCAGAGGTCTGTTGGGGAGTATTTGATGAGTGAGTTAAAGAGTCAGTGAGGGGATTCACACTGTCACATGGACACAACCAATTGGTGGACGCGCTCAGATGAGCCTGGAAACCAGATAACCCCCCACAGGCATGCCTGACAGCCAGGCCTCACCACCCTTCCCAATGAGACCTTTCTCTGCCCTTGGCCAGGGCTCCTGGCTCCAACAAGGCAGCAAAAGGGAAGTGGAGGCCTCAGCCAGCCGGCATCTCTGAGCTCCAGGCCCGAGCTGCCTTATTTGGAGTTGCGTTTCTGGGCCTGGCACACAGTAGGTGCTCAGTAGTGGTTGCCTGACGCCACCTGCCCCCGGAGGTTTCGCTAAACAGACTGGCTCTTTGGAACTCACACTGCCATGGAATAATGAGAGCCAGGACCTCCTGAGGGCTTGCTCTTCGCCAGGCACTGTTCAGGGCACCTGCCAGGAGCGCTGTCCCTCACTCCTCCCCACAGCCGTGTGATCTGTGTACAAAAAACACACTTGCCTCCCAGCTTTGTAGCCGAGAGGAGCCCTTCCAGCGGAGCCTGGCACACAGGGAGCACGATGCATTCGTTCGCTCCTTACTGGTTCCCCATTTTACAGTTGGGGAAACTGGGGCCCTGAGGGGCTGGGTGACTGGCCCCGGGTTACACAGTCAGGAAGTGAGAGTGCTGACAGACCACTGCTGTGCCCTCCCCTGTGGCCACAGGGGACTTTGCGATCCTAACTGACCCTCCAGCTCAAGACAAGCCTGGGAAAACCAGTCTTTGCCTCTCCTGGGCTGCCCCTACCTCCCCCCTGCCCGCTCTGCACCCTCCTTCTCCTATCGTAACTTCCAGCCTTGCCCAGGACTCAAGATGGAGGCCAGAATCCGGGTTTGCTTCTGAGAAAAGTCTGAATGACATCAGTCCTGACGTTATTGACCCCGAAATCAGGAACCAAAGCAGGATTCTGGCAAGAAGGCTCTGATCTAGGGCCCACAGAGGGCACCTGGGGAGACTCTGGCTGTCTGTCTGCTGCCCCAGCAAGTATCACAGGATAAGCTGAGCGGCTGCTGAGGGAGTCCACAGGGCCCGGGCAAGAGTGGGAAGGCTTGGCCTCCATCTGTGGGGGGCCCCCTACCTGCCCAGGGACCTACCTGTGTGAGGGTCTCAAAGGGCCATGCCTCGAGCCTTTCCTGGGCACCCTCACCCCATGTTCTGGGCAAGCCCTTTCAAGATGAAGGGTGGGTGATGCCCCCCTGGCACACAGCTGCCAGGCATGGGGTCAGGATTTGAACCCAGGCCTCTGCTAGGTCTGTGAGCTGGGGGTTTGCAAACTAAGGACCCAAAGGGTTCCCAGGAGGCCCCTTGAGTCAGGTGTGGGGATGGGGGAGGAAGTCTGATTTTGTTTGAGATGAGTGCGCCGGGGGCCTCACAGCAGGGCTGGCCATGCAGGAGGGGCAGGTGGATGTGGAAACCCTGTCTCCAGGTCAGTCTGGCCCAGGTGCCAGGCCAGCCAGGGCAGGGTGGTAGCGGCACGTGGAGGAGGAATTGCCGAAACAGCAACCGTTCCAAGAGAGAGGTGGGCTCTGCCCTCAGGCTGGGCAGGGATGAAAACAGGCGTAGGTCCGACTCTGTGGGGCCTGAAGCTTATACAACTTGAGGGGGTCACGAATACAAAATTAGGAACAAGGCTTTGGAAGGCGGTTGTGCCAGTGAGGGGCCCTGAAGCTTAAGCTTCACTAATTTTACATTAATTGTGAACAGAAGCCCACGGCCCCGCCGGATGCCATCCACAGTCTAGCAGAGCCAGCAGAGAGGCTGGGCAGGGAGGGGTTAACCTCACTCTGAGGTTTTGGGTGTCGTGGAGGGAATACAGGAAGGCTTCATGGTGGTGGTGACGCCTCCGCTGAGCCATGGCGGGCCAGCCTTGGAGAGCGGGTGCTCTGAAGTGGTCACACTGAGGCTGCACCCGCCCGGGAGGGAGGAGAGCTTCTGAAGTCTTGAGCTCGAGCTGGAGGCTTCAGAGGTCCTGTGTGTGGATGAGGCTGAGAAGATTCTGCAGGTTTGCTCCCTGTAACCTAGAATGACAGTATGTAGGGCCTTGAGCTGCTCTCCTCACTCCACCCCTTCATCTGCCCATCTCACAAGTAAGAAAACTGAGGCCTGAAAAGTAGAAGTGACCGACCGCAGGTCACGCAGTCAGTCTGCAGCAGAACCTAGGCTGCTTTGCTACCTGCCCTGGGGTTCGCTCTACCCACCCCCTTCTCCTTGACTGATTGCCCTGTTGTCTGCAAAGACTCTTGAGGTAGGACCCATCCCACAACCAAGACCTCATTCAAATCCAAGACCCTGACTCCTTGTGGCCACAGGGCTCAGAAGTGACTGTCGGGTTGGGGGAGGGGGGGAGAGCCCAGGCCCAGGAGCTGTGTTCACACACCTGCCCTCTTCCCTTGGATGAGGGAGAGGAAGGAGAGAGGGGAAGGGTCAGCAGAGATGCTGAGGAAGAGGAGACAGCAGGAGGTGATGAGGGCACTGCCATTCCAGAAGCCATTTCACTCACACACCCCCGTTCCTGGGAATAAATTGCACATTTGAAGTCATTTCCCTGGAAGAAAAAAAAGCCTCTCTAAAAATATATTTTCTTTCTCACCTCATCCTGGGGCTAGAGCAGCCCAGCTGGGTGACAACCAAAAAAGCCAGTGGAGGAGAGTGACCTGGAATTGGGGAAGGTGGGGCGAGGGGAGAGTGAGAAGGATTGGGGGGGGTGGGAGACCCTCCTGCCCCAACACCATGGAATCTGAGTGAGTACGACTGTCACCGAGATATTTCATGTGTCTTGTGGGGCTTTTTTTTTTTTTTTTTTTTGCGTTACGCGGGCCTCTCACTGCTGTGGCCTCTCCCATTGCGGAGCACAGGCTCCGGACGCGCAGGCTCAGTGGCCATGGCTCATGGGCCCAGCCGCTCTGCGGCATGTGGGATCCTCCCGTACCGGGGCGCGAACCCGTGTCCCCTGCATCGGCAGGCGGACTCTCAGCCACTGCGCCACCAGGGAAGCCCTCTTGTGGGGCTTTTATCTTTGAGACTCACAGAGGCTGGCAAAGCTCACCCTCATGTTCCTGAGCCCCTGCTGTGGGCCAGTCACAGATCCAGGTGCTAAGGAAGTTGCCATCCCAGGGCAGGGGGTGGGCAAGGAGCAAGGACAGTTGGCCCTCCGCATCCTCGGGTTCTACATCCATGGACTCAACCAACCTTGGATGGAAAATACTTGGAAAAAAAATCCAAAAAGTTTCAGAAAGCAAAACATGAATTTGCCACACGCCGGCAACTATTTACGTAGTGTTGACATTGCATTAGGTATTATAAGGAATCTAGAGATGATTTAAAGTGTACGGGAGGATGCGCGCAGGTTATATGCAGATATTATGTCATTTTATACGAGGGACTTGAGCATCGGTGGATTTTGGTATCCACAGGGGTCCTGGAACCCATCTCCCATGGATACTGAGGGGGCGACTGTAACTGCATTCACGTGGCACAGACAGGTCCCTGCTTCGTCCCTCACCCTCTGTGTGGCCCTGAGCAGGTCACTCTCCTTGCTCTGGGCCTCAGTCTTCTCATCTGCAAATGGATCAGACCTGGGGACACCAAACTTAATTCCCAGCTTCCTGCAAGGGGCCCTGGGAAGGGGCATGGCAGAGGGCAAGAGTGGGGGGGACTCTGGCCCCTGGGCTCTGAGGAGAGGGCTGGGGGATTCTGGGGTCAAATTCTGGCTCTGCCACTTCCTGGCCAGTGACCTGGGGCCACTTTTCTTCCCATAGAGGTTAAAGCAACTGCTCCCCTCTCCCAGAGTTTGAGGCAGGTGAACAACATAACGCAGGGCAGCACCCAGCTCAGGGCAAGACCCACAGTCACAACTCAATTATCCACTATTTTCAGTCATTCTCAGCTTGGTCCACTCCTGGCCTAAGGAGCATGGGCCGGGGAACTCTCCACTGGGTCTGAGAGACAGAGGCTGAGGCAGCTCTGGCACGGGACAGCTGTGGCTTCCTGGGAGTCCCTGGTGCAGCCCCACCCAAAGACATGTCTCTACCCTGGGCTCTGAGGAGCACCAGGAAGTTTCCCGGAATCCTGGCGAGGGGCAGCTGGTGGGGGTGGGGTAGCCAGGGGCAGAGACAGGCTCTCCAAGGCCAGGACAGAGCAGGGCAGCATGTGCCTCACTGGAGAAATGAGAAATGGGCCTTCCTGGGCTACACCAGTTCTCGTGCTGTGTATTAGTTATCTATTGCTGTGTAACAAATGACCCCCCAACCCAGCAGCTTAAAACAGCAATAAACATTGACTATCTCACCCAGTTTCTGTGGGTCAGGAGTTCAGGGGCAGCTGAGAGGGGTGGTTCTGGTTTGGGGTCTCTTATGAGCCTGCAGTCAGGATGTCAGCCAGGCTTACAGTCATCGAAGGCCTGAAGGGGCTCCAGGCTCTGCTTGCAAGATGGCAAGTGTGACTGGCGAGTTAACCCCAGTCAACAGCAGGGGCCCTCAAGTCCTCATCATGGGCCTTGCCACAGTGTCCTACAAAGTGTCCCAGAGGAGCAAGCTGGAGCTACAGTGTCCTGTGTGGCCCAGCCTCAGAAGTCATACCCCACCCTTTTCATAATGTCCTGTTGCTTCCAGGCAGCCCTATTCCACGCAGAACACACAAGGGTAAGAACATCAGGAAGCCGGGCCACCTGGGAGGCTGTCTCCACATGAGGTAATAATTCAGTGCAATGACTTTCATGCTTAAAATTGTCCGAGTTTGGAGGATAAACAAATAGTCACCCTTAGTGAAAATTCCAAGGGCCCCAAACATAGCAGGGAAAAATTGGAGGCAATAATAATCATAATAGTAACAGCTTTTATGTATGACTTGCCATGTGCCCTGCTCTGTGCCACATGCTTCCAGTGGGCCCTATGAAGCAGGACTATTATTATCCCACAATAAGAGGTTAAATGACTCACAAAGGTCACAGAGGGCTGGTCAAGCTGGGATTTGAAGCTAGGCAGCTCTGGATCATGAAAAGACTTGGACATTTTCATTGTTTGAAAGCTTGACGCATAAGCCAGAGACGTAGCCCCCAAAGAGACACGAGGGCCTCGGATCACGTTAACAGAGGCATGGGGCCACCCTCCTCAGCCCAAACAATCTGACCTCATACCATCCCTGTGAGGGTGGCAGGGCTGGGCTACCATGCCAGGTGACAGTTGGGGAAACTGATTTGCCAGGGGTTACACAGTGAGGCAAAGGCAAAGCTAGGGTCTGTGAGCCAGATCCGTGACCATACCCTGCCATCCCAAGCCAGACGGAGGGAAGGAAGTGGGGAAGCTTAGTCTTAGAGCAGATGCCAGACCTGAGGTCTCTGGATGAGATGGGATCTTCACTCCGGAGCCCCTCAAGCCAGGGGAAAAACATCCCAAGCCCTGACCTTGGAGCCTTGAGCCCTTACGCCTCTATAATGCTTTCCTTAGGCAGCAGCACCCTCGTGTGGCTACAGCTGGCAACTACATGAAGTCACAGTTTTCCTCCCCACAAAATGCCTACTACCCAGTGCATCACACTTCTCTGGAAACCCAACTAGAGAGACGAGACCAGCTATCCCTGGAGCTGATGGAAGGTGGCAAGAGCAAGAAGGCATGGATAGAGCACTGAACTTGGAGTCAGGAAACTTCAGATAAAATCCTTACTTGGTTACTAACTCATTGTGTGTCTTGGGTCCCAAACACCTCATCTGAATAATGGGCTGATAACATCTACCTTACCTTACTCCCTCAGGCTTTCAAGAGGATCAAAGCCATCACAAATATGAACGTGCTCTGTAACCTGTAAAGTCCTGTGACGAGGCAAAGGATTATTATACAGAGTTTGAGGAATCCATGTTGGAGGGTCTCTGGAAGAGATCTAGAATGCGGGTATCTACGCGGCGGCAGCCCAGGACCTCACATCCTTGGGCAGACTCGTTAGCAGGTGGTAAAATGAGGAGGTTCAGCCTGCTCCCTGAAACCCAACCCTGCAGAGGGAGGGGTCCACCCCAGCCCCAATCCCTCCCATGAGGCACCAAGGGAAGAAGCCTCAGGCCGAGCACTGGCCTGACCCAAAGACTTGCATCAGAACCCAGAACCCGTCTCCGTATCTACACGATCAGGACCACCACACTTCCTGCAGGACTGTTGTGAGGAATTAGAGAACGTGTAAAAACCATCTCTTGGGTGCCTGGCACAGAGATGGTTCGTGACAAACAACTTTACGTAAATTTCTGTACATAATGGACAAGCATTGTTTTGTTCCCCAAAACCTGTGCACAGCCATTGGATGATTTTTTTTTTTTTGCGGTATGCGGGCCTCTCACTGTTGTGGCCTCTCCCGTTGCGGAGCACAGGCTCCGGACACGCAGGCTCAGCGGCCATGGCTCACGGGCCCAGCCGCTCCACGGCATGTGGGATCTTCCCGGACCCGGGCACGAACCCGTGTCCCCTGCATCGGCAGGCGGACTCTCAACCACTGCGCCACCAGGGAAGCCCTGGATGAGTGATTTTAAAGGTAAAAAAACAATAAATACCATTCATTTACTATGCCAATGTGCCAGGCATTCTGCTAAGCCTTGTTATTTCATCCTCACAACCAACCTTGGACATAAAGTACTATTTTTCCCACATTTCACAGAGAAGAAAACTGGGCCGATGACCCAGGTAATAAAAGGCAATTGGGATTAAACCCTGTATTTGTCTGACTGCAAAGCCTCCCCAGGCCTCAAAGACACAGAATGGAAGTAAGGCGCGGGAGGTATCACATATCTAAACTAGCACCTTGCTTTGTTACCACTAAAAACACAAACACAAAACATTACACTAAATGCTAAAGAGAGAGAAAAAACACCCAAATTACAAAGTTCAAGTATAAATAGTCCAGGTGGAAAAGAAGCAAACCTGAACGAGCGCCTCACACAAGTGCCAGGCACTTGACACGTTTATTAACAATTCCATCTTACTTCAGCTCCGTGAGGTATTACTCCAATCTTATGGAAGAGGAAACTGAGGCTCAGACAGGCAAAATTACCATCTCAAGGACACAAAGACAGTAGGCCCATGGAAGGGAAAGAACTCCAAGCCTCCTGCTTTGCCTAATTTGTACATGGCCTCTGCAAGGGTCCAGTAAAACCATAACCAGCTAATGGCTATAACTTTCCATGACGTGACGTGAGAACCACTTCACATACACGATATTGCCTTCCATCAATTTCCAGCAAGGGATTCGGTTAAACATTGGGTGAAGTAACACCAGCCCACACAATGAGTAGTGGGAGCCGTATGTGAACCCTGGTCTGATTCCAGAGCCACCTCCATCCAGCACGCTGTCTCTGGCAGGCCCACCAACTACGGCCTGGGAAGGTTGGGGAATGACCCGATTACAGTCACTAAGGCAAAATCAGGTCCTGGACTGGAAACCTCCATTAGCTCAGCTACCTTTCTGTCCCTTTCTTCCCGGGACCCACGGGGCCTGCTAGTGACCGTCCCTCACGCTTAGGAGGGGACCATGCAAAGTCCCTTCTGCAAGCTCCACTTTCAGCACCAACATTGGTCTAAGTTTCAGTGGTGGCTTTTTGCCAAAGCTGCTTCTGAAGCAAAGGTGGTAAAGAAGGGAAGGTGGGCATCTTAAGGCACAGGTGACAGGTACCTCAGTGAGCTGGAGCCTCCTGAACTCAAAGCTGGAAGAGGTCCCTTATGTGAGGCTAAGATGAGCAACCTAGGATAATGGGCCAGGCTGGGCCGGCCCTGGTGTGTGGGCCCGGAAGGGCAGGGTGTGGAGAAAAGCAGCCTAGACAGAGGAGAGGAAAGGGGACCTCAGGGCAGGGAGGCCTCGACAGATGCCTTACCTACTGCCCTGCCTCAGAAAATTAGGAGCCAACACTTGGCCAGGAGACATTTGTAATCTGTTGAATTCTAATCTAGACCCTGGGCAGGGTCTGCACAAATGGTGCAGAGGCCAGAGGGAGTGAATGAAGAGCACCGCAGAAAACCAGGCAGATCGTGGGGCTCAAGCTTTTTGAGAATGCGCCCCATGATGTGTGTACAGACTCTGGGCCCAGGAAGGCGAATATTCTGATTTTTCAATAGCAGTTGGACATCCTGATTAATGTGGTTATGTCTTTTTTTTTTTTTTCCGGTACGCGGGCCTCTCACTGCCATGGCCTCTCCCATTGTGGAGCACAGGCTCCAGACGCGCAGGCCCAGCGGCCACGGCCCACGGGCCCAGCCGCTCCACGGCATGTGGGATCCTCCCGGACCGGGGCACGAACCCGTGTCCCCTGCATCGGCAGGCGGACTCTCAACTACTGCGCCACCAGGGAAGCCCTATGTCTTTGATTTTGAAACAAAACAAGCAGAAACAAAAAGGGACAAACAAGGAAAGGGCTGTCTGTCCTGGGGCACTATATTGGAAAAAAATAATAATAAAGCACAAACTCAGATTCCAAAGTTCTGTATTTTTCAAAATAAAGATCACACATTGTTTAGAGACAATCTACACAAGAGTTACAAAAAATAGTTGCCCAGGCATAAGCATACACAGGTTTGTTAATTATACACATATGGTTACAAGTGTGCTTGCAAAAAAGTTCATTGGAAATATACACAAGGCTCTGGAAATGTACACCGTGTAGTGTTACAATTCTATATTCAAACAAGGAAAATTGACAGTATGTTACATTCACTTACAAGTAGACAAAATGCAAAATACAGTTCATCTTCTGTACAAAAAGGAAGGGCAATTCACACTTTACAAGGTGAGAGGGGCTCTGATTGTAAGGAAAGTTAGGGCGGGGCTGAACTTTGCACGTCCTTTTGACTGTCACAAAATAAGCAAAACATTACTTTTTTAGGATTAAAAAAAACCCAAAACCACTAGTATGAACTGAATCATCTTGAATAACATTTAGAAAGGATCTTGCTACTATCTGACTAGGTGACAAATAAAACCAAGCTATTTTTTTCTTTTTAAAAGTTAACTAGGCTGTATAAAGAACATTTATTCCTTCAAAAGAAAAAAAAAATTTACTTCTGGTTGAAATTACAATTTACAATATACAACACTATATGCTACGACCATAAAAGGTGTGAATATACACTGAATGCACAGGGCTGGCTAATTTTCTTTTCTTACCAAAAAACGTGTTTATGTTGATTCAAACTTCTCCACATTTACATTACAGGTATACAAATGTACAATTGTACAATCAAAAGTATGTTCGACTACTAGGGTACATTATAGATACAGATTAGACATCAAAACAAGAAAATACTACAAATTTGTATATATGCAAAGTCTACACCAAGTATACACTATATATTTATAGAAGCAAGACCAAAAGCAGAGTTGGATTTTCTTTTTTCTCATGCTAAGTAATCAGATTTTGCCTTTCAATGTTAACAGAAAAAAATCCAGTAGGCAGTAAACAATTATACCCGCCTGGCCTTGAAAGACATTCTGGGTGCTCACATCTCCTCCTCACAAAACAGACTACACTATTTTCTTCAGCATAGTAGTCTCCAAAAAAGGCAATTTTTAGAAGTTCCATAAACTTAATGTCATAAACTGAAGCTTTAGCAACTCTGAAAATGATTTTCATTTTATATATATATATTTATATATATATATTTTTTATAAACATTGTTAAATGCCAGTTTGGGGTCATTTAACTAAAATTCAAACTTCTCAGGTTTTTTTGTTTGTTTTTCTTTTTTACTAAAATGAGGAGTTGGGGAAGAGCTATTTGCAAAACTTGCCAGCGAGGCAAATGAGTTAAAAACCTTTTTTTTTTTTTTTAAACTTTTTTGTTAAACCAACCACCCTGAAAGTTTCCACATGTGGAATATAGATACAACGTTGAACAAAATATGTGGCCTCCCATGTACATTGGTTACCTATGTACAAGTATCCTATACACCAGTAAAACAACAGGGCAATTAGTCAATTAAAAAAAATAATTAGTACATGTTATGCATAATAAAATTAAACAAATTTACAAAGGCTTTTCCACTTGTGGATTTGATTCCTTTTTTGGGAGGAGAGGGTAATCCTGGAGCAACCATTTACCCATTTCAGATTCTACACTAGAATATTTCTGGTTGCTGGTTGGATTCACCAGTGGGCCAGTGAGGTCAGTGGGAACAAGGGGACGGGGGAGACACTGCCTCAGATAATACCATTAGGGGGGCCACAGATGGGCCCTAAGTCAACGCCATTCTTCATGTAGTATTTCTCCAGCTTGGCCAGAATGTGCTTGCCGTAAGTGTACTTGCGAAGAGTCGCGATGTGAGGCCGGATCTGGGGAGAAAGCAGAGTCCGTGTCACTCTGGCCTGAGGCAGGTTCAGGCAGGCTCCTGGGTAACCTGCTCCCAGGCACCACAGGGCGCCCGCCAGCACGCACGCCTCACAAGCAACACCTTTCACTGGCTCAACCCGAGCCCCTGAATTCTCAGGCTGCACTGACCGAACAGACGAGGGGAGCAGCTCCTAGCCTAAGCGCTGAGGCAGGACCTGAGAGCTCTGGAGGTCAGATGGCCACAGACCACTTCCGGAACAGTATGTGGAGAAAGTGCATCCCAAGACTGACAATCACACTGTCCACCACTGCCTGCACTGCATCGCCCTCAAGGAGGCTTTTGGCCCCTCTGGTCCCTCGCAAGGCACCTCAGCTCTCCTGAGCAGCGGGGGTTTCTTTCTGGGCACCATGAATCCTGTGCTCTCCAGTCCATAGAGAATCACAAAAAGCTACTAATGATGATAATAAAAATGACTAACATAAGCCAAGCACAGTTCATTTTGAAGCTTCCTAAGAGAGGTGTGATTATCCCCATTTCACTGACGAAAAAATGGAGGCACAGTGGGTAAGTCACTCATCTAAAGTCAAATGGCTAATAAGGGACAGCAGAGGTATTGGGAACCCCACTGTCTAGCTACACCAGAAATTTTTTTTCCCTCCAGAAATTATTCTTCTCCCCACTGTCTCTCGTGGCTCTGCTCCAGTCTCACCCTTCACCCTCTCCAAGCACGCTGAGATCAGCCCTACGAGCATCTCTTCTGTTCTCTGGGCAGACCCACGTCCGCAAGTCCTGTGCATCCCAGACAACTTGGGAGGCGCTTCCTCTCTGGAACCCCCTTTCCTCTTCTGTGAGTTCATGGAGCCTTCTACATACCTCAGCTACAGCACGTAGCACACTGTGTTCACAATCATTTGCATAACCACCAACCGTCCACACAGACGGTGAAGACCCACAACGTTAACCTGCTTCCCCATCGCAGCTCGCGCTTATACTCGAAACACAGGACAGTGTACCAGGGAAGATGGATGCTCTCAAGCCTGAGCGCTCTAGGCAGACTATTTTGTCTGTTTCGTTGTGCCCTCAAAGCAAAGAAGGATCAAGTGGCGCTAGAAACCATTTCTGTACCCCTCACAGGACACAGACCTGTATCAGCTATTATATTCTCACCTAGGAGCCTGTCTGGAAAACTATTCAGTTCTTGGCTCAAATTCTGAGCTGTGTGACCCAGACCATTTGCCTAACCTTCCTAAACGCATCTATAGAAAGGATGCCACACTTTCATTTGGGTTGCAGTCTGGACTCTATACACAACTGATGTTTTGGTCACTAGAACTGGAGGCTCCAACCCCCCCTTGCTTTTGGTAGCTCTTCTTTTAGAAACTAAGTGAAATTCAATTCATTCACCTGTCTCTCCCCAGGAATGGCTCACTGGTAAGACCACTTAACCTTTACACCTGTCCTCTTCCAGTCAAAAAACTAACAACCCATGTGCGTGTACGACATTGCTGAACTCCATTTTTCACTTGATTTAAAGGAAATGCTGAACTATTCTAACAGTCCCCCGTCCAAGTCCTCACTGCTCATCTCCCGCTGCCTCCCCTCCTCCAAGTTACTCATCAGCCAGGACCATTATTGGAAACGTAAATGTGATTCTGGCACCACAGCCCTGTCCCACTGGACTTGCTGTACTTCTTCAAATACACCGTCTTGTCTCCTGCTTCCAAACCTTCAAGCTCTAGGTTCCCTCTGCCTGGAAAAGGTTCAGGGCTTTATTCCAATGTCACTCTCTTGGGGAGCCTTCTCTGCACCCCACAACAGAAGAGGCACCCTCCATATTCTCCCACAGCTCTCCCCAGCATCAGTGTAACCATCTATGACACTGCTGTGTCTACCAACACGGTGCCCTGATAAAGGAGCGCTTGCTGTAGAGCATATGTGCTTGTTAACTATTTGTTGAATGAATGAATGAATGAACTCCCAACCTGCCATGTGTCTCCAACATTCCCTCTGCCTTCACCAGCGTCCCGACATGCCTATCTGAGTCTCACGGCTTAAGGACTTTGGACTCCCCAGCCTTCAATTGCCATTGCTGACACCAGCGCAGCGTTCTGTTGTGTTTTGTTTTGAACTGGAAGTGGTGGGTGCCTCGTCTGGCTCAGAACTTGAGTCCATAACAAAGATTCTCATTACTGAACTTTGTTCTCAGAGAGGGCAAGTGGCTCATCATTGCCAGACCGCGGCCATCCCCTCCATCGAGAAGGGCTGAGTGAGTTCGGAGCCCAAAGGCTGAGGGTTCAGATCAGCAGCACCTGAAGGCTCACGGTACTGCCTAGCGCAGACACAGCGCGGCACACCTGCCTGTGGGCTGGTCAGGCTTCCCGGGCCTCGTGGTCTATGTGGGGCCCGTTGGACCTGCTCTGAGGCCATCGGCCTCTTCACGTGCTTTCTGTGCCAGCTCCCACTCACAGCACCCAAACAGTTCAGATTTCTGTCCCTTTTTTCCTAACTCCTCTGCAGCCCAGACTTCTCCTCCTGCAAAGCCTCCCCTCAAAACCTCGGGCACGTGCTCTCACGTCTCACCGCTGCTTCCCGCCACCCTTTCCCACGCGTGCTCCGTGGGCAGGGCTCAGTCTCGGCCATCTCTGTGCTGATGTCTGGCACACAGTGGGCACCAGGTCAACGCGCCAGGCCAGGTGCTGCCCTGGGCAGGCGCTCGTTCAGTAAATAGTGGTGGAATGAATGATGAAAGGGAAGAGGGAGGAAAGGAAATAAGGCAAGCAGGTTGATTTGCTGAACTGAGAAGCTGGTCTCCTAGGAGCCAAGGGGTAGAAACATGGGCTTAAGATCGGGGAGGGGACTCCCTCACAAAGACTGAGTTTAACACTCACACCAGTGAGTTACTGACAGAGGGCCAGCAAACACAGGGATAATGGCCATTCCAGATAAAAGGAAAAAGAAGCACAGCATGAGACACAATCCAGTGACAAACTCTGCAGAAAGAAGCAAGATGCCCACCCTCCTTTACATGTCAGAAATGAGAAGAACCAAGGGCCCTGCACTTTCTCTCTGGTTGAGATCTGCACAAACTGGCCTACCTTATGCATGACGATCTTCCTCTGGGCTGGCTCTGCCACATCAATCATCTTCTGGACCACATAGTTGGCGTACTGGTCCTTCATCATGGTGTATAAGGCACTGTGGGGACCATCGTTCATGGTGCACACCTCGTCGATGAGCACAGCGCGCTCCGTACGGGAGGCATGAGTGACACACTTCTCCACAACATTGCTGTAATGAGATAAATCCAGGGACAACTCTTAGAGGGACCCTGTTAGGCTGTGCTTGTCTGGCCTCTGCCCTGACCTCAGGATCAGCAGCAAAAGAGCTCTTAATATTTTTGGCAGATTAATTCCTCTTCTGTTTGGCTCTATGAGACTCCACCTTTGCCATCTGTGACTTCCAATGTGAACCGTGGCCGAGACCAGGTCTTGGAGGATACCAGAACCCAACCCTCTAACAGGTGAGGGTAACAAGCCCAGGTAAGTGAAGGTTCACAAGACTCGTTAACAGCTGAATTGGTTAATGAGCATAATTTCAACAGGTATCAGAATCTATCAATTCTTTGCTCACCTCTGTGAGCTTAATGAGGCCAGGAACAAGTCTCACTTACATCTAGATCTCTAGTGCCAAGCACAGAGCCTGGCACTACAGACTTGGTCTACAGACTTATTGGGTGAAGGAAGATACAAGTAGGAACCACAGCCCTCATTCAACTACTTCACGCTGCCTCTGAAGAACAAGAAGAACCCCCAGGTATGTCTGCATTTCTAAACACTTCACAGTTGTATCATCTTGGGAAAGGAAAAAAAGAAATGTGGTTACATTAAATCAGAGTTCTTCTCCAATCCAGAGGGGCTGCAGCAGCTGATGAAATTACACCCGGTCATGCTCAAGGGCGCTCACCATCCAGGAGTGACTGACTACTCGTGAATGTTTGGTTTTGTTAAGTCAGCACTACTCTGCACCTGTGGCTCTGTGGGTATGATGAAGTTGTGTGATGTCAAAGAACAAGAACAATACTTATTCTTTGTATTTGTATTACTGGAGCCCATACTTCGCAGAGAGAGCATTTGGTAGGTGGGCCTCGCAAAGAGTTCGTGACTGGGGGAAGAGCTGCTCTGGGTCACAGGACACTCGGGTAGAAAAGGAACTTGCAAACCTAGCTAATGCAGAAAGCTCTTTTCTGACAATCCTGAAAGACGGCCATTTAGCCTCTGCTTGGGAATTTCCAGTGATGTGGAAGTGATTCTAGGGCATCCTACCATACGAGTGAACGGCTTTGTTAAACATTCTTTACATACTGAAATAAAATATGCTTCCCTGAAATTTCACCCATTTGTCTTAATTTTGCCTTCAAGGGCTGAAAAAAGGATGTGTATACCCACTCCAGAAGCACCAAAAAAGCAGAGATAGTGTCTTACTCCTTCTTTCAAAGGCCAGCCCCGTCAATAACTGAACAGTCATCACAAATAACCATCACCAGAACAAGTCCCTATTCCAGAGGTTTTTAAACCATAAGAAGGTGTTGCTTCCATGGAGCTCTGACGGGACCCCCTCCATGTTACCTGGTTTAGCGTACTGAGTATTTATTATTCACATGCTTTTATTTAGAAAACAAAATTCTCAAGCTGAATGTCCAAGAACTACCATCCTACCAGATATTTTTTCGATCTTCCTTCTTAAGATACACAGAGTAAATCAACTGATAATCAATCAGGTTTAATTAAGACAACAGCCTCTCCCTTCTGATACAGGAGCAATATGGGAAAACTTTTACCCCCACCTTCCTTCCACAGTACTATGCAATTCTAGCACAAGCTGAAGGTGTGGCATGTGGAAGTGAATCTCCTAATAGCCACCGCCTTCTCCCTTAGCAGAAAAGGGAGTTAAGACATTACTGAGCTGGTTCAGTAGCACAAAGCCAGTCACAATCTCCAAATGTTCAGGCAAAGAACTCATCACTTTTTAGAACTGCCTGGCTGGGTTGTACCTTCATCCACCCGAGGACTGCTTCCCCTACAAAGTGGTCAGGATTAGAATAGGATTTTCTACTGAACTAGGTTGCAGACAGGACACACATTCTTCTGGGTGGAGGACTGAATCCTCAGCAGTGACCTGTCTTCCAAGAAAGTAAGCAGGTAGATCAGCTACCACCACTTGGTAGGATCACTGATCAGGATCCCACTTGGCCAAAGGCTTCCTTCCACCTTAACACACAATCCATATTGTTCCAGTCTTTAAAGTCTATTCTAGCGTTTCTGAAACTGTGGTTCCCAACCCATTTATGGCTGAGGAAATCAACTTAGTGATTTGAGACTCGTTTTTTTTTTTTTTAATGAAACAGAATAGTAAGTGTCAGAATTAATTATGAGCAATATATCTTCAGTTACCTGTGCATGCACATGCCTATGCACTCAAAGTCAATGAAATATTTACTTTGTATTCCGTATTAACATCCAAAATGTCATAAGGTCACTAATCTGTTTAATTGATTTGTTTCTATTATTTGATTTTCAAATTTACTGGCTCCTTCTTCTGTTATCTCTAATTTACTGTTGAAGCCATACAGTGAATTTTATTTCAGATGTTATATTATTTTTCTACTCTATAATTTCCATGTTATTCTTTCTATAATAAAGCTTCTAATTCTCTACTAACATTTATCTTTTCATTTCATTACAAGCATATTTTCCTTTACATCCTTGAGTATAATTAAAATACTTTATAATACTTTAAAATATAGTATTTTAAATACTAATTACTTCAAAATATAATAACTTTATAAAATGCTTTATAATCCTGCTCTGCTAACTCCAACATCTGGGTGGTATAAAACTATTCATAGGGTTTTTTCTATTTTTTTCTTTTTTCTTGAGTATAGGCCACATATTCCTGTTATCTAGACATGGCAAATGATGCTCTGTCATATTCCTCCTACGAGTGTTACTCCTTCACCCCCCCCCCTTTTTGGTACGCAGTTAACTTGGCTGAACAAAAACTGCAAAATTCTCCCGTGCAGTAGGCAGCAGATGAAACCTCAGTTCAATTCTTTTAGCCTTATTGGGTTGCCTTGAGTTTGTCCTATACAAATGAGGTTCAGGAGTCAACCAGATATTTAGAAAGTTTAAATTTAGGCTTCCTCCTCCTCCCTGGTTCTCTTCCTTTCCAGGATTTCTCCCGTCATTTTGTCACTCCCATGGTCATCATTTTGTAACTTTCCTAATTATAGTCAATACCGTATTATAAATTTCAAAGTTGCTAACAGGCTAGATCCTTAATGGTTCTCAACATAAAAATGATAATTATGTAACATAACAGCTAATGCTACTGTAGGAATCATATTACAACATATAAATGTATCAAACCAACACGTTGTACACCTTGAACTTGCAGGATGTTACATGTCAATTATATATCTCCCCCTCCCCAAAAAAAGGAGGGGGAGGAGGACGGGGACATTTTCCCAGTGCAATTAACCTTCTTCCAAGTATCAACAACCTCCCCTACTCCTCTCTGGTTATCTCCCTGCTCTCTAATGTCTTCAGGTAGTTTTGGGCACTTTGTCAACAATTTATTAGTTGTTATCTGTGAGAGGACTGGGCCCAAAGTAGCTACTAGGTCATTATCAGACCACAACTCTATTATAATATTAATACTTAACACTATATCCAAGAGTGAGATATTAAATACACTGAACAAGAAAGTAAATAGGACAGCGACCCCCAAAAACGAACTAAGAGATTCTGTCCCCTATTTCCCTGATCCCGACAAATGTCCAAAAATAGCAATACAAGGTCTAAGAGATGACCCTGATGTGCTTAGGCTGTTGAGACACTGGCTCTGTGGGTGCTTTTATTTCTTTTCTCTATTTTCCATGCTGTAATGTTATAAGATTTCACAAATTAAAAGTGAACAATTTAAAAACATCAAGGTTGTATGAGTCACACCTGCCTTGCAATTTATTTTAAAAACTAGAGAAGAAAAATATTCCAAAAATACAGAATACTATGTTATGTGTATGATAGGAATATACAGACTCTACTCAGAGTATCACACCACTAAGCCGCTGGAGGGCCATTCATTCATTCATTCATTCAGCTGCACCTGGTCTTAGTTGCGGCATGCGGGATCTTTACTTGTGGCATGCGAACTCTTAGTTGCAGCATGTGGGATCTAGTTCCCTGAGCAGGGATTGAACCCGGGCCCCCTGCATTGGGAGCGCAAAGTCTTAGCCACTGGACCACCAGGGAAGCAACAATTTCTTCTCCAACCTCTGCCACTTATAAGTTACCTAAGACATCTTTCACAACCTGGGAGTAACTAGTACATTTTATTCTTGGGCTGGTATGATATGAAGACTGAAAAGAGATTTTTAAAAATATTAAGGCCTATATATAGATATGGTCACCTGCCCCTTAACTCAGGTATCAAAAAGGAAATTGAGTAAAGAACATTTCACAATTCCAAACAAGTAAGTTACTAAAATACCCAGTTTACCAAAGTACAAAATGTATATGCTTTAGAAACATATTCCCCAAATTTCAAAGTGGCGAACTCTGGGGGAATGAGGAGCCCACTAAGAGATGTCTTATGTTTCATACTTTGTAGCAGAACTCTTTGACTTTTTAGCTATGTATACTTTGAGGAAAATAAACATTAAAACAAAAAAAGTATGAAAATTTCTCTAGAGCTGAAATACTATTTAATCATCTCTTCTGGAAAATAGTCTGAGTAATTCAAAGCACATACCTTGCAAATTTGTGCTGACTCAATACAAGTACATTCCCTCGAATTTCTGCTACAATTTTACTTTTATCCTCAGGACGACCATGCTCCAATACATGCTGGATTACATAATTTCCATATTGATCCTATTTGAGAAACAACAAGAGAAATTTTTAAATTTATATATAAACAGGCTCTATGTTACTTAAATCCTTATATCTAATCAACACCCATCTTCCTGTAAGACCATGATGGCTTACCTGAACACTAATGAACACATAAGAATTTTTTAAATGGATAGGTAGGGACAATTTTTCCCTGTCATTACAAAACAGGAACACATTATTACTAGACAATAGTTTCTATATATATATATATTTATGCCCAAAGGTCCTAGTCAGGGTCTTCATAAAGTACTATACACAAAAATGTAGGCCTCTTCTCATTTAAAAAAAAAAATAAAAAAGAAGAGAAAGTAGGTGGGAATAAAGAGCTATTTTTCTCTCTAACAGAAATATACAAATGG
The DNA here is from genome assembly GCF_963455315.2 of Globicephala melas. Taxonomy (NCBI): domain Eukaryota; kingdom Metazoa; phylum Chordata; class Mammalia; order Artiodactyla; family Delphinidae; genus Globicephala; species Globicephala melas. Next base: position 163,671,239 of record NC_083314.1, on the reverse strand, counting down.
GTCTGTGCGCCTGTCTTTAACAAAGAAAAACTGGAAATACTCACAACACCTAATTAAATTACATTACAAGCACACAATGTAGATACTCATCTAAAGTGAAAGATGCTTTGAAAGAATAAGTGTGTGTGAGCAAGGAATTCCAAAGGCAGAAACATTTATTTGTAAGATGTAAAAAATTAAAAGTGCACATATAATGCTTTTTAAGAGCGCCTATGCCAAATGTGCCTGCTTCTGGACAGCAGGGTTATGGGTGGTTTCTTCTGTTCTGCTGCTACTTTCTGTACTTTCAAGCTTTTCTACAATGAATATTTAATACACTTATAATCTCACATCTCTCACCAAAACAAGCAACAAACACTGCCCAAAAATTGCTTCAGGACAACATACTCTATGTAGAAATTGTTCAAACAGTATGATATGGGAGACAATTTTAGTAGAAGCAAGACAAAGTACCAAAACTAGAAAGAAAAAATCAACTAATCCACTTAGTTCATTTGCAAAGATGAAACTGATAGACTAAATGGCCTGCCTAAGTGGCCACAGCTAGCTTAATCCATGACAAGAGTTCTGGCTTTTGACAGTTCTTGGCAGATCTCTTGATGAATCAGAGGCAGATCTCAACTCCAAGGCCAGGGTTCTACTCATTACCCCTATTCATAAAACACGAACCAGGCTGGTGCAAATGAAAACTTGCCCAGAGCTTCAATGGGCATTTTAAGCACATTAACCTCTTCTGGAACAGATACCTGTGCTAAGAAAACACAAAAGCCCACAGGTGTTTGCAGTTACTCTACTGGCAACTCCACTACCTGTACAAGTTGCTCTGTGTGCTGGTGAAGCTCCTCTAAAATAGGGAGTGTCTGGTCAGGGAGACAGTGCTCCAGGATCCTCTGAATCACTCGGCAGCCATAAGGATGTGTGGACAAAGCAAACACCTAGGGCAGACCAACACAAACAAGAAAGCCAAAAATAACAGTTGCCACTTTCAGTGCTTCAGTATTGTTTACATACATTATCCCATTAATCTTCCCAATGACCCTGAGAGAGAATCATGATTAAAACTGAAGCTCCTAGAAGTTTACATAATGTGCCTACAGTCATATAGGTAGTAAATGACAGAGCCAGGATTTTATTTCCTAGTCTGACTCCAAAGCCCAAATTATAAGTATGGCATTTAAGTTCTCTCTACATACAATAAGGTGAGCATGTATGTGTGAGGATAAACTTATTTCTTAAACCCATTCTAGGAATTCATAGATGTACACAAATTCAGAGCTAAGAAGGACTTTATTGAGAAAAAGCTTATTTAGAAAAGAACAGAGAATTGGTCAAGGTCATAGAAAACACACTTAGTTAAGAGTCCACAGTGTCAAAGGATGGGTTTAAAAACAGAAAAAAGAAGGGCTGGGATCAAAGCCTGAATGCTTTCACATAACTACACTGTAATGTTCTGAATTTCAGCTTTATAAAAACGCTAAACACTCACAGTCTGGAACAACTTGACTTATTTCACGCAACATTATGTTTCAAATATTTACTTATAATACTGTGGGCTTCTATCGTTTATTCTGTATATCTGTATAGTATAATGTTGGGAAAATATGTGGTTTGTTTTTTTGGGGGGGTCCAATCCTCTCCTGATGGACATCTGGTTTATTTAGTCTTTTCCTATTAGGAGAATAATGCTGCTTTAAACATGTCTAAATACGTCTCATGGTATACATGACCAAACATTTCATCAGGTATATACCTAGGCCAGGAGTGCTAGATCACAAGAAATATAAATGTTGAACTTTAAAAGATACTGAATTATTTTCCAAAATGGGTCTATTCCCACCAGCAGTGTATCTAGATCTAACATCCCTGCCAGTACATAGTAACCAATGGTAGAAAATGGTCTACGGGACTTCCCTGGGGGTCCAATGGTTAACACTCCACGCTTCCACTGCAGGGGGGCACAGGTTTCAATCCCTGGTTGGGAAACCGAGATCCCACAAGCCGCGTGGTGCGGCCCAAAAGAAAGAGAGAGAGAGAAAAGAAAGAAAATGGTCTACTATCTGTGGTCTTAGTTTGCATTTTCCTGATTACTTCTTCTGTCTATTCAGGCTTTAAGCCCATTTTTGCATTAATTTGTATTGTTCTCCTTGATTTCAGGAGTTCTTTATATATTCTGGTTATCAATTCGTTGGCATTTTCCATCTTGAAAATATTATCTCCCATTAGGTGGCTTAATCCTTTTACTTTCTTGTATATTTCACACACACACAAAAATGTAAAGATAAACAGATCTACTCTTTTCTTAATTAACTCAGAAAATCCCAATAACCCTCAAGTTAGTGTCTGTAATCTACTTAACCACTGTAGTTTTAAGTGAGCAAAACCTAAACAATTCTAAAATCCCATTTCGATCTAGGCTTTAGCAGTACCCATGACTACACCTGAAAATCTATTTGGTATTTCCAATTTTTCCCTTTTCAAAAACAAAAACAATTTCACACACCCAAAAAGATGTATTTTACCCTCTTGTCCCACCTAGCTTAGGAGACTGGGAGAAGGTTGTTTTTTGGCAAAAGAAATTAATGATAACAGCCAATTGAGGGGTAATTCTGGAAAAACTAGGGTATGACAAAATATCAACTCTGCTTGGAAGCTAGCGCTAAAAGCACACTAGTCCTTACGATATATAAGTAAATAGGAGAAACTGGAAGCTATCTCTGGTTGTGTGCCACTTAACAGAGTTCAAACCAACCTGATCACTGCCCCACCCAACCCCCCCAAATTAAGAAGCACCTTGTTATTTTAAAGACATAGTGACACATAACCTGTAAGATTAGTTCTGTAAATGACCTAAATTTTAAAACATGATAAAAACTTTTAAATATCAAGATAAATAGTACTTAACCAAAGGAAAAAATTTATTCTTCAAGTATCTGATGACAGTACCTCATCCTGACATGAGCGGATATCCGCATTAATGATGGAGAGAACACCCATGGACAATTAAGGGAAGAACCCTGGGTGCACAGAGCTAGGTACCTGACCCCACTGAATAGGACTACTACCTACTGCAGTCTAAAGTACACTAAGCTCTTTAGAACACTCCACAAACCCCATCCTGTTCTCTGTTCACAATGGAAACATCCATCAACTTGCTTCCCTTCTTTCTTTCCTAAGGCACTTACCTGTCCCTTAAACGCATCGATGATAAACTGCAAAGATTGGGGTTGCACACATTCAATGCATTTCTGAACCACGTGATTGCCATTCTGGTCTTTCACACACTTCAGGACATGGCCATCTAGCTCCCGAACCATCTCATTCTATTGGAGACAAGGAAAGAAAGCACCACCAGAATCACAGAGAGCAAACACCTGGACGGTCAACGTTCTCCTCACCAAACACAAAAGCACTGATCAGGGAATCCGTGACAATTAAAGTGGGACAACTCAGCTGTGGCACTCTGACAACCTGGTAACAAACGAAGACTGGAGTTTTTTCACGTGTTAACAAACTTCCTATAATAATAACCAGTCTCTTTTTTTTTTGATTCTTTTCTTTTTTAAAAAAAAAATTATTTATTTTTGGCTGCACTGGGTCTTTGTTGTTGCATGGGGGCTTTCTCTAGTTGCAGAGAGAGGGGGCTACTCTTCGTTGCGGTGTGTGGGCTTCTCATTGCAGTGGCTTCTTTTGGTGCGAGCACAGGCTCTAGGCGCACGGGCTTCAGTAGTTGTGGCTCGCGGGCTCTAAAGCTCAGGCTCAGTAGTTGTGGTGCGTGGGCTTAGTTGCTCCACGGCATGTGGGATCTTCCCAGACCAGGGCTCGAACCCGTGTCTCCTGCATTGGCAGGCGGATTCTTAACCACTGTGCCACTGGGGAAGCCCAATAATAACCAGTCTTAAGAAAGTTCTCTAACTTGCAAAAGACCTGTCTGGGAGTTACCAAAAAAGTGCAGTCATCTTCAAATTATAAACGAGCCGATATCAAATCAACTACACTGTATTAGAGAATTTCACATACAATTCATCATGTTTTCACCATGAGAACCCTGTAAAGTACATATTACTAAAAATGAGAGTAGTTAATCTAGAGCTTACTCTAGGCTAAGTAGACCTCTAAATGCTTAACATGCTTTGACTCACAATCTGCCTCACAATCCTATGCAGTAGACACTATTACAGAGGAGGAAATCAAGGCACAGACAAATTAGCTGACTTGTTAAAAATCACAGACCTAGACTTGCTCCTATTCAAACCCAAGCAATCTGATTCCTGTGTGTGGCAAAACAGACCATGTCAGCAAACCACCTGTCAAATATTACCCTGCACACCTTCCTCCACCCATATATGTGAATATATGAAGATATTGAGTCTGAGAGGGGTTAAGCAATGTATTAAAACTACAGACAGTGACTGAATCAGAATTCTAGCCCAGTCTGTGGCTCCAAAATGATCTTCCCATCAGGCCAGACTGACTGCAACGTCAGCTGGAGCAATACTCTCAGTTCATGAAATGTGTCCAAACTCAGGGAAATACAGAAGGCCAGGGACTTCCCTGGTGGTGCAGTGGTTAAGAATCCGCCTGCCAATGCAGAGGACATGGGTTTGAGCCCTGGACTGGGAAGATCCCACATGCCGTGGAGCAAATAATCCCGTGCGCCATAACTACTGAGCCTGAGCTCTAGAGCCCGCGAGCCACAACTACCGAAGCCCATGCGCCTAAAGCCCGTGCTCTGAAACGAGAAGCCACTGCAATGAGAAGCCCACACACCGCAAAGAAGAGTAGCCCCCGCTCGCCACAATTAGAGAAAGCCCGTGTGCAGCAGTGAATACCCAATGCAGCCAAAAATAAATAATTTTTTTTTTTTAAAAAAAGGCCAGACAATGAGTAAGTGACTCTGTGTGTGTGTGTGTGTGTGTGCGCGCGCGCGTGTGTGTGTGTGTAGGCGCGTTGGGATTTTGACTGGACCCCATCCCCAAACTTGCTGCCTCAGGTCTCAGGCATACTTAAGCTGAGTACCTGGACCACGGCTGGGCCCTGGTACTTGCTGCCCAATTTCCTTGCTATATACAACCTCTGTATATTAGTTCCACTGTGCTGACTCCATATTTATGGTAGAAGACTACAAGCCAGTTTATAATGGTGACATTTGTGAATGCAATGTCTTAAATCCCTGAGATGTTAAACATGTCAAAGCAACTAAACGATTTTCTAATTAAAGAAATTCAAGACTACAACGCCAGGGACTAAACAAGCAAAACACAAGAGACTCAGGAAAGTTTCCTGAAGCAATTAATCAAATGTCAGAAAAGAATAATTTACTACGGAAATATAATTATAGGAATGATAGAGAAGGACGCCTATATAAAGATAAACACAAGGGACACTTCTAATAATCAAAATGAAGGAGAGGGGGCTTCCCTGAACATTTTCTTGAGCCCAAAGAGGTAAAAACTCCACTGGAGATGAGTTTATTTCAGCTAAAATACACTTACATCTGGAAAAGAGTAAATTATTCATACCAGGAGCAGTAGTTTAGACCCAGAACAAGAATCACAGAGAAACCAGACCAGGAAAAGATATGCAGGAATAGCAGGTAGAAAGAACAATTGCCAGGGGGAAAGGAAAGGGGGGTAAAAACTACTACAATGTAGCCATTGGATCAGAAAAACAAAAAACAAAAAAACAGGAAAATCTGGAGAAAAAAATCAACAATTTATCATAGTCCTGGGAGAGGGCAAAGATGGGGAAAATACCTGGGAAACCGTAATTTCCTGCTTGCTTTCAGTAAGCGGGCATTATGGTCAAAAGAGGAAAAAAATTTGCATGTTCAAATCAAACAAGAAATTAAAGAGGAAAGATTCAGCCATCAAATTTTCATCCCTCAACATCCCAGGGAAAATTAAAACTAACAATGATCTGAACATTAAAAGAAAACAAACTAGTAGCTTCACCCCTGCTTCTAATTACTCACACACAGCACCCCTATTACTGCTGTATCTCCAGTACTGGCACAAAATGAATGAACTCCCAACCTGCCATGTGTCTCCAACATTCCCTCTGCCTTCACCAGCGTCCCGACATGCCTATCTGAGTCTCACGGCTTAAGGACTTTGGACTCCCCAGCCTTCAATTGCCATTGCTGACACCAGCGCAGCGTTCTGTTGTGTTTTGTTTTGAACTGGAAGTGGTGGGTGCCTCGTCTGGCTCAGAACTTGAGTCCATAACAAAGATTCTCATTACTGAACTTTGTTCTCAGAGAGGGCAAGTGGCTCATCATTGCCAGACCGCGGCCATCCCCTCCATCGAGAAGGGCTGAGTGAGTTCGGAGCCCAAAGGCTGAGGGTTCAGATCAGCAGCACCTGAAGGCTCACGGCACTGCCTAGCGCAGACACAGCGCGGCACACCTGCCTGTGGGCTGGTCAGGCTTCCCGGGCCTCGTGGTCTATGTGGGGCCCGTTGGACCTGCTCTGAGGCCATCGGCCTCTTCACGTGGTTTCTGTGCCAGCTCCCACTCACAGCACCCAAACAGTTCAGATTTCTGTCCCTTTTTTCCTAACTCCTCTGCAGCCCAGACTTCTCCTCCTGCAAAGCCTCCCCTCAAAGCCTCGGGCACGTGCTCTCACGTCTCACCACTGCTTCCCGTCACCCTTCCCCACGCGTGCTCCGTGGGCAGGGCTCAGTCTCGGCCATCTCTGTGCTGATGTCTGGCACACAGTGGGCACCAGGTCAACGCGCCAGGCCAGGTGCTGCCCTGGGCAGGCGCTCATTCAGTAAACAGTGGTGGAATGAATGAATAAGAGGGTGCAAGTGAAGAAAACTGGAAGGTGGGTTGGAAAAAATTTTGTCTGTTGGGTGGTCAGTTCAGGTAGAAGAAAAGGACCACCTTACTTGCTTCAACTCTTGCCAAACAAAAAACCCACCTCTAAAATCACACCTACTAAAGACTACGGTCTGGTCAAAGGGAAAAGTGTTTGAAACCACTGGTTTTAACACAAGACACTTGATCCACTATAAACTTACAAAATTAATTGCACAGTTCATGCCTGCCATGCACAGAAGGTAGCCACAAGCACCAAAGAAAAACTGTGAAAGAAAACTAAAGACTGACAAACTTACGAGGTTCACTACATGTACCATGAAGAAACATCAAACACCAAGAGAAAAGTTAAAGGGGAAACTTACAATTACCTGCTGGTCTGAGGGAATAAACTCAAGAGCTTTCTGGATAACACGGCAGCCATACATCTGCAGTGCCAGTGACAGGACATGGCCTCGAATCCGTTCAGCCAAAGCCAGCTTCTGTTCAAGGCTGCCAAACTAGACATAATGTGTGGGTGAACACCATTACTTAGGTAGAAAGAAAGAAACCAGAGAAAGCAAAGCATTCATTATTCTGTATCAACCATTGGCATACCTCTTTTAGCCCTGTATTCTATGATAAACTAAACCTTTTATATAAAAAGCCTTTGTTTCTTCAAACCAGTGGTTATCAGCCTCTGATTATGAGGAACTCTTTAATGTTAAAAAACTTCTCAGATATCCAACTGGAGTGGTTTCACTACTAGTATCTGCTAAACAAATAGGCAATTCCTCAAAGCTGTCCTTAACTCATCAATACTATTAAATATACCTATATGTCCAAGAGCATTTACATTTATTCTTAAAACAATAGTACATGTGGAAGACATTGTTTATTACGGCTTTAGACAATGTCTGGGGAAGATTCAAGAACTTCTTGCAACAAATCTACATCACTTCAGTTGTCTGAGCCTTATAAGCTGAAAACAAGTTCTTCTTTCATCTCTATGAAGTTTAAGCCAAAGCACACATGCACACTGCTCTGAATATACTGTTCTATATTACTATAAGAATTGATAATGTCTATTTATACAAGTCAACAGAATAGGGGGAAAGTTAGTAAAATCAAGGGGTATGACAGCACAATGTTAAAACTCTTCCTAGAATGTTTCTCCATCCCTGGCTTTTTATTTTCATTTGAATAGCATGTGAGACTGGAAGAGACTTTATGAATAAGGCTGCCCAACCCACTCATTTCCCATACAAGAGAACTGAAGTCCAGGGACATTCTCTAAGTCAGAGAAGTTCTCTAGCTTGTCCCAAAATCATACTGCTATAACCCACTGTTCATTCAGCCACCCCTAGCTGCATTAACCTCTGGAGCTGGAGATCTCTCTATTTTTATATCTGTGACAAAACGGCATTCGAAAGTCAAAATTACAAGAGCCGTGTTTAGGCTGATATCTTAATCCGTAGCTGGAGAATTCAGAGTCAAAGAACTTAGGTCTTAATGAGAAAAGCTGGGAAGATAGAGGCTGTGAGTGAGCCATTTTTTTAATCTTCACACAAACCAAACAAAGTAAGATGTAAGAAGTTTACAAATTTCTTTTGTTGGGGGGCAGGTAATGTGCAGAGTTGCAGCATTTTCCCCCTGTACCAGATGTTTCATCTCAATGCTTCGCTCCTTTCTGGATTTATAATGGGGTTGTTGATACCAGTACACCACAGCTACAATGATTAGCAAAAAATCCCTGCGTTTCTGACATTTTAGTTTAGAAGAGGAAATAGACATTAATCCAACCATCTCGTTAATCCTTTCCAAGGAAAATGATAACAAGAGTGGACATTGTCCACATTAATGAAGGAACAATAAGGAACCAAGGCTGAAGGATCACCCAAGAAGCAGCATTTAACAATCCTCATGACTGTGGTTTATGATGAAAAACACCAGAGTTGGTGTTCAAAGATAATTCTCTAGGAATCCATTTTTAAAAATTCATTTTCAGAACTTTACTGTGGTCCTGCTAAAATTATCTTACAAGGATTTTTCCTCCAAAAATGACACTTTTAGTGAAACTATTTTAGCAATCAGAAATATTGTGCGGGATCCTAAATGGGGAGAATGGTCCTACAAACACATTTCTAAAATACACTAGCATCATCTGCTTGGGTATTTAAATGATGCACTACTGCTAATGAATTGGAGAAACATTTAAATGTGCCTCAAAAAGACCACTCAAGCTTCATTTTGAGGACTGGAATGAAATTGCAATTCTAAAAACAGCTAATGAAAATCAAAATGCTATGGAGACTGTCTAAAGTCAAAGGACAGAAAGAACAAAGGCTTACTTCAAAGAACTTCTGAATGACGTAATTTCCAAATACATCCACCATAAGCTGGTAAGCGGCCTGAAGGATTTCATTGAAGACAAGCTGGCGCTCAGCTGGTGTGGCACGCTCAAGTTTCAGCTGAATGAATCTGAAGTACATAGTAAAAAGGGCAATCACAGCATTTTAGGAAGACTTGGAAAGTATATAAAGATTAGCTCACTTTATATAATGTGTCAGTTCTGAAACTAAATGTATGTGTGTGCATGTGCATATACACAGAGGCACAACAGTGTTATTTAAATAAATCACTTGAGCTCACTTCAAATTGAAGAATTACTGAAAAGGGAAAAAAAAAGTTATATTGTGAAGTATCCCCTAATTTAACTGAGCTTTTAGAAGTATATTTAAATTTTAGTATACTTCATTACAACAGGACATGTATTTATGTGTGGGACTGAGAGGGAGCTGAAAAGGGGGCGCAGGAAAAGAGAGAAGAGGGTAAAAACAGGCACAACACAGGGAGAACTCTACCGGACTTTTTCTTTTAGGAACCAGTCCAACATCAATAAACTCAAAGCCTATGGTCCTTATTATAGTCTTTAACTCACATTCGTATGAAGCAGTACATATTTATTAGTGATGTGGAACAGCTGTCATCTATGTGCAGTCTCTTTCTAAAGTAGCAGCTATTCAGTTTGCCTTTTTGAGCTCAGGTGACTATATCAGAAAAACCATGTTCTTCTCCCAACCTGGCCTTTAGGATCTAAATATGAGAAATCCTTGCCCAGTAGTAGCAAGCTGGCAGAACTTAAAGAGGAGGTAGGTTCTTTGGGAGCTGTTTTGGTGGAACTGTCAGAGAGAAAGAAAGAGAAAGGGAGAGAGAAGGATGGATGATGTCACCATAAATCTGCTTTTTTCTGAGGACCAGGGTCCCTTTCTGTGAAGTCCATTGGAACAGGGAGTGGTAACCAAAGCTAAATTCTGTGTTTTATAATAGCATCTTCTAACCTCTGTGCAGACTCTCACTTCTACAGAATATGGAACAACAAAGAAAAGTGGTGGCACCATCTTACTCCTGAGCCGGAGATCCAAATTTGCATTTGAATAGTGTCTTTGAGAGCAAGATTCTTAATAGCGATTCAAGTAGCAAAAGTGTACACATGTCTTTGTGTTAGTGTTTCTGTATTTCTTAAACTGCAGACATTCTGGGAGGTTCTCATGAACAAAGGAACACCAGACTAATCTTTCAGAAAGGTAAAAAGGTTTGTTTCAGCATGTGATCCAGATTACTAAATGGCTACTCTCCATCACTTGTATATCTGCTGACTCTCATAGCCACATCCCTCTGAAATAAGTAACAGGAAGCGTACTAAAAAGCAAACTTTGTTTCAATTATTATATGGCAATTTACTTAATGTATACCTTATCTGAAGCATGGAATTTAAGGCATTAAGAGTTCAGTTACCTTAAGTGGCAAAGCCAAGTCCTCACCTGGACCCATGCTGGTCTTGGGAAAACTCCATTATATGCCCAGCAATCTCCCGCAGCTGTAAATTGGGATACCGGTTATTTCGAAAATCTTCCAAAAGCCTGCTCCTGCCAGAGGGCATGACATCAGACATTCCATATCGCAAACGGGAAGAGGAAAAAAGGGTGCTGCTGGGGCTGAAGAGGCTGGAGGCACTGCTCGCGCTGCGGTACTTGGCTTCAGCGCCTGGAGCAGCAGAGATGTATCTTCCACTGCCATTTGTGAGTCCTCCTGTTGGTTACAGAACAGGAGAACTCAAGACTCATTCTTAACGAACTTTATTCAAGAGAGGAAAAAGCATCCTATAAATGAAATCCTGCATCACCTCTGATTTCTTTTCAATTCTGCTGCTTTCGTGTTAAGATTCAATTCTATTAGTGCCACGACTTTCATAAGACAAACTCACCAAGCTGGAAGAAAACTTTTGCACAAAAATTGAGAGGGGAATGCTGTTAACCATTGATAGGAGACTGCTAGCAATAATGGAGCAATGGTTAGTATAGCCCTTAGTAAATAAAATGAGGAAAGGTCCTGCTGTGTGAACCAGCACCTGAACACCAGGATCAGAAAAGACAAAATGCACAGAAACTTCAGTGGTTTTCCACTCTGACCTCTGTGGAGAGTCCTGCCATCAGTGGATAATCCCCACTCCCATCTGAAACCCTCCCTTAAAAAAAAAAAAAAATCTGTTGTTTTTTTTTAGGGTACCCAGATTAGTCTGTTTTATATAGTGGACCTCCCAAAAAAGCTTTGAAGGCATGGTTTTGCCACTAAATAGAAGTCTGAAAATCACTAAGGCAACCAAGGCCAAGGATTAGACATAAGGGATAGAAAAAAAGGACGTGTGCTTTGAAATGGAAGGTTTTCCAGTTCTTCACCAGGAATGGACAGCATCTAACTCCTTCTACTGGAACAGAGCCTGAAGTGACTGCAGTAGCAACAACTTTCAGGCTACCGATATTGCCGTTTTGACTGCTGACAAGGGAATAATCATTGTGAATCCGAGACACATAAAACAGAGATAAGACTGAAATGCCTATCAAAAGATAAAACAGAATTAAAAAATTATGAGTATATATTTTCAATATATTTTTTTTACAACAGAGGGTTTCTTTTTAAACTTTAGATTATACTATAAAAAGGATGTGAAGCCCTTTTTCTGTTTTTTCCCCCATTCCTACTTTGCAAAGTAGATAAGAAATACCAGTTAACCCACGAAGAGCGTAGGTAAATAACAATTCAGGAGCCATGAGAAAAGTCACCCAACATGAACTGCCTGTTAACTTCTACAGAGCTTTAGTGAATGTCTGGTCTGGAGTTTAATGGTAGCTACAAAAAGATACTCAGCTTGGATTTCTCCACAGAATTCCAGGGCCCAGTTTCAAAGGTCTGGGTCTCAATGAAAACAGTGGAACCAAAAGGAAATGGCTCAACATTAAATTTTGTTTAAATAGATAAATAAAAATAAAAGCTACTTGCTGAGCATTTGTCCTATGCCAGGCTCTATGCTAGAAGTATTTCATATCCACTTTCTATCAAATTCTCACTGGCATTATGGAAAGGGAGTTTTTAATTCCCATTTATGTAACAGAAAATTAAGGCCCAAAGAGGTGAAATGCTTGTCCAAAGATACAAAACCCAAAATTATCATGGCCAGAATCTGTCACTGCCCTTACAACTACACGAGACTCATTTTCAGACTCAGTTATATAATTTTCTTGTTCTAAAGCAGCGGTCCCCAACCTTTTTGGCACCAGGGACAGGTTTCGTGGAAGACAATTTTTCCATGGACGGGGCGGCGGGGGGTGGGGGGGGGCAGGATGGTTCAGGCGGTAATGCAAGTGACGGGGAGGGATGTGGAGCGGCAGATGCAGCTTCACTCGCTTTGCCCGCCACTCACCTCCTGCTGTGCAGCCCAGTTCCTAACAGGCTGCCAACCCTGTTCTAAAGGACATTGTTTTTCTTGTCAAAATTCCATAATATTTCTTAACCCAAAGGAAAACATTTCTTTAAGGAAAGGAGAGAGGAGGTTTACAAGAAAAGAGAATAGTAGCCATATGGCTGCTCTTTATTCCATTTCAAAAACAATTCTTTCTACCCTGGCTTGAGACAGGGGACAAACAGGCAAAGAGGTGGTAATCAGGTAAGTCAGCAGGTACTGGGAGAGTGTGGTTAAGAAGAAGGAACAGCATGAACATACAAAGTTTTGAAAACAATTTAAAAGGTTAAGAACCTGGTCACTAACAAAGGCACTTAGGGAAAAGTAACATATCAACAGAGAAACAATCAAACTCTTAAAAGGCCTGACAAACATCCAAATTAACATGCAAGGTAGGAGACAACAGCATTCTGCCATGGAATGTGTATCTCTGTAAATAAACTCTCTTTCACTTAAAAAAAATAAACATGGAAGGTGGCCAGGTCCCTGATGACAAGGCTGAATGACAGGAACCAACCCTGAGCACTGCCGTACCCCTAAACTTCCAGTTATACGAGCCAACAAATGAACTTATTGTTTAAGCCACTATTCGATGGATTTTCTGTTACTGTGGCCAAAAGCATACTGACTAATCCATAACATAAATGGCTGGAGTGACTACTGGGTAGATTTATACACCTGCCCTGAAGTTTTGATTTTTGGCTTTGGTGTCTTTGGATGCCAGACAGGATACACAGACACACATATACACACACAGCTTTTATTATTGAGAAAGGAAGTATACAAATCTGAAAAAGAAAATAAATTTCTCCAGGTACTATATTATAAATGGCAAACTAACAGTCAACAGGAGTATTTTGCTCAGGCCAAATAATTTTCTTTAAACATTAAACCAACGGTTAAAGTAAATTTTTGCTTAAAAATGTGGTTTTCTGGTTGTTTTTCAAAAGGTACCTGGCAAATAGTAGACCATCATTATTTGTGGACTGCAGCTCCTTTATATGGGGAATATGCAGAAAGGTGTTTTCCAGTTCACTATAGTTTACACACCTACATGTGCTAATACCCAAATTACTATCCCCTGGAGATGGCCCCTGAAAGTGTTTGAATTTTAACCTCATTTTTAAAGGAACATTTCACGTAGGCTCTTTAAGCCTCCTAGTGATTTCACAAAGTTTTTCTATAATATTTTGACAGTAGTGGATTTCACAGAGCTCTGTCCTATGACATTTCCACAGAAGTCAAAGGCTTAAATGTTTTGTGTATGTGCAGGTTTCCCACTCCACATGTAAAGAGCCTCACCATTCCACCCTAACAACAAGCAAAAGCTGAAAAATCAACAATTCTTCTTAGATCCACAAGAGAGAGGAAGACAGAGCAAACGACTGTCCCCAAGACTGGAGAGACAGACATACAGGTCACCACAGCTAACCAGACAAGGGACTCAAGTGGACACCACTGCCTGAACCAGTACCAGACTAGGAAAACCTGAACTGTAACTGACAAATTAAGAGGCTCAGTGTGGATGACCCTGAAATACACAACTCCAGCCTACTCAAGCTATCCTGTTCCACTAAAGGGAGGAGGAAAAAAACTAAGAAACACTTGTGAAGTTGACAGTCCAGAGGCACAGGCTCACTAAAAGACTGAGACCTAATCATAGGTCTATAGAACATTTTCCCTCCCTCCACACCTCACCACCACATCACTAAAAACCTATTTACAGCAGTTCCTTTCACTCGATGTACCAGGCATGGCTATCAAAGATAAACTGCAAGGCATATCAAAAGGCAAAAAATAAAATTTGAAGAGGAACATCAGGAACATACATGGCAGGGATGTTGAAATTATCAGACTGGGAATTTAAAACAATTATGATTAATATGCTAAGGGCTCTAAAGGATAAAGTAGACAGCATGCAAGAATAGACAGGCAATGTAAGCAGAGATGGAAATCCTAAGAAAGAACCAAAAAGAAATATTAGAGACAAAAAACACTATAACCAAAATGAAGAATGCCTCTGACGGGCTTATTAACAAACTGGACACAGATGAAGAAAGAATCTCTGAGCTAGAGGATCTATCAATAGATTCCTCAAAAACCAAAAAGGAAAGAGAACAAAGACTGGGGAAAAACAAAATCCAAGGACTGTGGGGCAACTACTACAAAGTTGTAACATACACATAACTGGAATACCAGAAGGAGAAGGAGGAGAGAAAGGAACAGAGGGAATATCTGCAACAATAATGACTAAGGATTTCTCTAATGCCAGACACCAACCAGCAGATCCAGGAAGTGCAGGGAACACCAAGCAAGATAAAGACCAAAAAAACTACTCCTCCAACTATCATTTTCAAATTATAGAAAATCAAAGATACAGAAAAAATACTAAAAGAAGCCACAGGGGGGAAAACACCCCACCTACGAGGAGCAAAGGTAAGAATTACATCCAACTTTTCCTCAAAAAGTATGCAATCAAGAAGAGAAGACTGTAAGTTTTGAGAGGAAAAAACCCACCAACCTAGAATTCTGTATCCTGCAAAATTATCCTTCACAAATGAAGGAAAAATAAAGACTTTCTCAGGCAAACAAAAATTGATGAAATTTGTTGCCAGTAGATGTGACTTGCAAGAAATGTCAAAAGAAGTTCTTCAGAGAGAAATATAAATAATACAGGCCAGAAACTGATTTATATAATGAAAGGAAGAGCATCAAAAAAGGAATAAGTAAAATAAAAACTTTTATTTACCTTATTCTTCATTGATCTGACAACAGTTTGTTCAAATAATAGCAACAATGTATTCAATTATGTATGCTTATGTTTATATCATATACATATATATACACACATATGCTTTATATAGCTGAAATGAATGACAGCAATGACACAAAGGATGGGAGGAAAAGGTTAAGATTATTTTGTTATTTTAAGGTCCTCACACTACATGTGAAGTCGTATAGTCTTATTTGAAAGTGGACCTGGATTAATTGTAAATGTATAATGATCCTAGGGCAACACTAGAAAAAAAAAAAAAGTAGTAGTATAACTGATAGGTTAAGAAAGGAAATAAAATGGAATCATATAAAATGCTCAATTAAAGCCACAAAAGGCAGAAAAAGAGCAGAAGACAGAAACAAAGAAAAAAAATAGAAGACAACAGATATGGTAAATATTAACCCAACTATATCAATAATCACTTTGAATGTCAATGGTCTAAATGAACCAATTAAAGAGATTGTCAGAGTGGATCAAAAAATGTAGTCCAGGGGCTTCCCTGGTGGCACAGTGGTTAAGAATCCACCTGCCAATGCAGGGGACGTGGGTTCGAGCCCTGGTCTGGGAAGATCCCACATGCCGCATAGCAACTAAGCCTGTGAGCCATAACTACTGAGCCTGCGCTCTAGAGCCCGTGAGCCACAACTACTGAGCCCTTGTGTCACAACTACTGAAGCCCGTGTGCCTAGAGCCTGTGCTCCGCAACAAGAGAAGCCACCGCAATGAGAAGCCCACACACCACAAGGAAGAGTAGCCCCCACTCGCCACAACTACAGAAAGCCCGTGAACAGCAACTAACACCCAACACAGCCAAAAATAAATAAATTTATTTTTAAAAATGTAATCCGACTATATGCTGTCTACAAGAAACTCACTTTAAAAATAAAGACACATACAGATTAACAGTAAATGGACGGACAAAAGTATACCACGCTTAAATTAAGATGTGCTTCAGTTACTTTATACAAAGGGTTTTCTAGTATTTCTAGCCATCTAGTATTCCATCCTTTTCCTATGTGGAATGTTTTCATTCATCTTGTTTTGCTTTCTGTACTCAGAGATTTAGTAGATGCCTAATGGGCAAAGTCCTGCCTTCTTTGCCTTTTAAAGAAAAATTCCAAAGGTGCCCAACATCTGGCTCTGTATTTATTACAGGCGGAGGCAATGTTGCTCACCAAAGTGTTTATAAAAAGTTCTCCCCAATCCACTCCCTAATATCACAGCCAGGTAGCCCTAAGTGAAAATAAGCCTAAGAGTAACTGTCTTTAGTGTGTAATACTGAATCCTAACTAAGTTGATTTTCACATGGTTTGTTTTACAGATGACAAGTCACCTTCAGAGAACCAGGTGTCACAAAACACTACATTTCCATTTAGAACAGAGAAGTGCCTAAAGGGGCACACATGACTAGTAAACAACCGGAAATTAATACAGGTTACTGAACAATAAATTAGAAACAGCTACTGCAGTTCAGGCAGGGACAGAGAAAACCATTTTGTTTGATCTTTGCTTTTCTTAAAGGACTAAGGGCACATACAACCTTGAATTTAAAGGACAGGAAGAATTTATTTGAAGAAGATAGGAATTCTACCATGATGATAAAACTAAATGCTTGCAAGCAACAAACAATCCAAAACAAAACTAGAATTCCATTCAAGAAAAATAAAATATACACTAACTAGTTTAACAAAAGACATTTAAGACCTACACAATAAAAATTTCAAAACTTTGCTGGGGAAAACGGTGCATGCAAAAAGATGAACCATCACCTCATGCAATACACAAAATTAATTCAAAATAGATCAAAGACTTTAAGAGCTAAAACAATAAAATTTTTAGAACGAAACACAGGAGAAAATCTTTAAGACCTTGAGTTGGGCAAAGATTTCTATACCAGAAAGCATGATAAACTGGACCTCATCAAAATTAAAACTACTGCACTTCAAAAACATCCATTTAAAAATAAAGGGCCTCCCTGGTGGCGCAGTGGTTGAGAGTCCGCCTGCCGATGCAGGGGACACGGGTTCGTGCCCCGGTCCGGGAGGATCCCACATGCCGCGGAGTGGCTGGGCCCGTGAGCCATGGCCGCTGAGCCTGCGCGTCCGGAGCCTGTGCTCCACAACGGGAGAGGCCACAACAGTGAGAGGCCCGCGTACTGCAAAAAAAAAAAAAAAAAAAAAAAAAAAGATACATATATTAAAAAAAAAAAACAAAACAGAAGTTTGGGGACTTCCCTGGTGGTGCAGTGGTTAAGGATCTGCCTGCCAATGCAGGGGACACGGGTTCGAGCCCTGGTCTGGGAAGATCCCTCACACCGCGGAGCAAATAAGCCCATGTGCCACAACTACTGAGCCTGCTCTCTAGAGCCCACGAGCCACAACGAGAAGCCTGCGCACCACAACGAAGAGTAGCCCCCGCTCGCTGCAACTAGAGAAAGGCCGTGTACAGCAACAAAGACCCAACACAGCCAAAAATAAATTAATTAATTTTAAAAAATAGAAGTTTGATCTTTAAACAAGTAATGAAAAAAGCATTGAAGAGTCTATAGTAGGCACTCAACAAGTGATTGTTGAATAAATAATGAGAAAAATAACTCTGCAGGCACTGATGTTTTTTACAGTGCCCTAACACGTGTCTGTCTACTGGGAGGAAGTGTGAAAACGATATCATGGAGAAAAGATCCACACTGGGATAACAGAGATATAGGCTGGAGTGTGCACTCAAACACTTACTAGCTATGGGGTATCACGAAAGTCATTAAACCATGCTGAGTTTAAGTTTCCCTGTGTAGAGCAGAGTTACTTGAGTATTTAACATAATGAATGAACACAATGAATGAATGCTTACTTAGTATGGCTGTTAGTGATCCAAGAACTGATAGCCGGTGGCAGCAGTGTAGTATCAATAGTAGAAGCTATATTAGGAATGGCCCAATATATATTTGGTAAAGAAATGTTACATTTCCTTGGTGACAAATGGTAAATAGACTTATTGAGGTGATCACTTTGTAATAGTTAAGAATAAAGCATACACGAACCCTTTTCTCAAGGAAACAGACTGAGCTGAGGCAAAGCACTACCAATCAAGACACAAAGTTTCTCAGGAATGGCATGTATGATTAACGTGGTACATGCAGCAATGGAAATCCAATGGAAATACATACATCTAAAGTGCTTAAACAAAGTAAAAAAATTTTTAAGGGAAGGTATGTTAAAAATAAAACCAGGCAGACAGCAAGAGTCATTAAAATAAGAAATAACTCGCACCAATAGTTAGTTCCTTCTCCACAGGGGAAACGTAAATTAAGGAGAAGGAGGTATTTTATTAAATTGTTGATATATTGGAAAGAGGAAAGGCACCATGCATGCAAGTAATGTTTCCAGCTCCATTTTCAAACACCAAGAGCCATAGCATTTGGTTCAGAGGTTGATACAGTCCACAGGACAAATCTGGCCTGCCACCTATTTTTGTAAATAAAGTTTTATTGAAAGATAGCTGCACATTCTTTTACATTTTGCCTGTGGCTGCTTTCACACTTCTACAGCAGAGCTGAACACTGACTACATAGACCATCTGACCTGTAAGCCTAAAATATCTACTATCTGGCTCTTTACAAAAAACTTCTTGCAGATTTAATTTGTTTACTACTCAGTATATGTTAACACAGTTCAAATGTTTAAACCAAGGAATTAAAGGGTACGATTTCTGGATCTGATAATGCACTGGTTTAAAAGCTATCCTGGGTACATTATGTGACAGGATATACACTGACACTACATGCTTTGGAGTCAAAAAGGTTTTGACTCTAAATCCGTTCAGATATGAGAAGACCTAGCAAGATATTTAACTCAGTTTCCTCACTTCTGTATCACAGACATAATACCATATCTTCCAGAGTGATATGTACAGCACCCAAAACCGTTAACAGTAGCCACTAATAGCTATTCCATAAATGTTAGTACCTTCCATCTACATACTAGACTGGGACTTTCATCTCCCCCTTATAAGTCTGCATTAACCCTCATTCTTTAAAGCCAGGCATCCTGTCACAAGGAAACACTGTTGTGCAATATACCCTATTCCTTATCTATCCGATATGGACTTACCAATCTGGAACGTCCCTACAACTTTTCTTAAGTAATGTCCATATACAACATGAGACAGTGAGCTTTACAACTACAGTTCTCATCATGTGAACTCTCAGGATACACACATACACTCTCTCTCTCTCACATTTCTATGTACATACATACATACATAGTTCTGCCTTAAAACTCATCTCTCAAACTCAGAGACAGCACTCTTAGTTCTAGAATAATAACTATATTATCCTGTCCCCTTCAAGACTTCTTTTGATTTTTATAATCATTTCCCAGTCTTTGTCTTTCCAAATAGAAGTACACTATTCGTTTTTAGTCAGTCCTCATTTCTGAGTCCAGAAAGCCACTTTTAATCTTGCCAGTTAAAAACAAAAAAAGGTCCATGTAAACTATGGACTTTGGATGATAATGATGTATCAATGTAGGTTCATCAATTGTAACCAAGGTACCACTCTAGTGGGGGATGTTGATAATGGGAGAAGCTATGCATGTGTGGGTCAGAGGGTGCAAGGGAAATCTCTGTACTCTCCCCTCAATTTTGCTATGAGCCTAAAACTGCTCTAAAAAGTAAAATTTTAATTTAAAAAAAATAATAATAAATAGAAGATTTTAAAAATCAGAATCTTCCTGCAAAGTGGCCATACATGGTATTTCCCAGGACAGTACTGACTCAGGCCTGTCATCACAGAGTAATTATTAACAGCAACCCCATTAACTCTCAAAAGCATCCTGGGTTGCATGATAAATTATATGGTCACTGTACTTCTATGCCTCAGCTTTCCCCATCTAAGAAATAAATCAGTACTTCAAAATCCAAACTCGATAAATAACTAGAGGAAGGGAGTGCGTACCATCTTCCATCTCTTGAAAGATTTAAACATTTGCCACCCAAATTGTTAATACAAGTTTCTTTTCATTTTTATAACTGTCTGCTTACTATCCTCTTTTCCCTCCTCATTTTCCAGGATCTAAATGGTAACATTCTTTTAAACCCCACACATATAACAAGCTAAACATATAATTGGGAAATATACATCTATACTCATTAGCATACTATGTAGTTTAAGAATGTATATACAAATTTTTTTTAAAGAATCTGACAAAATTTTTAAAACAAAATGCTTTATGTGAGAAAGTAAGATATTAAACATATACATGGGGGAGGGGAGGGGAGTCTGAAAAACAAGGCTAAGTATTAATTGTGGTGATATTTCAGTGGTGATACGAGGTTAATACACTCTTTGTCTCTATTTTCCAGCTTTACTTAAAATGAATCTGTACTGTGTTTATACTGAAAGATTCTCACATGTAGCCAAAGATGTTCATACTAAAGCTGAAGTGAATATACAGGGGAGGCGCCCAAACTTGAATAAATCCCAAACTGCTGTGCTATCTAGGTACAGCCTAAATAACATGAGGTACCTTCAGGAAGGCACAGAACACCCAGGACACGTCTTAGGATAAAGGGATTGTCCTTTGCTTATGCAAAGTACTTCTAATGTCATCAGTGGCAAGAGATTTCTAGAGTTCAAGGTGGTGTTAGAGTAATGGTTCTTACCCAGGTTTAAGCTTGAAGAGGATCCATGTGAAGAGAGGGAAGGAGGTGGTGTCTGTGAATGTCCTGGTCCCTGACTAGGGAGAGGCATGCCCACGGGTCCAGGAGAGGAGGAAAAGCTAAGGCCGTTATAAAAACTGTGTCCAATGGGGGTCAAGCTGCTCGATGTCCTCTTATAAAGGTCACTGCTGCCAGTCAGGGAGTCACGGCGGGAGCCACTGCCAGTGTTGGAGTTTGCAACTAAAATGGAATTAAAACAATGCAGATAAGAACAGGCCTGTTCTTCGAAGAACAAGCCCAGTGACCTGTTCCTAACACTTTGATCCAGACTCCTTACCACCGCAAATTTGTCAGCAGAGACAGCCTAACTGTTTATGTGGCAGTTCTAGGGGCAGGTAAAGTAATAAAGAGGACATGGCTCAGGTTAACATGAAACTCTTTTTCAAACCATCACACGTATGCTAAATTTTCCTTCCTTTTGTGTCTCATATTATGGGGGTGAGGGTGGGTTAAAATCCTCTGATGGCCACATAAGTTATGGGAAAGGTGAAAGAAAATGGGCTAGAAAGAATGCCTTTCATCAACCCAAAGGTTCTAGTAGAAAAATGGAGTAGAAAAAAGATTTGTGAATGGGGTACTGCCCCACTACCCAAGACTTACATATGAAAGCCTGGTTTCTCAAAGGGCTCAATCAAGAGTTATTGCTAGCCCCCAGCTCCAACTTAAGACACTTTCTCTCAAATAAACCCTTCTGTTTTGAGATCACATTGTTTTACAAACACTGCAATTATCCCATCGTTTACCTTACTACTTTCCTGCTTTTTTCTCCCATCAAAACATTTAAAATATCTCAGTTTAATTCCTTCCTCCCACTTTTCCATAATATCCACCTTAATTCTTCTCAAGAGACTGGAGAAAACTCATGACTCTTTAAGGCCTGCAGATTGTGGAGTACACTACCCTATCATCTTTGGTAAGTCCTCCTCCCTTGGTTCTTAACATCGACATTTGTATAATTCCCTCCACATTCTTCCAATGCCTGCAAAAATCCTCAAGGATTTTCTAATCCTTGAAACAAACGGACTTTGAGAGTATAAATAAGTAGCAACGTGAGTGTAAACCTGAAATAGGCCCCAAATGTGTAACTTGAATAGTCCATTATCTCAAACACATGTGGAACAGCTGGGTTCCCACGGGGCTCGGTCCAGATCTGCCTGTGGTATCTGTCCAGGGTTCCATGCATTGTCAGTGTTCCATAAAGATTGTAAAAATAATTAAAATTCAGTTTCAACAGCACATCAGTCTGATTTCTACCTGCTGTTCCAAACCCTCCAAGGGCTGATCCCAGAGTGGCGCCGAGAGAACTGCTACTTCCAAATCCCAAGGATGTGTTGGCAGGCTGGGCAGAGCCCTGGGAGAAGAGGGAGCTGCTCTGTGAATTGCTGCTCAGAGAGTTGTTGCCATAGAAAGAGCTGGATGCCAGGTTGTTACTGGGCTGCTGCTGGGGCTGGGGCTGAGGCTGCTGAGTTCCTAAAGGGCGAAATGGTCCATTTGTTGTTCCAGCAAGACCACCGGCTGCTCCATTTGCTGAAGCTGCAGCCGCTGCAACAGCTATGTAGAAGAAAGCAAACCATTTGGCTATGAAAGAGATTGGCCACATTTCCAAACTACATCGTTATCCTTTTGAAAACCTTTTAATGTTGCCATATTTTTTCAAAGCAGACACAAACCTTGTAAAGAACTATACAAATCTGTCTTTGATCCCTTCATCTGAAGCTTCTATTTTCTATTTCTACTTTCAATTCAAAGTCAAAATACCACTGAAGCCAAGTTCACTGTATTGACAGCTCTAAAGAGGCTATAGTTTAAAATAGAAATGGATATCAAAAAGTTGTATTTCAAATACAACTACTTCCTAAAATCTCAAGTTCTACAAATATCTACATTAAGGACATTTTTTTCCAGAACCAAATACTGAAGTCCCTCAAATTCCTAGGACACTTGAGCATGTTGCTCTCCCCTAGATGTCCCCACTGTTGCTCCCAAATTTATAATATATATGACTTAAAATAAAAACCTATTGCTCCACCCCCTCAAGCAAAAAACAAAAACAAAACAAATACCACATCATCTTAAAATAATGATATGAATTTCACGATATGAAGTGAAATTAGCCTTGGACTTCTGCCAACAGTGCCATTTTGTATGAGTAATCCAACTTCCTATGCTCACAGTAGAGCAGGTCCTTGCTGCTAACCAGCTGGTACATGCTGTCAACAGAATCAGAATCTGATCACTTGCTGCTTCTGATTCTCTCTTTGAAAAATTACAGGGTAGAATTCCTACACTGAGAATGTCAAAGTATATTTCAACACAGTTTAAGAATATCATCCATTGCCCCTTTTAGATCTGAGTGAGTCTACTAAGACGTAAGCTCACCTGCTTGTGCGGCTGAGGAGCTAATGATGACTGGGGCAGGAGCTACAAGTCGAACAGGAGCTCCAAGGCCGTTTCTCGCTCCTGCATTCACCACAAGGGCACCGGTTTGGTCATAGTAAGCAGCAGGAGCCAAGACTGGATAACCTGAGAATATTAAGTTAAGTACACATGAAACAGATAAGTACATATGAATCTAACAAATGTCTCCTGGGCACCAGAATATCTTATTGATAGACAGTTACAAACTCAGCATTGGGATCCTGGCTTCGCCACTTAAGGTAGCTGTACAACCCTGAATCTCTGGGTATCCTCATGAGGATAGTAATAATAACAGCCTCACAAAGTTCTTGTTAAGATTAAAAGATGAGTGTGAAAGATGTAACATGCTACCTGGCACAATAAGGGGTAGTGTTATTTATTATCCACCAAGTGTTAGGGAATTCGGTGGGATAGGGAATACCTGTGCTCTTCAAAGTGCTAACCACAGTTATCACCAGCAACCATACACTGACAATTTTTTTTATGTTTTCTTGCCTACACAAGTTAACAGTAGGTACAAATGATTCCAACAATCAAAGAACTTTCATACCACATAATCTAAGCACAAATATCCTACAAGTTAGCAGGGAAAACCTAGACAGGCTTCAATTAACAGGGTCTTTCAATATTCTATGAGATGGAATCTTCAAATCCTATTGAGCCATAAGAGAAATTATAGGTGACTTCATAATAAAACATAAATGCTTAGTAATTAACAACATGCATGATGCAAGTTCAAGTTACTCAGTGAATTCATAAATAGATCAGTTGATTTAGGGATGTGCCATGGTAAGAACCCATAAACGTATACTGAGGTCTCAGAAGGACCTGTTTCAAAGGAATAACCTCAGACTACATGCAATCCATGCAAAGAATAAGACCAGGAGACAGTGAGCTAAGAATAACCTATATTCAGGATATATATCAATCACAGATAGACAGCTACAAAGCACCTCTACTGTTGGTTCGAGAGAAATCCTAAAAATGTAAGGAGGACACTATCAAGGAATACTAGGAATGTCTTCCTAATAATACTATTCAAAGACATCAGCCTTGGAGTGACGCTGATGCAGTCTGGCCACTCTTTCCACTCTTAACACTGAGGGAGAAAACAGATCATCACCAAAGGAAAATAGCATACTCCAAGCTATGTGTGGAGGTTCACATATCTCCAACATTTAAGACTGAGACTGGCTCAGAACACTAGGTGCTCTCATCAACGAACTATGGTCTAAGTGAGGGCAAGTGTATGTCATCCTCGCCAGTGCCAAATGATGACAAGCCTAAGCAAGCCAAAAGTACTGCCCATTCTCTTCTGAATCTTCCCCAATAAGCAGACTTTTTCACCCTCAAATGATGAGGAACAACAATGCAGCCTCACCTGGCATGCCTGCAGCCAGTCCTTGTCCAAAAGCAAGGGCAGAATTCACTGCTGCAGCTGCCACTAGTGGATCTGCTTGCTGTCCCTGCTGGTTCTGATTTGGGGTCAAAGGACGCTGGCTGGCTCCTCCACGGAGAACCTGGGAGACAAAAATAAATCAACTACTTTCTTTTCATTGGAAACATCTAAGACCCGCCACATGCTTCAGTTGGATCAACTTTAAAACTGATGGTTGTTAACGATTTTTCTGATAATGGTTTTATGTGGCATGGCTGTTAGGATAAAAAAAATCCATTAACAGCATTTCATATAGTGAAATTTCATTCTACCATTCTTAGTTTAAACATATTACCTTTATAAGGAGCCAAGAGCATACAAAAGTGATCATTCATTCATTAATCAAATACTTAATGCCTAACATCTGGCAGGTAATGGGGCTACAGCAATGAACAAGACACACAAAGCTCCTGCCCAACTGGAGCTTTTATTCCAGCGAATGAGAGCTAGACAGTAACTCTACAATAATTAAAAAGTGGGTGAGGGCCTCCCTGGTGGCGCAGTGGTTGAGAGTCCGCCTGCCGATGCAGGGGACACGGGTTCGTGCCCCGGTCCGGGAGGATCCCACATGCCATGGAGTGGCTGGGCCCGTGAGCCATGGCCACTGAGCCTGCGCGTCCGGAGCCTGTGCTCCGCAGTGGGAGAGGCCACAACAGTGAGAGGCCCGCGTAACCACAAAAGAAAAAAAAAAAGTGGGTGAAAAAAAGAGTATGGTGGAGTGGAGGAGGGGTTTAGATATGATAAACAAGTGTAATTTACCCACATCATTAAGTTATAGTATCTGTATCAAAACACAGACACACAGACACACACAGACACACACAGACACACACACACACACACACTAAACTTTCTTTATGGAATGTGAGAACATTTTCTCTACCCTATAACACTATTCCCATTTATCAGGGCCCAAATGGCCCCAAATGAAATCAACAGGTTTGGTTTAGGAGGCTTCTGACTTGACCGTTTCTATTCTTCCTCTCATAAATACCACAAACGCACAGTAATCTACATGGATATGAGTATTAGTCAAGAACACTGACATTTCAGCACAGAATACTAGTTCTGTCACCGTGATAAAGGATCTATTTTTCTTTTTATTAATGAAACATAGGTAGTAAGATGCTGATAATCATTCTTATTCTGAATGCTCTGAAGAATCTATTCCAAAAGATCTATCTATGCCAGTAAGTAAAAATGCAAAACCCAATACCAAGGCTAAAATTACCAACGTTTATGCATTTTGCAATGTTTTCAAAGGCAAAGTTCTTATCAGATCATTTTCAGTATCACTCTGCTACTTATAAAAGTTACACATGTAATCAAGAACCCGTGCACAGATTTTTCTTGGTACCATTTGGTAAAAAATGTAAAAGAGAAACACCACAATCAAATATTTATTAAATGAGTATTTTAAATGACCAACACTGTCCATATTGGCAAGAAGAGATGTGTAGACACTTAATTTACCCAAACTTTCTTATTTCTTTATCTGTAAGAATAGTGAGAGTAACAGCTTATCATGCAGATTTGTAGGAAATATTAGAATTAATGTCTGCAAGGCACAGTGCCTAGTATCCAGGAGCTAATCAATAACCAATAGTTAATTCCTATCAAAATATTAGGCAATTCATTTCTGTTTGTGAACCAAAGAATCTAACGGACTTGACAACAGAAGGAGTGCTTCAATCTATATAGGTAGAAGACTCAAGGGAGGCTGCACAGGTGAGAGTTTGTAGAAAATGCCTAACCAATAATCCAGAACAGCTCTCACCCTAGAAGTAAACAGCAGGTACAGAGATATGGCAAATACTAATAGTTCAAGAACTTAAAAAAAAAAAAAATCAATGAAAACATCCTTTTCATAGGGCAGAATGAATTAGGCTTATGTTTGGTTAGGAGTTGTGTGAAACATCAGAGGACAGGGAAATGGACAAGGTACCTGAAGAAAGGGGTAGTCCAGACTACTGAGGCCTATTTTACAATCAGGAGAGCAATGTGTCTCCTTTTTGTCAGCTCTCTAGAAATCTAAGTGGTTCCCTTGACAATAAATCAAAGTTCTTAAGTCAGCTGCCAATATTCATATTTTAATTTCATAAATGTCAAGCCTGAATTTTATGGAAACAAATATGTAAAATTCCACAAGTAAAATTTTATATACTATAAAATCAACAAAAATGACTGAATATCTACTTGTAAAACACTATCCTAGGAGTTAGTTTACTACCTATCTTCATGATGCAAAAGGTGTTAAATTCAAATTTCTTTTCAAAGGTACTGATTTAAACACAGCATTTAAAATGTAATAAGCAAGTAGATGCTCAATGGAGATATTTTCATTAATAATCATTCATCCTTCTACAGTTCACCATGCTTAGTAGAATCATAATCTATACAGTCTCCCCTAATCTAGAAAGTTCAGAAGCCATTCTAAACTTTTCTCTCTCAAAATGCAACATCCAACACCAAGCCACCACCTGTGCCTGGGTTCAACCTAATATCCAGGATTTTTTCTTTAACAAACATTTTGAAATAGAGAATAACAGTTTTTTTTTTAATCAGGTGTCAAAGGAACCTTCAAAAAGAATGAAAAAGAAATCAGAAGGAAGGTGAAGTGGCCAGGATGTCACTGACTCTACTGAAAGTTTCAGCAATTACATTTGGAAGAGTCAGCATGCCTAGAAGAACATAACAAATGCTTTCTGATAAAACGTAAAGGCCAAAAGGCCGAAAGCAAAGTTTAAAAAGAACCTCTCATTTCAATGATTATGACCAAAAAAGTTCACTAAGAATATCGTATTTTCCTGAAACATCTGACGCCAGAAACTGGCAAAAATATCACTGGAACTAAAATATGGCTACTTGTTAAAAGGTAATGTTAATAATAATAACTTTTTCATAGTAAGGTTTGTTATTGTGGATGACAGAAAACTCTGAAATAATGTACATGATTATCATGCCCATTTTATAGCTAAGGATATATTCAGAGAAATCATGCAACTTGCCCTAGTTGCAACCAGTTAGTGGTAGAACAAAGACCAGATCTCAGGCTTTCTATCACCATGGTCAGAAGACGTAACAAGTTGTGAACTTACAGATTTGGGTTCAAATCTTCTTCTTTTTTTAAATTTATTTTTGGCTGCACTGGGTCTTTGTTGCCTTTAGTTGCAGAAAGCGGGAGCTACTCTGTTGCGGTGCTCAGGCTTCTCATTGCGGTGGCTTCTCTTGTTGTGGAGCATGGGCTGTAGGCGCACGGGCCTCAGTAGTTGTGCCTCGCAGGCTCTAGAGCATGGGCTCAGTAGTTGTGGTGCACAGGCTTAGTTGCTCTGTGGCATGTGGGATCTTCCCGGACCAGGGCTCGAACCCATGTCCCCTGCATTGGCAGGCGGATTCTTAACCGCTGCGCCACCAGGGAAGTCCCAGGTTCAAATCTTACCACCTTAATAGGTGTGTGATCCTGGGCACACAAATTCCATTTCCTTAATCTTATGCTGGGAAGTCATATAATCTACTTATCAGAATAAAAGAAATTATATGTAGAGCACTTAGCTTTAAACAAAAAGCTTTCAATAAGAAGTACTTATTACTATTTTTCTTATTCACTCTATTAGAGCAAATTTTAAACAAAGCAACTACTTCAGTCTTCTAAATCCATGATTTGGCAGCCATTTAAACACAAAGATCATGACTTGATAAATACCAACTATCCACAAAGAGTAGCTAAGAAATTTATTAATAGGGATCACCCATTCTGTCAACAAACTATCTGCTGAATTCCCTATGCATGTGGTACTAGAATTCTATCTATTGCAACAAAAATCATGCATTAACTTAAAAAAAAAATCTGACTACAAAAATACTGACTCAGAGGGGCTTCCCTGGTGGCGCAGTGGTTGAGAGTCTGCCTGCCGATGCAGGGGACGTGGGTTCGTGCCCCGGTCCGGGAAGATCCCACATGCCGCGGCGCGTCTGGGCCCGTGAGCCATGGCCACTGAGCCTGCGTGTCCGGAGCCTGTGCTCCGCGATGGGAGAGGCCGCAGTGGTGAGAGGCCCGCGTACCACAAAAATAAATAAATAAATAAAATGCTGACCCAGAATAAACTAGCTAGAATTTCAAGACCTGTGTTTCTCCTATAAACTTGTAAAATCTAAAAAATTAAACATACACTCTCTTACTAAAACTGATAAAAAGCAAAGGATTCTTGTTTGGATCATTATCATATGTACATATATGAGCTGGTGTTTTTCCTCAAAAGACAGCTTTAATTTGACGATGCTTATCAAAAGCCTAAATGTTCACTTTATTTACTTGGGGAAAAAACTCCATTTCTAGGACTTTATTCCATGGAAATAATCATGTACTTATGCAAAGAATATTAATCTTATTTATAACACCAAAATATGGCTAAGTTATAACTTAGTTATATAAATATAACATAAATAATAATGGACTGGTCAAAATAAATGAGATACTCTTTAATAGATTTAAAAACGTTAAATAACATGGAAGAGTATAACAACAAGATGCAAAGCCATGTGGACAGCATAATCCCAATTTTATAAGAAATTAATTAAATAGTAAGGCCAGAATGACAGATACCCAACATTTATATTGCTTTTTATCTGACAGGAGGATTTAGGGGATTTTTTTTCCTTCAAGTAATCCAATTCACCACAATTTTCAGCAATAAATAGGTGTTATTCTAGTAAGCAAGAGAAAATGGCCTATCTAATATAAAAAGACACATAGTATTGCAATTAACTATCCTTTCTCATCTTGGTTAAAAAGCTTACTCTAAGTTAAAAGAGATAAAATAGGTATAAGATTTATGTCCAATTCAACAGATGTTACTATATATAAAATAAACAACAAGGATCTACTGAATAATACAAGGAACTATATTCAACATCTTATAATAACCTATAATGGAAAAGAATATGAGAAAGAATATATATACATACACACACACATATACATATGTATGTATATATGTAGGTATAAATGAATCACTTTGCTGTACACCTGAAACTAATACAACATTGTAAATCAACTTACTTCAATTTTTTTTTTAATTGATGCTATAAATAAGCAATCTGAAGAACTAGTATCTCCCCTTTGGTAGCAAACTACTTAAAGAGAGAGCCAGAAGTGATCAGAGAATGGTGCTTAGAAACTAACTACAGTATCAAAGAAAGAAAACTTCACTATCAGTATGAATACTCAATTTGCCACACTTAACTGGAAAATCCTCTAAGCAGTATCACATGATATGTAATACCATGATCTCAACTAGTCACAATGAACAAGGACCTGATACGTAAAAGACATTCAGTAAAGCACAGTCAAGTCTGAGCATGAACTCAGATACCACACAAGGAAACTCACCCATTCACAATTCAATTTCTCTATCAGGGACGACACTACCTTTTACCTACACACAATAACTAATATTCGCATTCAGGTGGCATAAATTTTGTCTGCACTCACCTGCTGCTGCCCTTGCTGAGCCTGAGGGGTGGTCTGCTGATTAGCAGAGTTTGTTGCTGCAGCAGCAGCAGCAGCTTGCTGCTGGAAGAGGCTGGCAGGGTAGACTCCCCAGGGAGTAACTCCATAATACTGGTGAGGGACCACAGCCGGGCCTAAAAAATAGCAAGAGAAAGGTAAGAAAAGTTTAGACTATTAACAATCATCTCAGTTTCCAAAGACAACCTGACTCAGCAGACACTACTGTAAAATATTAACTTAATATACTGATTCATTCTAGCTACTCATGAATTCTATTTTTAAAAAACAGAAAATATTATACATGATCCCCAAACCAAAGTCTTCTAAAGTCAGTAATATACTCCAGGCCTAGAGGAAGAAGCTAGTGAAGGACCAAGCATTGGAGATACTGAAAGAAAGCATAAGTGATAGAAGCTGGAAGGGGTACGTGTAAGAACAGATGGAGGAATTGGCCTTGCTCAATCAAGAAGGGAAATAAATGTAGAGTTTGTGTGCTTAAAGTGATGGAACACAGCAAAAGATTAAGTTGTACCCTGCTTTCAGTGGTAAGGATGGCACCTGAGGTGACTGACAGGGACAGGGATCTTGGTGCTTCATTAACTCCAGAAGCATGAAAATCCATCAGCTGCCTAACAAAGCCCAAACATGCCACTGAACCTCCACGGCTCAAATCTAAGAGGCTTGGTTTTCCTATTTCTAATGTCACAAAAAGCATTCAGCACAACTACAATCAGACATTGGTATATGAGATTCAAATTTGTCAAAGCTGAAAACAAGCAGAAATAAAAAATATAACACCTTGACTTCTTACAGACCTGAGTATTCTATACAAAACTAAGCGTTCTGGGCTTCCCTGGTGGCACAGTGGTTAAGAATCTGCCTGCCAATGCAGGGGACACAGGTTCGAGCCCTGGTCCAGGAAGATCCCACGTGCCGCGGAGCAACTAAGCCTGTGTGCCACAACTACTGAGCCTGCGCTCTAGAGCCCATAAGCCACAACTACTGAGCCCAAGTGCCACAACTACTGAAGCCTGCGCGCCTAAAGCCCATGCTCCACAACAAGAGAAGTCACGACAATGAGAAGCCCGCACACAGCAACAAAGACCCGACACAGCCATAAAATAAATAAAATAAATAAATTTATTTTAAAAAAACAACAACAACTAAGCATTCTGCTTTAGCCTAAATAATCTGTTCACCCTCTTTGGAAACAAGCTACAGCTGTAGTCTCTGCCAAACAGAACATGCAACAGAGAAGTAACAGAGCTATGCAGAAAGCAACCTGGGAGGGGCAGAACTCTAAACCACAGAATTCTCTGAAGCTGGTGGCAAGAAACACCAAGGCTTATTTTCCAACTAAGACAAGGACTCAAAGCCAGTTTCTCACATCTGCTGGAACACATCTCTAATAAGAACCTGCTTAGTTAAAGCACAGAGTTTCAAATATTTGCAACCTGATTAAATAATTACTGCACTTTTCAGTGAAGCTCCATAAAGCTGTTTCAAATATATCCATTCTGACATAGTAGCCAACCCTGTAGAAATATGTACTTCATTAAGTCAAAATCAATTTATACATGTTTTTTGTTTCTCCATTAAGTTCTAAAACACAAATAAGTCAAATTATATCACTGTCCAATATTACTCTGACATTTCTAATTCGGTATTTTCTGTGTCTGTGGTCTTAGCCAAGATCAAGAAGCTGTGTTCATAAAGGTGCCCACTGTCAAACACAGGGCAAAATGGTTCAAAATGAAGGTGCTGCTTAGAAAAACTATGCTACAAAATGAGATATTTTTTAATAATAAACAAATGGGCTAAAAAATGTTAAACATGTAGGCATCTGAATAGTCTAAAAATGATACCTCCAAGTAGGAGAGACTGGTGAGCCCCCAAACTCAGCTGACTATTGTTTATAAAGTGGGGTGGTCTTGGGACAGTTAAAGAAAGAATGAAAAAGAACACAATGAAGACTACCTATGTCTTAGTTTCCTCACCTGCAAAATGGGTGTAATAGATATTAGGGTGTTGTCACATCTGTTGTTAAAGGTTGGCGTGCAACCTGCAGTGACAGTCCCAAGGCTCCCCCAAAAGTCAACAAAAGCAAACCTCTACTGTGCAGAGAATGATGTTACAATAAACAACTGCACTGTCCTTTAAGTTTTCTCAACTGGCATTTCTACTACTTTCCTTGGTCATGTCTTGGTCATGTCTTTCCTTGGTCTACTACTTTCCTTGGCTCATGACACAGAGTTTAGGAAAATAGCTCAGGGTGCATCATTAATTGGGCTTGGCTCCTCAGGATGCCTGCTTCAATTCCTGTGTGATTAACACTCCACAAGAATATGCAGTTTCACAGTTTGGGCAGTTAACAGTTCTGGCTCTCTGTGAAAGCCCTTAAGTCATTTTCAGTCTGGCTCAGCTGATAAGTACAAAAGCAAGATTCTCATCACCAAACTATGATCTCAGTGAGGACAAGTGTGTCATCCCTAAGACTAGTTCTTTGTTTCAAATAGCATATAGTAAGTTAGTAGAGGAAAGTCTGCAGAGGAAAGGAAGTACAGAGAAGACAATTCAGGATAACACAGACATTGTATACTACAGTGGGGTGCATGCACAGGCTTTGAGCTAGATCTGGCTCAAACCCGAACTCTACAACATTTAAATTGTGTGACCCCTACTACCCAAAGCAATCTACAGAATTAATGTGATCCCTATCAAATTACCCATGACATTCTTCACAGAACTGGAACAAATAATCCTAAAAATTATATGGAACCACAGAAGACCCAGAATTGCCGAAGCAATCCTGAGAAAAAAGAACCAAGCAGGAGGCATAACCCAGCCAAACTTCAGACAATATTACTAAGACACAACAGTAATTGAAACAGTGTGGTACTGGCACAAAAACAGACATATGGATCAATGGAACACAAGAGAGAACCTAGAAATAAACACACACACCTACAGTCAATTAATCTTCAACAAAGGAGGCAAAAATATACAGTGGAAAGAAGACAGTCTCTTCAGCAAGTGGTGTTGAGAAAGCTGGACAGCCACATGTAAATCAATCAAGTTAGAACACAGTCACACCATACTCAAAAATAAACTCAAGGGCTTCCCTGATGGCGCAGTGGTTAGGAGTCCGCCTGCCGATGCAGGGGACGCGGGTTCATGCTCCGGTCCGGGAGGGTCCCACATGCTGCGGAGCAGCTGGGCCCGTGAGCCATGGCCGCTGAGCCTGCGCGTCTGGGGCCTGTGCTCTGCTACGGGAGAGGCCACGGCAGTGAGAAGCCCGCGTGCCGCAAAAAAAAAAAAAAAAAAAAAAAAACACCTCAAAATGGCTTAAAGACTTAAATATAAGACATGACACCATAAAACTCCTGGAAGAGAACATAGGCAAAACATTCTCTGATATAAATCATAGCAATCTTTTCTTAGGTCAGTCTTCCAAGGCAACAGAAACAAAAATAAACAAATGGGACCTAATCAAACTTACAAGCTTTTGTGGACTTCCCTGGGAGTCCAGTGGCTAAGACTCCATGCTCCCAACGCAGGGGACCCCGGTTCCATCCCTGGTTAGGGAACTAGATTCCACATGCCACAACTAAAGACTCCGCATGCCACAACTAAGACCCAATGCAGCCAAATTATTAAGTAAATATTAACAACAACAACAAAAACTTACAAGTTTTTGTACAGCAAAGAAAACCATAAACTAAACAAAAAGACAACCTACAGCCTAGGAGAAAATATTTGCAAATGACGAGACCGACAAGGGCTTAATTTTCAAAATATACAAACAGCTCATGCAACTCAACAACAGCAACAAAAAACAAACAAACCAATAGAAAAATGGGCAGAAGACCTAAAGAGACATTTCTCCAAAGAAGATATACAGATGGCCAACAGGCACATGCAAAGATGCTCAACATTACTAATTATTAGAGAAGTGCAAATCAAACAACAATGAGGCACCATTTCATACCGATCAGACTGGCCATCATTAAAAAGTCCACAAATAACAAATGCTGGAGAGGCTGTGGAGAAAAGTGAACCCTCCTACATTGTTGGTGGGAATGTAAGTTGGTGCAGGCACTCTGGAAAACAGTATGGAGGTTTCTCAAAAAACTAAAAATAGAGTTGCCATATGATCCAGCGATTCTACTCCTGGGCATATATCCAGACAAAACTATAATTCAAAAAGATACATGCACCCCTATGTTCATAACAGCACTATTCACAATAGCCAAGACATGGAAACAACCTAAATGTCCAGCGACAGATGGATGGATAAAGAAGAAGTGGTACATATATACAATGGAATACTACTCAGCCATAAAAAAGAATGAAACAGGGCTTCCCTGGTGGCACAGTGGTTGAGAGTCCGCCTGCCGATGCAGGGGACATGGGTTCATGCCCCGGTCAGGGAGGATCCCACATGCCGCAGAGCGGCTGGGCCCGTGAGCCGTGGCTGCTGAGCCTGCACGTCCGGAGCCTGTGCTCCGCAATGGGAGGGGCCACAGCAGTGAGCGGCCCGCGTACAGCAAAAAAAAAAAAAAATGAAATAATGCCATATGCAGCACCATGGATGGACCTAGAGATTATCATACTAAGTGAAATAAGTCAAAAAGAGAAAGACAAATACCATATGATATCACTTATATGTGGAATCTAAAATATGACACAAATGAGCCTATCTATGAAACAGAAACATAGAAAACAGACTTGTGTGTGTGTGTGTGTGTGCGCGCGCGCGTTCGGGGGGATGCCAGTGGGGAGGGATGGACTGGCAGTTTGGAATTAGCAGATGCAAACCATTATATATAGAATGAATAAACAACGAGGTCGTACTGTATAGCACAGGGAACTATAGTCAATATCCTGTGATAAACCATACTAGGAAAGAATTTTAGGGACTTCCCTGGCAGTCCAGTGGTTAAGACTTCATCTTCTAATGCAAGGGGTGTGGGTTTGATCCCTGGTCAGGGAGCTAAGATCCCACATGCCTCAAGGCCAAAAAACCAAAACATAAAACAGAAGCAATATTGCAACAAATTCAGTAAAGACTTTAAAAATGGTCCACATCAAAAACACAAAACAAAACAAAAAACTTTAATAAAATTTTTTAAAAGACTGTATATATGTATAACTGAATCACCTTGCTGTATAGCAGAAATTAACACAACATTGTAAATCAACTGTACTTCAATTTAAAAATATACAAAAATTTTAAAACAAAAGTTAAACAATTTTGCACAAATAAAACAAGGTAAATATGGGATATTATAGATATATTAGTTAACTCGATGGAGGGAATCCTTTCACAATGTATACATATATTAATGTTGTGTACTCTCAATACATTACAATTTTGTCTGGCAATTATATCTCAATAAAGCTGGAGGGAAAAGTAGAGACTAAATAAATAAATTGTGTGACCTCAAGCAAGACAGCTCTCTGAGCCGCAAATTCCTAATCTGAAAAGTCATCATCCAACAATTCATATGAATGAAAAGCACTCACTGGCAAACAATTAATAAGGGTTCAATAAATATTAATGGTAATTAGCAAAGATTCTACTTCCCCTAAAGGCAACAGGGGCAGAGAAATTATACTACATATGTTCCCATCACAACCCATGCCAAAATGTGAACAATTCTAAAGAAAACAATATGAAATTCTATGCTGCGTTTGAGTTCATAATTACAAATCACATGCTATAAAATATGTGAAATCTTACAAATAATATTTAGTCACAATTAACATGACTTGGAGGGATGTCTCCAAAGAATATTTACTTTGGAAGACATTAAGTCTGTCCTAACGTTGAATTCAATCTACCATATATTTATGACCGCACCATGTTGACAGCTACTGTGCCACACAGAGTCAAGTAACAAAAGTGTCTGCCTTTGAAAGAGTTCAGTCTCAAGGGGGAAGAAAACCCAGTCATGTACACGTCCACAAGCAAATAAATACAAAGTGATGATTAGAGAAAGAATAGGGAAAGGTCAGCAAAGGAAGGCTTTCTAGAGGTGACAATAGCAGCTAAGAAGCTTCCCAGGCAA
Source organism: Globicephala melas (assembly GCF_963455315.2). NCBI lineage: Eukaryota > Metazoa > Chordata > Mammalia > Artiodactyla > Delphinidae > Globicephala > Globicephala melas. The sequence goes on along the minus strand of NC_083314.1, from coordinate 163,634,716 downwards.
AGAATGGAGAAAGAGTTTACTCTAGAGGACTAAGAAGACCATAATGTCCAAAGACACAGAGGCCTAAACCAGTGTGGTATGTGTAGCAAACTAAAATCAATTTAGTACGGCTAGAATGTACGGTATGAGCCAGTGGGAGCCAATTTGAAGGGGGAGAAAGTGGCGCACATGTAGAGACATCCATATAGTCGTGGAGAGATCCCTATACATAGTGGGTCCAAATCCTCACTAATCCTCACAATGTCATGGCAGTTCCTTAGAAACACTGATTCCAAGGAACAACCCACCATCACCACCACCACCCAAGTAGTTTGGAATGACCAGCCATACTGACATTAACTGCAGTATGCTATATTAGAGTGGGTAAGACAAATCAATGAAGGGTTTAAGTAGAAGGATAAAAGGGTAAGATTTGTGGTTGAGACAGTTTTCTTGAACAATCTAGGTGGATGAAGAAGGGGAAGGAAGGAAGAAAATTGAAAATATGTAAGAAAGGGGCTTCCCTGGTGGCGCAGTGGTTAAGAATCCGCCTGCCAATGCAGGGGACACGGGTTTGAGCCCTGGTCCAGGAAGATCCCACATGCCGCGGAGCAACTAAGCCCCTGCACCACAACTGCTGAGCGTGCGCTCTAGAGCCCGTGCTCCGCAACAAGAGAAGCCTCCTCAATGAGAAGCCAGTGCACCACGACAAAGAGTAGCCTCTGCTCGCCACAACTAGAGAAAGCCCGTGCACAGCAACAAAGACCCAATGCGGCCAAAAATTAATTAATTAATTAATTAATTAAAAAGAAAGCACATAAGAGAGAACAGCTGTAAAAGTCTACGTAAAGATTAAACAGACCTGGACTAGGGTAGACTAGAGGTAGTAGGAAGACCTGAGCAAGAGGAGAAATTCCCGAAATATATATGAGCAACTGGTGCCTTAGTGGATCAAAAATATCTATACAGTAACACAACACTGTAAATGAACTATACGTCAAATAAAAATTAATTAATTAATTTACAAAGGAAGTGGCCTAAAGGCATTTGCACCACTTTTAAAAAAAAAAAAAAAACGAAAAACAAAAACTATACAGGAGGTGGCTGATTAACCTGCCTTTAAATGTGTTCACGTCTGAGGTTACAGCTAAGCAGAGATGTCTAACTGGCCGACAGATGGTCCTGGAAATCAGGAGAGAAATCTCCACTGGAGACGTGGATTTGTGAAAGAGTATAAAGAATGTGTGCCCATCAAAATGACTTTTTAGCAGGTGAGAAAATCCCTCGTGTGGCAGAATGTCTCACCTAGTGTCGCTGCTGCAGCCAATCCAGCTGTGTAGGGGTCCGTCCCTGGGGGCGCAGCACTGATGATGTATGGGTTGGGGACAAACGCAGCGGGAGCTAAACCTGCTGAAAACATACCTGTCAGTAAAAACAAACTTGACTAAAACTGCAGCCCTACCAAACACCTACACAGTTTGGCTAATCATTCCAGGCTGTAGGTGAGGAAAAAAAGAAAAAAGAGAAGATAGGATAGGTTGAGACTAAAAAGGATTTTAAGAAGATAAAATAATCCTTGTACTAAAGATTATGGTGACATCTATCTATTGTCTATTTTTTTTAGCCTTTGCTAAAGACGTACAATTAAAACTGCTATGCAGTTTTTAATTCAGCACAATTTCTAAAGGACTATCAAAATTACATTATAACAGGCTAAAATAAAGCAATTTAAAAGACTTTGTAATGGGATAGAAGGATTTATTTCCATTTAAACAATTTTCCAGTTTTCCACAAAGAAGATGCATGCATATTTATAAAGACTACTACCTACAAGTATAAATTAAGTAAGACCCAAGCAAAGGCCTTTATGCCTAGACTTAATACTGTTGACCCTTTAACAAAGCAGGGGTTAGGGGGTGCTGACCCCTACGTGGCCAAAAATTCATGTACAACTTTAAAGTCAGCCCTCCATAGCCACATTTCTGCATCAACGATTCAACCAACCGAGGATCAAGTAGTACTGTAGAACATCTACTGAAAAAAAATCTGAATATAAGTGGACCTGCGCAGTCCAAACCCATGTTGTTCAAGGGTCACCTGTATATCTAGGTTGGAAGCAAGTCTTTTCTTCCACAGCATTCCACAATCCATGATTGGTGATCTTCTATCTATTCAATCGTGTCATTTTAACATATTAAAAAAAAAAATTTCTACTTGCATAGCACTTTGTTTCAAAGAGACCTGAAAAAAGTGGGGGAGGGGTATAGGGGGTCTAGGCAATAAGACAAAAATATGCACATCAAAACATTAATAAGTGCAACAGGAAAAGGGCAAAGCTACTGTACTTTAAAAACCAGTGATTATATGATAATACTTTTTAAAATTTTCAATACATGCTACTTGGAAAATAGGCTTAAAAGTACTACTTGCTACTTAATAAGATGTGACATTGATATATCCACAGTCTACACAAGCCCAACAAGCACAAAATTACTGTTACTTGAGTTCATCCAAACCTACCAACAGAGTTGATGCTAGTCACTACTACAGTGAATCCTTTAAATACTGAAACAGCTGAGGCAGAGCAATAACTGGATACCAAGAAATCTTATCAGTTGAGGTCTAGAAAAATAAGAATGTTGCTAAAGACAACTGGACAAGAGTAAGAGGCCATTTATTGTACCTTGAGGGATTTGTCTGGACTTTGACAATCCGTCTGCTGGGTTCCACAGCAGCCGCTATCCTAAAATGGGGCCACCCCTATAAGGGAGCTTTCGGCTCAAGGACTTACCAATGTGGGGTTGATGCGCGGCTGCCAGCGCGTACTGCTGCTGCTGAGCGGCTGTCAACTGTTGGACAGCAAGTGCGTTAGGTCTTTGGAACAGCTGAGGGAAGAAAAGGACATGATGAGGTTAGAGAACCTGTCTTGTGAAACAATTTTAAAACCTCTCTGAATAAGAATTTCCATAAACCCTTGTTTAGACAGGATGCTTTAAACAAAAATGTTCTCATGTTCTACTCCATTCCCTTGGTATCTATGATGCTTCATAGTTCCGTTTTCCCTCTCTTGCTTTACCTCAGTTTGGTGTGCCTGGTTCCCACGTGCTAACTACTCACAGGTTATATGTCCCCTGAACCACAAACATACATACAAATGCCCTAAGAACTATTCCAGGTCTGAGGTTGCTGCCTGATCCAGAGCAACTTAAAAACTAAATGAGTATATTACAAATGACTTACCACGTTGCACTGAGTGCTGTTACCTCCCTTCAGTTCTTTTACGAACCCCACAAACACTTTGAATTAATTCTCACCTATTCATACTTTGGAGTAGTCATTTCATCCTCTGGCTGCCTCTTCTTGGGGAAATAATATTGGATACCTTCCTCAACTAGTGGCTTATCATAATGGGTAAATTGGACAACTGTGCAATTTGGGGGGGCTCCCGAGTTTCCTAGAATACCAATTCTTTTATACATAAGAAAAAAAAAACAACAGAAGTATAGCTGCTACTAACGAAACCTGGATTATGAGCTCAGACCTAGCACGTTGTTAAGTTCCCAAGGAAAGGAGTTCAAAGGTCTTGACAAGAATATCCCAAGATTCTCTCTTATTACAAAGTCAATCACTCATTCTTTCATTCATGCTACAAATATTTATGAAATAACACCTGCTAGGTACTCTGCAAGGAACGAGGAACACAGCACTGAATAAAATGTTCATACATTTTAATAGGAATAGTTTTGGTACAAAGAAAGGGGATTCCTGATTTTGGATTGCCCTGATGTGCCTCCTTCCAAGGGGTTACACTAAAGTCTTCTTTATTTTCTGAAATCAGACTAGGAGAATTTACTGATGGGACCTCCCTACAGAGGACCTTCAACCTACCTGCTCTTTCTACAGGACTTTTCAATGCTTCAGCTAACTTCACTGGATGATATATAACAGACACCATGGATCTTGCATTACAGATGTCTTCATAAAAAGACCTGATTGTTTCAGACATTAGGAGATAATGTCATTCTGACAACTCGGCTTAATTATCATCACAACTGAACTTTTGACTTCTTATTTATTTATTAGGCTGTGCCAGGTCTTAGTTGCAGCATGTGGGATCTAGTTCCCTGACCACGGATTGAATCGGGCCCCCTGCGTTGGGAGCACAGAGTCTTACCTACTGGACCACCAGGGAAGTCCCCAACTGAACTTTTTTTTTTTTGGTACATGGGCCTCTCACTGTTGTGGCCTCTCCCATTGTGGAGCACAGGCTCCGGACGCGCAGGCTCAGTGGCCATGGCTTACGGGCCCAGCCGCTCTGCGGCATGTGGGATCTTCCCGGACCGGGGCACGAACCCGTGTCCCCCGCATCGCAGGTTGACTCTCAACCACTGCGCCACCAGGGAAGCCCCCCAACTGAACTTTTAATGTTATCTTAGGTGGTGGACTTTATTCTATGATCTGGTTACTTCTGTGCCTCAAATATGTGAGTAGACTGATTTTAAAAAATTGTTTTTAAAAGGTGAATATTCTGAACATACTGGCCAATTGTATTTGTTACCTCTCTTTCTATATATTCATCTTTCTAAAAACCAGAGTAGGGGCTTCACTGGTGGTGCAGTGGTTGAGAGTCCGCCTGCAGATGCAGGGGACACGGGTTCGTGCCCCGGTCCGGGAAGATCCCACATGCCGCGGAGCGGCTGGGCCCGTGAGCCATGGCCGCTGAGCCTGCGCGTCCGGAGCCTGTGCTCCACAACGGGAGAGGCCACAACAGTGAGAGGCCTGCGTACCGCAAAAAAAAAAAAACAGTAAAATAAGCCTCTGCTTTCACAGTATGAATGACAAAAGTAAACACGTACTACAGATTTCAAAAATACTTTAGAGTTTTTTATTTTCAAAGGTTAAAGAAAAGAAAAACTTCATTATGATGCTGGTAAAAAGATAGTACTACTTTACAAGCATTGATTAAATATCAAGTATTCAAAAGAAATATAGAGGGCTTCCCTGGTGGTGCAGTGGTTGAGAGGCCGCCTGCCGATGCAGGGGACACGGGTTCGAGCCATGGCCGCTGAGCCTGCGCGTCCGGAGCCTGTGCTCCGCAACGGGAGAGGCCACAACAGTGAGAAGCCCGCGTACCGCAAAAAAAAAAAAGAGAAAGAAATATAGGAATCTATTGACAAACATATCAAAACAACTGTTCACTCCAGGAAAGGAGCCGACCAGTACTATTTGGTAACTACGCCCTGTGATCATTGCCAGGCTGGTTTCTGTTTCACCTCAAGGACAGTGCCTCTGGAGTGCTCCTACCAACAGCTCCTCCCCCACCCCCCGCAAGACAGGCAGCCAGGAGGCAGGAAACAAGTAAAATAGTGGAAAGCTGTTTAAAAATGTTTTCCAAGGTTGTGAAAATACCTCACAGTTCCACTAAACATCTACTGTCCCTTCAATGGATCTCTGGAATTTTCCTAGCCTAAAACCTTTTGAAATATTTAACATCTCAGACACCGCTCATGCTAGCCTCTTCCCTCTACCCTTCTTGGGCCTGCTGCAAATAAAATAACTCATTTCATTCAACAAACATTTTTTTGAGCACTTATTATTAGCTAGGCACTGCAACATGAAGTTAGGGAAATAAGGATACTAGTGTGTTCAGAATACAACTCTTGAGGTTATCTTGACTTATTAACTGAAAACAGTACTCCAATACCATTCCATTATGACTTATCCTCACTTCACATGCTTTTAACATTTCATGTAACACTATACGTATGTACTGTATCTGTAAATATACATATAAATACACAGTGTGTGAATAAAGTAACCATTCCGCATTACATCAGTCTGTGGTCCTCACTACCATGTTACCACCGAGAGTAGGGACTATTACCTTCAACTAAAAACATATAGTCCCTATAAAAACACCCATATATCCTGCGTTTGAGAGCTGGTTAATACCTCAGTGATTATGGCAAAAAGAGAAGGAATTATTTTGAGTGCATTTTGCAATAAACAATTAACATAAGTAAATTATGCATTGACAACAGGCAGATTTGATTATAGTATAGATTACAGCAATTCTAGCACATTTTCTTTATGTAAATGGTCCAATATTAACTGGAAATACAGGTTATTCAAAACAAAATTGGGTAACTGGCAAGTGATGGATTCTAAAGGATCCTGAAAAACTCATACAAATGCCATCTGCTGGGCAAAGTGCTGAACTCTGTCAACATTTTCATGATTTTCACAGAGTAAGCCAATAATAACTGAGAAACACAATACTGTGAAACTTGGGGAAAATGCTTATTTTAAGGTCAGTATAATGATAAATGTGCCACAATTTATTGCCATTTACTTAGGGAGAATTCATAAGCTATTCAAGAAACTGAATGCAGGGGAAAATATGTCAACTATTTCAAGCTTATCAAGGTTCCTAATAAGAAATCCTGAAGGCATAATTTGGGAACCACACAAGCAAGCTTGTTTAACTCCCTTCTGTGACACTATATGAACTAACAAAAGATACCCTGCATGGTTTATATTCCAGAAGTGATTCCAGGCAGTCAAAAACACCCAACATAGTGACTGGCATACAGCTGGCACCTGATAAGAGACAGCTATTACTACTATTGTTATCAATAATAATTGCTGGCATAAAAACATTGTTGTTGAGTTTTCAGAATCTGGAAGAGTAATATCTAAATATGGAGTTAGCCAATGTCAAAGACTATCCTTTCTCCCCCCAAAATAAAATGTACTGCCAGGCCTGGCTTCTTACCAGTTTAAGGCAATATACATAGTGGAGAGAGGACAACAGCACAGAGTCTGGGGCCAGAAAGCCTGCATTCATGTCTCAGCTCTACCACTGACTGTGTGTGTGAGACACTGGGCAGGAAAACCTCTGTGCTTTACTCTCCTCCTCTCTCTAACAGGGACAATAAAGATTTGTCTAACTCATAAGGTTGTTCTAAGTATTAAAATCAATACACATAAAGCACTTGAAAGTCCTTTATATGTGATATTCTTTATGATGAATGAGGAGAGCACCCACACACACGGACAAAGCCCTTCTGTGGGCCACCTCTTACAGCTCATCACCCAGTACAGCAGCCCAGGATGGGGACAAGGAAAGCAGAAGGCAAGACTCTTCTGAGTCAGTGTTAAAGTCAAAACCCCACTGAGTTCATGAGCACCAGCTGCCGTCAGGTCACAAAAAGGGAAGAAAGAAAAACCTTTTTAGTTTTTGTTGTCGATGAGTATTTTTTAAAACATACTCCTTGCAGAAAAAACTAAGAATGCAGTTGAATACTCCATGCATCAAAAGGCGTTACATTTCTAGTACTAGGTCCAAAGGAAACAGCTAGGAGCTAGAAACCAAAACAAAGATGTTTGCATAGCTGGTAGTATATGATCTGCAGTTAAGTCTGTAAGCTTCATGATGTCTTAATTTTCTTATCTATAAAAATAAATAAATAAATTCTGCCCAAGTAAATTGTAAAAAAAAAATAAACCTATAAAAATATAATAGCTGCCCTACCTCATGGGGCTATTGTCAGAATTCACAGAGAAAAGCCCTTCAAACACTACGAGTATTACATCAATAGTGGGGCTATAAATTTTTAAGAAAAAACTATATCCTGGAGCTAGTCCTCAGTATATGAAATTTGTGAAAGTTTGCTACTGTCTGAAGCTTCTAGATCAAAGTTCATTTTTGACCAGGTTATTTGAACAGCTGCAATAATCAACTAATAATTATAATGATTTTTGGTTTAACAGGTACATACAAACTATGCTGTCAATTTTTTAAAAAACAAAAAATTCATATTTCTTTAGCAGAAGAAGAATTGGATTCCAAAATAAATGATTTATAAATAAGGTGAGGAAAAATATATCCTCCCATCAAATAAGTTAGTCTTTTGAGAAAAATCATATTCTAAAATTTCAGCAAAGTCAAGTAACAATAAAGGCAAGTTTCAACTGACCTAACTGCTAGCTAAAGTCAGCATTTTAACAGTGACTGTACGCATGACACTGACAGAATAATCTTCCTCTTATTTATAAACTGAAAAGAAAGCCAAGAATTTTAAACACCTATATTAAAACTATGCACACACCTGGTCTCATAAGAATGACATTTAAATCACTACCACACTTTAAAAAGCAATGCATGCCAATTTCCTCTCCCATCTGACTAGGGCTTTCAGAGTACTGTCTCTTTGTTTAAAATTCATGCTTAACAGGTTAGAGCTTTAGTACTTCAGTACACAATTTTGTAAAACATGCCACATCATTGGGTTATTTTTATATTAACTGAACCCTAAATAAAGAATATCAACAATTAACCAGATTAACCCACCTGATTACCAATCTTGGCTTTGGTTTCTGTTACATATGATTGTAATATAATGAAACCTAGTAATATTTTTCTAAAGTATACTTAGGTAAATATAGATAACTGCATAGCTATTTATTAAAATAAAGAATATTGCTCAAGCATCAAAACACAAAATGGTATGAACACAGTATATGTGAGCTGTTCACTTTGTTTTCCAGGATTAAAGAGAAGACAATGAGGGGAAAATGAGGAAAGAGGTATCAATGAGCATTTCAAACTACCCTAAATTAAGGGTTCCTAACCCCAGATCTTTGTACCTGGGGCAGATAAAGTTATCCTTATTGTCATGAAATTTAGCATGTCCTTCAATTATTATTGTAGGCAACAAATCACATTAAATTTAGCCACAAATCTGTGATTTAATCACCAACAGAAATCACATATACTTTCATGTTACTTTATGATTGTTAGACATTTCAAAATCTTGCTTATGCTCATTATGACGGCTAGTACAACTACCTCTATCTCATGCATCATATGATAAAGAAGCAAATCTGTTCAATTTGTTGCCAAATTTGCTGTCAAACAAATTTGTTGTCAAATATTGTTATAGCTATTTTTATATAATTGGCTTTCTCTGTAATCCTACTTACACTATACATTTTAAAACAGTATTCTAAGAATTCAGTCTGAGATCTTACCTAACTGCTAAGGGGTTCATGGCACCAAAAAAGGAATCCCTGCTCTAAATACATCTCAGGTTAAGTTTATGGTTAACAGTGGCTAGACAAGTAATTTAACTATCCAAAACCAAAGTATCCCTAAGTACAGTTAGATTGTAATAAATTAAATGAGAATTACCTTTTCTGTATTTTCAGGCTGCTTTATATTATGTGTCTAAATATAAGCTGATATTGTCTTATGAAACCAACTTATTACACCAAATGAAATGAAACAGGACACAAGAAGGAATTATTTATTTTGTCAATTTTCAAACATAAAAGCACAAAGCTACCCTACCAATTATAGCAAATAACTCAAAACTTAAAAAAAAAAAAAATCTTCTGATGCCCGTTTAAGAAAGCCATGATAAAAATGTACAGAAAAACATGTGCCACATGAGACCTTTGGTTCAATCCTCACAATCATTAATATTGTCTGTACTCAGTCGTGGCTCTCAAGGCCTCTGTGACCTGGACTCAATAACCAAATGCATCTATCTCCTTTTTACCTTCTACGTGTATCTTGTACTCTGGTCAACCAATGACCACACCACTGTCATTTCCATCTCCATACCTCTGTTCTCTTAACTGCAGCAATATACGTACATTCCACGTGTCATTCAAGTTAGGTCTATGCAAACTTGGTCCTCATCGAGCCCTCCCCTGGTCTGACAGGATCCTCGACCAAGCAATTTAGCACTTAGTTCCTCAACCATTCCATAATTGTTTCATGTATGATAGTCACTCTATGAACACTAGCTCTGTTCTCTATGGACAAAACCTAAAGTTCCTGGAAGGACACAACAGTCAACAGTTAACTGACTAATATGGGCAAAAGAATGCTACTAAGCTAACACTCAGCACAGAAAAACTAAACCATGATAATTAAGTCATTACTTCTTAAAAATGTCTTGTTAATGACCATAAGGCAGCACAGCAGTCGGTAAGACTCACAACACTATCTATGCAACCCCACAAGTCACTTTTCTTCAACCTCAACTACCAGCTAGGGTGACTGTTTGTTTCTACATTATCTATTGAACACATATATGTTCATTTCTAATTTTAAGCCTTTAGTTTACTATTTCCTCCACTGGAATTTTCATTCTTCTCCTGGTATAAACGTCTTGCAAGGCACAGCTCAAGATCCACCTCTTCCATAAGTCCTTCCTTCCCCAGGTTAAGAGTATGCTCTCCCTAGGACATGGGCATAAATGGTCTCATCACTTGTCATGCAGTATCTCCTTGTACTATTTAAATGACCAGATGAGCCATAATAACTAAACTGAGAGCCATGGGGTTGGGGGAGCCCGTTCCATTCATGAAAGATATGCTTGGCTACAGGTGACAACAAGAAATGCGAACAGAAGGTTATAACCTGCAGTCCACAGATCTGTGATCTCCCTGAAGTTATCCACAAAATAGAGTGTCAAAAGAATTATGTTTTTCTGATGAGAGGACTATGGCTTTTGATCAGACGGCAAGAGGGCTCTGACAGTAAAAAGGTTAAATACTGATTCAGGAGGTAAATTTACTGGATATGATAACAGGTCCAGTTATTTGTCTATGAGGTACACCTACTGGGCTAGACCTAAACGACTCACATATTAGAATAGATGCAAGGCCTCAAAGAGTAGCCTCCAGACCTCTTAGAAGGCTAGTTTCCAATTTTAGTTTTGGGAAGTATATTAAATACGGGGGATGTTCTGAGATAATATAATAGGGGTATGGAAAAGGTTCCCTGGAAATTTGTTCCACTAAAGCAAAGCAGAGGACACAGAGGAATCAAGACCCCAGCTTACCCTCTAAGGAGATTACAATCTAGCAGAGGACATGTAATCATAACACAAAGCAGAACACGATGACTCCTTTTCTTAAGGGAAGCACAAAACACTACAGCGTTCGAAGGAGACAGACATGACAACTTTTTGATTTGGAAATCAAGAAAGGTAACAGCACTGGACCTTGAAGAATGAGAACCATTTTAATTAGTAGAAAGGGGAATAAAACGTTAACGAAAAGCAAAAGGGTAAAAAAGATTAGAAGGATAAAGTATAGGAACAAACACCAATTTACAGTAGAGCAAGGATCCTTCCTTCTTAATTACTACTGGCTTTTATGCTGGAGCCTTTGGGAAGTTAAGAGTCTTGAAGAGTCTTGGGCCAACGGTTCCCAGGCATGCTATTAGGCTGCCAAGTACAAGAATGTGTACAGCCATCTACTCAGAATAGCAAGAATTATGAGCCCATGGGACAAAGTAACAATGATCACATCCTATAATGATGGTGTACCTGTGTAACAATGTCCCTATACTGCAGCAACCAAGACATGCATGGGAAGTCAGAACCCCAAAATAGTTTAACTTGCAAAATAATGACGTTAATGTCCAAAAACTGCTGAAATGGGATACATGGTAAAGGCACCGAAGGTTTTATAAATCTGAGTGGGTGGTGTCTTTGATTTAATTGTGTTAACTATTTGTGGGTATGCAAAAGTACATTTCTGTTCAAGTCCTAATAATTATCCAGGCTCCTCAAAAATTGACAGAATTATTTTGAAACCCAAGATCAATAAATCAAAAGAGAATCCCAGCTCTGATTATGACGTAAAGAACAATTATATGAAAGAGAATCAGATTTTCATTCATAAGAGGTTGGAGACAAACACTTTTTTTTTTTTTTTTTTTGCGGTACGCGGGCCTCTCACTGTTGTGGCCTCTCCCGTTGCAGAGTACAGGCTCCGGATGTGCAGGCTCAGTGGCCATGGCTCACAGGCCCAGCCGCTCTGCGGAACGTGGGATCTTCCCGGACCGGGGCACAAACCCGTGACCCCTGCATCGGCAGGCGGACTCTCAACCACTGCGCCACCAGGGAAGCCCAAACACTTCTTAAATAAACACTTCTTCAGCAACAAGCAAAGAGTTAGATTAGGTTAGATTGGGAATGGAAGCTAAGAACCAAAGCCGACTAGAGTTCTACGGGTTGCTAGGGGAAGTTCAGACCAATGAGACAGAGTAAAAGAAAGAATTCAGATAAAACTTCTTGAGATAACTAGGTTAAAGGAACCTGATTAGAATCAGCCTGCACTTAACATACCTCAATTTAGATAGAGAAATTACCACATTAATGTTCTAAGCTGAACAAGTTGAATTCTACACAGTAACAGTGTGTCCCTATGTTTGCTGATGTGACACAAAATATCTTGAAGTCTATGATCTCCTCAGCGTCTGAAGTAATTTCTCGCTTCACTTAAAAGTGCTGTTTTGAGGATTCATTGTGAGAAAACATTAAAAAGAAGACAAAAAGCACAGGAAGTCAAATTCCTATGGAAAGGTGAGCATAACTACTGGGAACTACGGGGAGAGTAGTGTACACTTTTAGTTCACTTTCTCTCTGGAAAAAGAGTTGGTTAATTAAACCTAATATATCCATCTGATATGAGCACAGATTATGCACATCACATCACCCCTTAAAGGGGTTTGTTTTTGTAAACTTCACATGGTTAACTTTATTATCCAATCATCTATCAATCAAAATTCATTTAAAATCAGCCATTTATGACAACTAAAGGGACAGTATGGTACAACTGATCTACAAAGACCATAAGCCAATTTTCCCCATAGAAAAAAATTATAGATATGTAATTTCTAAACTTCAAAATGAGATTTTAACCTTTCAAACCTAGAAGTTTATATTTATATTCCAAAATTAAGGAGCATCAGAATTCATGGCCCATAAAACTGCTTGTAGCCACAAAGGAGAACCTGTGGTACGTAACATATCAGGAGGCTACCTACCCCCGTTTTATAATTCAGACAGCTAATTTTCCTTTAAAAAAAATTAAACGAAAGAATCAGTAAACCCTAGAGTTAGTCATACCATGCCTTCAAAACCAGAAGGCACACATACAATATATTCCAAAGACTTATGAATAATAAAAGAAAAGCCAGGTCATTTCACTGCAGATTTTATGTCGCATGATTTGCGTTTTTCCCCTAATTACACTCTAACTCTTTTGAAAGGTACCAGGTATGTCTGTTACCTGCAGTAACTCACTTAATTAAAAGACAGGACTAATAAGACATCTGGCACTGGACTCCTGACAGTGGCAGACAACAGAGTTTACTATTTTAAAAACAAAAACCAACAGCAGTACAATCACATTAATCTTCAGTGAATTAATTTAACATTCAAGAGGATTGTGTTACAAGAGGTAACACCACCACATCCCCTCCCCAGGCCCTGAAGAAAGAGAGGAGCCAAAGGAAGTACACAGAGCAGGGTGGTCTCTTGCCAATAAACCTCAACATGGGAATAAGCTTCTGGAGGGGAAGATGCAGAGGCTTTGTAATCCACATCACTGTTGGGTTAATAAGGACTGGCTATCGAAGGCCTAAAATAATGCCACCCTCCTCCCATTACCCGATTCTCAGTTACTTGAATAATGTGCTGGCTGCAGGGAGAGCAGAGAGAGTGACAGAGACACACACAGTACCTGTTGTTGAGAATTGTAGTCAAAAAGTCCCACAGTTGCTGCTGCTGAGTCCACAGGTACCTGCGTGCCTGAATAATCAAACTGAAGAGGCTCCATGCCCACATGTTCCATGGGGTCCAAGGGGACACTCTGGGACTCCATGTTGGAGAAATCCTCCACAGGCTTGGCACCATTGGTGCTGGTCAGCTGGGCTAAACCCTCAGAACCATTCTGGTTTGGACCCAGAAGATCCACTTCATTAGCAGAGTTCTGGCAATTACCAGGGGTACGGCTAAACAGAGAAAGTAAAGGGCATTAAACCTTATTTTGAGTGGGGAGGGACACTACAGCAACCTAAGTTTAAGGACAACGTGCTCGACACAGCTCATTACCAATAGTATTTAAAACTATTTCTACAAAATGACTGGAGACCCTTCTGGTGCTTATATGTTCTATCCTATAAAATGACTCTTCTATTGCTTGCCTCTCCACCACAACCCACCCCTTAAATTTACATTAACTGCTATTAATTTACAATCCCTTTAACCAAGGGGCCCAGATTTGAGGAACACTGGATGAACTGGGGAAAAAATCACTGCCTGTGGCATCCATGAAAACAGAGATCCCAAAATACAGGTAGTAAAGTATGCCCCCCAAAAGCAACATCTACTCTTTAAACAGAGTCAATGGACAAAGTAGTTTCCAAGGGGAAATTCCACATCTGAGAATAATTCTATTTCAAAAAAATATTTTTTAATAGGTGAAAATTTTGTGTGTGTATTTCCTGGGTACCACTGGCCACTGATAAAACTGTCTCCCCTTTTCCCCTTCTAAGAAACCAGAAGCAGACCATTACAAAATAATACAAAATAAATTCATATCTAGGATAAGCCCCTGCTAAGGAGACAACTCTAAGAATTAAAAGTAATATGAGGATGTAATTTATCATCCAAACCAGGACACTCCTAAGAGCAAAAAAAAGGGCAGTGTTAAGAAATATCCTGGGACACAGGTATAAACAAATACTGTCCTGGGTAATTCAGGACACATGATCACCCTATGTAAAATGATTACAGGACTATATTATTCCAATTCAGACTAATACAGAATAATATTATATTCTAGTCAGGGAGTATAGCCTGTGACTACATTCTAAGCCTAAAAGAAATCTTATCGCTGGTACAAATGAAAGCTCTTGTCGTGTTCCTTGACAGACACACAAACCCCACCACTACCACCTGTCCCGGAGTCAAATACCATAAAACAATGCCACAGGCTGCTTGAGACTCAGGATGGAGAGGCTACCCAAACTCATCCGAAAGACCTTAGATAAATGTTTATTTCTCTGTGTCTCAAATTTCTTCCAAAGACTGTAATTCTTTACACTCACAAGATACAAAAGTTAGGTTAGGAAGACTAAACAATTGAACGCTGTTCTACAATGACCCGAAATATATTTTAATTTGACTCTGTAGATTATTAGGATAAGGGGTGGGTGGGCGGGTGGGTGTGGGTGTAGGTACACACACATTAGTTTTAGACTACAATTACATTACTAAAAATTAAATTCTCTTAACTATACATGAGTGACTAAGGATTTTTAAATTTTAAAAAATCATATACCATCACTAAAGTTTAGCTACATAAATGAAGAATAAACACAGTATCGTTTTATTACTGTGCATATTAAAATTATAGGGTAAAACCTGCAAATCAATTACGACCAGAGATGGAAGGAGAGGCCTCCATGGAAGGGATATGATTAAGAACAAGTCACTTGAGCTGCATCTCTGGTTCTTCAAAATGAAGAAAATGATACCTAACCTGCCTACCTCAAAGGGAGCTTATGAGTCTCAAGTAAAAGAATGCTTAAGTTCTCAACTGTTTTTCCTTCCACTCTAACATGCCAGAGCCATATGACACACTTCCATTAGTAACCAAGATTTCTCCCAAGACAGTGATTTGGGAGAAATCCCCAGGCACCCATCCAAGGTGATTTTGATATTTGAGAATCACTGAAATGATCTTTTTGAAATCATCCTGCAAATTACAGAGCTCTATACAAATGGGAAGTCTATTGTTTTGGCAAAACATCAGGCATGGACAAATCTTAGAAAGTTCCATCTTACCAGTTAATTTACAATCTTTGTGGTATGGCCTACACTAGACCCAATAATTTAAAAGGACACATAGGGAGGGAAAAAGAAAACTAAAATCAAAATAAAACTGAATGAAAACAAAAACCCATAACCCCCATTCAAAAATCAGAAGTGTAAAACATACAAACCTAAAATCTTTGACGTCTGCGTCAATCCCATTCTGCACTGGTAAACCATTGGTCTTGTCCATCACATCACCCTCCTCCTTCAAATCTCCTAGCTTATCTCCATCAAACGTACCCTTGTTCTTCTTTTCACCTTTGTCGTTTTCATCACTGTCTGCATCCCTTGGGCCCTGTTTAAAAAATAGCTTCAGCTTCACTAATCATCATCAACTAACAATAGTGGGCTACCACTGTGGACACCAGACTACACTAGATGCTAATTAGAACAGGAGAGTGTCCATGACCTTTCAAGACATTACAATCTAATTAACAGACAACACAGAGGCAGGAACACTGCAGAAAGTCTTGCCAAATGGGGGAGACAGACATACATTTATGTTACAGAGATTGGGACAGTCTTATCATGCCCAGTGTCCCACCACCCCATTTTTTTCCTTTCTGCCCAAAGCCCAACCACAACTTTATATCTCTTGGTTCTACTTCTGTGCTCTCAAATCTAACTCTATAGAGTAGCTCAACTCCTAATAAGCCCCAGGAATGGCAGCTAATAGTATAGTTGGAATGTACTAAGCCTACAAAATGAATTTCCTACTTCCACTGCCGATGTAAACTCCTCCCTTACTTCTGAATATTGAGCTAAGTGTGGTCTAACATCATTCCAATTCGATTACTCTATACACTTCATCTTGGGATATATGCCCTGCTAATTTGCACCACCACCACCCCAGTTCCACCCAATATCTCATGGTTTACTAAAACTATAATTCACCAAACATCCTACACTTGATTTTTTTAATCCTTCAAAACATGTTAAATATAACTATAAAATTCTTTCACAAAGAGTACTCTAAGAAGTGCTTACCAGTTGCCTTCCACTGCCTGTCCCATACCAGGGACTACATGAGAGCGTGTTAAGCTGAATCATTAATGCAACAGAATTTATCTCTGAAGTGCTTCAAACTACAAAGATTAAAAGACTGGACCTAAAAGAACTGATGTGGTGCCAAGCATACTGATGTCCTGTTTTTTAAGGAAATTAAGTCTGTCTCCTCTTACCAATATTCTAAGTTAAGACATGGACATTTAAAGCAAATATGTCTTGATTTCCAGAAGGAAAAGAAGGTTTGGTATAGTGACTTGACATGGTACAGAAAGCTTTGCAAAACCTTATCCAAGGGTTAAGTAATTTTGCTTTTGTAGAGCTAGAGAGAGGTAATCTTGCTTGTCCCCATCACTGACTTCTGGTTTAAGGAAGAAACAAATAGACCTGGACCAAAAGAAAGTTCCTGGTGAAAGGGAAGATCCAGTCAGAAGATGATGAGAACTACTGCACAGCACTTCCAGTCACCACAACCAAATTTCATTTGGGGGTGGGGGGTGGGGAATCACAAATGGAAGCTAAAGCAGCAGACACTCAGTTATGAATGGGTAGGTAGGCCTGCAAATGCAAAATAAAAAGATGCTCTCAAAGTAGTTCTTAGCCATCTCTGGCCCAGAAAGACCAGACTCGGGGACCTTGACGATCTTAGACCTTTCAACTACCAGTTCAAAGCCCATTTTGCTTTCAAAATCATTCTCTGTTCAAATGTGACACAGAAAAAGAAAGATTTCATGGCCAGTATGAATAAAGGAACATATACCAGAAGGGAATTAGAAAGGATATAGTTTTATAAAACTTAGTTTTATGTAGCAGCAAGATGGTAAACTATAGTTTTGGCAGCAAATGAGACATAACTTCTACATCTTCAAAGTATTATACTGTTATTGGTTCAAAAGGAGTAAATGACAGCCAATTAAGCATGACATTGAGATCCCAAACCAGATATGGGAATATGACAGGATTCTAAAGAAAGAAAGAGCTTTCAAAATGTCCAGAGATAAAAGCTCCCTCCTCCTACAAAGGTAAAACTGACAGAAGCTATGTACTCATTTTTATATCCCCAATACTGAATACTGTGCTGGGCAGAAGTTCAAAAAATATGACAAAGAAAACTGAAATGACCAAAAAATCCTGCAAAACTGAACTGATATGGATCCTCCCATTATCTTTATCATCAGGTAAGAGTCCAGGAGGTGGTGATAAACAACTGTACCTGAATTAGACACCACTAATGTCAATAATAAAAAAAGTATTAGAAGGATCATCCCATCCTACCAACACACTTAAGTAATCTCCCACAAATCTACAAATCAAGTCACTGGCTCAGGAGGAGCAGTTCAGCTCCAATTTCTCATAAGGAGTTCAAAAGGTCTACAGGCAGGGCTTCCCTGGTGGCGCAGTGGTTGAGAGTCTGCCTGCCGATGCAGGGGACACGGGTTCGTGCCCCGGTCCGGGAGGATCCCACATGCTGCGGAGCGGCTGGGCCCGTGAGCCATGGCCGTTGAGCCTGCGTGTCCAGAGCCTGTGCTCCGCAACGGGAGAGGTCACAACAGTGAGAGGCCCACGTACCACAAAAAAAAAAAAAAAAAAAAAAAGGTCTACAGGCAAAAATGGGAAGGAAATTTGATAAAGCAGCAATAGCAAGTTTCACCAACAAGCAAGAAATCTGGGTCCAGAAGAGACTCACTCACCAAATCAATGTTCTTCATGATCTTTCCCCAGTGACCCTTCACAAGGGCTTGCTGAGAAGCTGCTTCCCTTCTGTAACAGCCAACGGCTCTGGCCTGAACACTTAGTCACTCATACTTACATTCTCAATTTTACTACCAAGGGCAGATTTTCAAAGATATCCCTGGGATGGGTTGGTTTTTGCCAATGTTATACAGTCCACTTATATAAAATATAGCTACCTGGTTTTCTACTCTGACTAGGCTAGTAATGCCTCAGCAGAACAGTAGGTTCCTCCTATTTGACGGTGAGGGACCCAAGGAAGGCTTCCATACTTGATCTGGATGGGTTACAGTGGGTGTTTCCATTTGATAGAAATTCATGAAGATAAACGTTTATGACTTGTACACGTTTCTGTACATGGTTTTAACAAGTTTTAACAAGTTCAGTAAATCAACAAAAGCCCTAAATTAAAATAGTTGACATGAAGTCTGATTTCTGAATGACACCAAGAACACAAGTAGGAAGCTATTCTGTCAAAAGTCTGTTATTAAAAGAGAATACAGAATACAGGGTTCAGGATCATAAAAATGGTCTCTTAGAAATCTGGGGACCCTAGAGAGAGAAGAATAAGGGTATAAATGGGCTGGTATGTTTTATGGGATTTTAAAGTTTTTTTAATGTGTAAGATAAAGTATTCCTTTAGGAAAATACTAACCCAGATTGCATAGAACCTATACTCTATCTCAACTGCTAACATTTACTGGACTTTGGACAGGTCATTAAACCTGAGTCTTAGTTTCCTTTTCTATAAAACAGGGATCATTTTGTTTAAAACAGAGTAGTTGTAAACATCAATGAAATGATGCATATGCAAAAGTTTATTATAAAGTATAAACCATTTTATACAAATATGATACTAGTAAAAACTATGCACTGGGATAATATTTCTTATATAATATTATCTGTGATTTTAAGATTAAAAATCTTCAATGCTCCCAATTAAGTGGTTTAACTCAAAGAAAAGGGTAGAGCCCATCTGGCCCTCCCAGAGACACTGTCATTTTCACAATGCAGAGTGGCTCTATTGTTAGTGTTGAACATCACAATCTTTTTAAAACTTTGCAAGTGTCTGGGCTTTCTCCCAGAGATTCTGATTTAACTGGTCTGTAGAAGCTCCCACAAATGTTTTTAAAAGTTTCTCTTCCAATAAGCACTCACAATTGAGAACCACTACAATTAAGTCCAAATAAGTATCCTAAAGGCAAGGGGTATGTTTTGCTTTTTTGTCACATATTACCTAGCACATATTAATATTAAAAAAGTCTATTGAATAAATGAAATAAAAAACAAAGAAGGATTAATAGCATCCTTTTGTTGTAGGCTCCCTTTAGATAAATTACGATCCAAAACTGTAACCCAAATTCAGGCCTCAGAGAGTGCTCAAAATGCAAAGAGGCCAAGCCCAATCAAACTCTCTAGAGTAGGGCCAAGGAGGGTTCTTGAGATCAGATCCCAGATCTACACAGAGATGGAACAATATGTTCTGTTGCTAGATATCAAAGAACCGAGAGAAGAGCAGACAGAAAGAAGAACCAGGTACAGCGCGGATCACAGTCCACCCAGCCATGGCTCAGCTTCCTCAAAAGCCTCACATAACAGGGGGAATATTTCAGGGAATACCTATTTTCTGAATGAAGTCAGAGAAATGAGAACTTAATTTTTCCTGTGCAGAGATCCCACCACAAAGCTCCACATGGCAGAAGTCACATTCAATGAGATTAGTAATTTTCTTCCCTTTTTTTCTAAAACAGTATTTTTGTGTATTTGCTTGACACTCAAGTCCTAAAGCCATAACATTAACTAAAATATTGGTTTCTCCTGCGTACACTTCTCAGTTTTTCACAAAATGCCCCCAAAACACCAAAATGTCAATTTTCTTTGAAGTTCAGCAGCTCAGTAGCTCCACTAGTAAAAAATTTCAAATATTAAAAAAAAATGAGTAAAAGTTTGAAATTACTAGTCATGTGAATTACTTTTAAATTAACATATTAAATATAATCGTATTGTGAGAAACGAATAAACAAACCAAAGTAGCATATACCTTAGTAAAAAGCAATATAGCTAAGAACTGAAATTAGAACAAAGTTTGAATTCAGGTCCCACCACTTCCCTTCTAACCCTCATTTTCCTCATCTATAAATTCATAGGGACAACATCAGCCTCAAAAGGTTGTTGTTTCAGGTATTAAATAAGGCAATTCATGAATGTGCAATTCCTTTTAAAAGATTATTTTAAATATTTTGTCTAATTTTCACATTTTTCCCACTGCTTTTCTCAGACACACCCACCTTCACCTTCACTCCCCCTAAAGCTTCAAATTTGCTGGATAGCTTATGTTTTCCCCCCTGGAAAGACTATGGCTTTAATTATTAAACCCTCTGTCCCATTGACTTTTCTAAAATATCTGTACAGAATCAAGCCACCACCAATTATTACATTTCATCAAATCTGAGACACCATCAATTTATAAGACATACCATCATTTTATGTGTTGCTAAAAAGGAAACACTGGCAATTAAACTATATCATTTAACGCATCCCAATTTCAAAATGAACAAAAGTGGGGAGGTGTGCGCTTTAGAAACAGTGGAACGTGGAATATACCAGCCATTGTGTATATGATCATCCAATTCCTGGTATGCAAAAAGGTAAGAAGAGTGTTCCCCTCTGCTGTGGTACCCACCATATCCAGGAGGAAAAAGAGACGAAAACCAAAAAAGGTTTTCTGAAAGTTGTGCTTTTTTAACTTTTTATTTAGTCAGTGTCTAAAAGCTTCACATCGCAAAGCAGAGCACACAGATTTCTTGTTCAAAGGAAGCTCAAATCTGAAGGGGCTCCAACCTGAGATAAAAGTTTCTGAATTTGATCTGTAATCTTCCAAGAAAATTATAGAGCAGTATTTAATCTAACTTTAATTTTATACAAATCACCTGTGGGTCTTGTCAAAATGCAGACTTTGATTCAATAAAGTCTGGAGTAGAATCTGAGAGTCTGCATTTCTAATAAGCTCCCAGGTGCTGATAATTTTACTGGCCCAAGGACTTTGTGGAGCAAGATTTTATAAGGCTTACAAAGCATTTTCATATATATTACATAGCCATATGAATTAGACTTTGTGCAAATGAGGAAATTAAGGTCCAGTTGAGACTCAAACCCCTGCATTACACTCCACAAAGTTTTTAAACAAAAATCAATTAAAGTGGCACTGGCTGCCTGAAACAAATGCAGTGGAGGCTAGAAAAGCAAGTCATCAATTTTGTGACCTAAGTGAATTGCCATGAGTGTGCGAGCATCCTCTAGGTCAGAAAGCAGCCAGTCTCTACAAATAAGCAGAAAGGTCTTCCCAAGATATTTTTTTCTAAAAGTCTTTCTTCTGCAAATTTAGGGTGGCCTTGACCCTAACTGAAATTTACAGTGGTCTTCTCATTTACCTAGGAACCATAAACCAGAAAGGTAGAAATGACGATCCACTTTTCTGACTGGCTAGGCTTCAATCTATGTGATGATCAGCTGGTATTTCAAAAGACCAATAGCAGGGTCCTTGGATGGGTAATTTCACCCAGTGGCCTCAAAATATAGTAGTTACATATGATTGTGTAACCACCCAGAACCATGCTTTGTTTTGTTTTGGGGTGTTTGGGGGGATGGGTAAGGGGACCTGTCTTTTTCCACGAATCAGTAAAATAAAGGATATAAAAAGGAAATAAATTAAAAGACTTGACTCTGACTTAACTGGTAGTCTGAGTTTTCCCATTATTCTGAAAACTGCTACCCTGAAGTTTCTGATTCATACTCAGAATACGATCAAAACTTTACAGTGGGTGCTGAGAACAAAACATTGCTGTCAGATTCTTTTCAACAGCCTGCAAGTACTCTTATCTCAGAAGCCAAAACAACTAAGCTGAGTCCATTTGTACACTCAAAATGAACTTACGAAAGGCTCAGGAAAGCTAGACAAAGAGTTAAATACCTTCATTCAAGCTTTAACCGTAAAACAACCTTATTGAAAATGGAAAACCACTGCAAATGAGTAATTACTTTAGTTCTAAACCCCTTTAACTGAGAAGTTAATCAGAGTCTGGCTTATCTGTTGTCAGTATCTGAGAATAGCCCCTTAGTACTTGATTTGAAGTCTACATTCATTATGCCATCAGCGATGATGTTTTTTTAGCTCTCAGTGGATTAAAATGCGGCTTCTCCAGGGCTTATTGGAGGTAATGTTGATACAGCCACCCCAAAAAGAAAAACATCTGAATGCTCTGATCCATAAACCATCAATTACTACTCTTTAGAACAATTATCTACAAGCAGCAGATATTCTGTCTTCCTTGGCCTCTGAACTCAGCACTCTGAATGACAAACTATATTAAAAAAAAAAAAAAAAAAAAGGCCCACCTCTTCCCATAACATCAGCAGGATACAACCAAAAAGCTCATAAAGCAGTTCATTGATCCTCAGTTCTCCATCCACCAAAAGTTTACACGTGCCAATATGATGGACTGACGTCACTAATCAGTCTTCCTGTATCACCATTTAGGTGCAACTCAAGTCAAAATACAGCATAATAGGATACTATTTCATTACCCCCGACCTTCCTTCTGAAAAGTTGGAACACAGATTTGGAGAATTTTCATTTATCGTTATGCAAACCTCAGCAGCTCAGTAATGCAGATGCTTTTTAGAGAGTTCAATTTTCTGACCTCTATCCTGAGTTCCTCTATCCTGAGTTCTTCCAACTTCCTCTGGTGACAATACTAAAAATCACCAATCTCTCAAGACAATTAAGGATAGAAGCCACCTTTACAAAATCAAATAAGATACTGAATACAAATGATACAGCCTCGTTACAGATTAATGAAATAATTGTTTAAAAAGACAGAAACAGGAAAAAAAATAATAAGTCAGCCCCAGTGTTTTACCTTTCTCCTAATTCTAATTATTTTTCTTCTTCCTACAAACTTCACAGTAACCCAGGCACATGCCTGGGTGGCTAATGCCCAAGACTTAGAAGCTGCTCACACATTATAGAGAATTCATGGCAAGAGTCATACAGGTTCCAGTTCACCACAGTAATGACTTACCTATGCATGACACTAACTTTTCTCCTACAGTAAATAAATAAAAGTTATAGGCAGAAGTTGGAAGGCAGCACTTCCTCTGAGGAATCTGCACTCTTGAGATGAGGGAAGTGTGAGGTAAGAAAAAGAGGTGAGCTGGGGATAAGCTGAAAGAAGAGAAGTAGTAACACCATCCTTCCCATGAGACAACAGGCAAATGATCATTTTGCCTGATCCCATTCCTCACATCCAAAGGGTAGATCTTGTTCTTCCCAAGTAGCCTCCTGGGAAGGTTCAAATACAAGAAGTCTTTTCCAATCTGAGCTACAAGCCACTAAACCTGACCTATGCCGCTGCAGGGTCAAAAGACCCAGAAGTAATCAGGTCAGCTTTGGAACAGCTACAATGCAAGACTCAGACAAAAGCCCCAGTTTAGTCCCTTGATCTTCCTGAAGGTAATTATACAAATGAACGATCCTGTTCTGGCTAAATTCCTCAAACCAAATTTCTAGCTGTGGAGCTGGGAGAAATCCAAACCAGCCTCTTAAATAAGTTCATTTCGCACCCCCCACCTCCCATTTTTTTGGTGGAATCAAAAGCTCCGGCCACGTGTCAAATGTCAACGTCAGCTGAAGCATCCATCATCTTTGACGTGCCTAGAATAAAGCTAACTCCATGGGAATTCTGGTTACCTTGGATGCCACCTGTTATCTTCCCGCCAAGCAAGTCAACAATCATTCATTTCATGTCCACTAACGTATTAAAGAATTGAATTTGACACTTGAGAAAGCTGCACCAAAAATGTACTACTGTGACTCTAGAGAAGTTTCAAGTGGAACTGGGAAAATAGGACCAAGCCTCTGATACCTAGCAACAAATGTCTAACAGTAAAAACACTGACAACAAATGCTATCAAGATAAAAGAATGTAAGATAGTTGTAAAGGCAAAGTTATTATTATGATTTGGGGGAAAGAAGGTCTCTTAAAATGATTGCCAACCAGTAGTATTAGCCCAGAAAGACTTCAGGGAGAAAGTGCTTTGAAAAGGTACAAAACAAGTTGAGTCGGGAGAAAAGGAAGGAAGAAAGATTCAGGGTGCCTTTCATGGCCTTCCTAGCTGTGACTTGGAATATAAAACCAGTCACAGAAAACAAAATGAGGAAGACTCAAACAGAAATACATCTTAAGACTTCTAGATCTAGAAAGTCAATGGTATAAGAAAGAACTAGTTTTGAGAAAGGCTATCAAAGATGCTTGAGGAAGACTGCTTTAAGACTTCAAAAGGGAAGAGGCTGTAGACAGAGAAGCTGCTCTAGCTACAATTTAGCATCAGAGACGTCAATGGTGATGAATCTGAAAAAAACTGAAATACAGAATTAACAGAACTTCGAATTTCCTGATAGCCTGGGTAGGAGAAGCAAAGCTACTCAAAGAGGGCCAAAGATCATTCCATAGTTAAAGCCTAGCTAGCAAAAACAAGAATGACCCAACATATCTGATCCATTTTAAGGATCCTAGGGTATTGGCAAATCACTCTCTCAGATCTATTCCCTACTGACACCTGCCTTCAGCTTTGTGTTAATTCCTTCTCTTTTTATTTTTGTTTGTTTGTTTTAAACTAAAAATGGTGTTTTCTGGTAGGCCAATGAACTGCGATCTAGATTTAAGTCCTTACCTCACATTACTATCAATGAGTCCCAAAAAAAATCATTTCTCTATTTTTAAAAAGTTTAGTTTACATCTCCTGCTGTGTTCACTGAAATCTAATTGCAATAAAAGCGTTTTTTAAAACCCTGCACTTAGTGCTGTGAGTATCTAAGGAAACTAAACAGGCATGTTTTGCTTTAGGGGAAAGGGGAAAGAGAGAGAGAGAGAGAGAGAGAGAGAGAGAGAGAGATAGGAACAAGTTCCTCAAGCCAACTTACAAATCCTCCTTTTCTTAGACAGGAATCGCCCGGGGATGAGCTCAACACATACTCCACCATGCTAACGCCTAGTCCCCCACTCTCCGACCGTGGGGACAGTACAGAATTGACCTCACTGTTCACATGGAAACTCTGACCAGGTCTTCTCTGCACCATGATTGGCTGGGAAACTGAATGATCTACAAAAAAGATACACAAGCATGATACAGTGCAGCCAGAGGCTCAAACAAATTATGAGTGATGTCTCATGGATAAACCAATGACTGGGAATCAGGAAACCTGCCATGGTCAGTTGAGCCAAAACCTCCTATTGTGTTTTCCCTAAGTATAATATACTACATAAGCTAAGGAAACGGAACACACCCCTCATATATCCAGGATAGCAGAGCAATACAGCAGTTCACATAACTGGTTTATCTAGCTAAGTGGATAAATTAATGTTTACCCCTTTCAAGTAGCAGAATTTCTTTTTAATATATTTTATTGGTAATGTTACTGAAACAAAATGTGATCTTACTACCCTTTTTAAAACAACATAATTTGATCTTTTCTGATGACCACTGTCATCTGAGGTTCCATTCTTATATTGCTATAACACAGCACATCAGCTTTTGAATTTTCTGTCTCCTTCCTCCCTATCAACTGTCATTTCTTTCTGCTGTCGGTATGTCTGCCTCTACAAGTCCTCCCCATCCCTTTCTTCAGGGGTAGTCAGTCAGAAGAGTGTCCATACCCAGTGACTTATTTGGCCCAAACCACATTTATAGATAGATCACCCCATACACAGTACACAGGGGCAAAGGGAGGAGAAAGAAACATGAACTTCAAATGGCAGGCATGGATTTTCTAATTCCAAGTATGCTGACAGCAGTACAGAACAAGAAGTTGTAGCTGAAATTACGGTCATTTCAAATAAGACCATTCCCCTGTGGCTAGCACTTCAGTAAAATATTGAAGACCTGATTTTGTGTTAATTATGTTTTAATAAATTACATCATATAAGCTCCCTCATGGCAATTATACCACAGGACAGGACATTGCTTGACATGCTTGTCACTGATGTAAAATTCACAACTTGCCAATTGCTGAGGAAAGGAGCTCTAAGACAGGCATAAATCACAGTACAGATGCTAGATCTAGATTACCTGATGTTCCCCAGGCACTGTCTCGCCATTGATCACCCAGGAATATTCCTTTTGGTCCATCTTTGCTGGATTCATCTGTTTCCCAAAACTTTTTACCTGGCAAGAGCTGCTGCAAATTAAAAATAATAGATGCTTTTAAAGAATTCATAAAGGATGAAAGTACAGCAGTCAACACTTTCTTTTAGACAAGGGTACTGAAGATGCTCACGTGCCCTGAAGGTCTTTAATCACAGTGTTCTGACTCCACAGATTGTGGTCAGAGCACTACTATATGTTTGGTAAAAGTCACAAAGAGGCCTAATGCAAGGGGGGCTACAGATCAACCCATCACAATAGAGGCTCAGCTTAAATACCTAGAATTATTCACTTAATCTATGCCAAGATTTTTAAGGGGGGGGAGAATTCATACTAGACCTAACAGCTAACTGCTAAGAAGATTCTTACTGAAAAAGAAAGTACCTACAACTACTAAAAGGCTACTTCTGCCTACATGTATACTAAGGGGCCCTACAAAGTTACTCAAGCTGTGGCATGAACTCAGACCCCAGCTATGGAACACTAGAGGCAAAATTCACCTCCTTCATACACAGAGATTCTGTTTAACTAAAATACTTTCAACATCACAAAGAAAAAACTAAAACAAACCAAAAACAAAAAAACTTCCCAACCACAACTTTAACCTGTTCCAAGATTTTGGAAAGACAGAGCAGCTATTCCCCCATTACTGGAAGGGAAATAAAAATCTCCTCACCTCAGTTAATCTTAAGAATACTTAGTAATGCCATTAAAGTGACTTCACAAAACATTCCACACCTCACAAAAATGCAGGCATCACTAGCCTTAAATTAGCTTCAACCAAAGAAATGCAAACTACCCTTTCAAGCAAAACACAGTACAGTTTTGCACAAGATCAAAGTATTAGTGACCTGTTACAAAGTAAATTTCCACTAGAATCCCATCATTCTTCCTTCTGGTTATCAGCTTCACTCACTAAAATGTCCCTCTTATTTCTTCTAATTATGTTTTCACTTCAGCTGCTACTAGTCAAACAAGAAACTCAGAAGTCTGAGATAGTACACTGCTTTTGAGCATAAAAGAATGCTTTTGAGCATAAAAGAGCTGAATTTCTCAGAGAAACAGAATAAAAAACCAGAAAGTACAAAACATTTGCTCTCTCCTTGACAATAAAGGTTTACCTTTTCTATTTATAACCCATAACCCAATGATAATGAAGAAACATCTCAACTTTGCCCTCACTAAAACGAATCTCAGCTTTCCAACCTAAATTCTGGGTTTTCGACATCAATTTATTCTAGCTCTATAAAACTATCTGGTAGACACGGGTTACTACCTGGAGCAAAGCAGTTTCCCTTGTACTTTTTTCCCCTACCTTGTTATCTTCTAGTCCAAGAAGGTCATGACAAAAGACACATTTTGGTCTGACACTTAATTGCACAGATGCATTGGTTTACTTGAAGATGAGCAGTTACAGCAGTCAATTCCTAATGTGCCTCTAGGGTTCATTATCTGAGAGAAGCAAGGACACAGCTGGTCTGTTAACTTGAGGGGGAGGGGGAAGGGGTGGGAGGGAGAGCCCAGACCATAGCTAGGCAGTGGAGTCAGGAAGCCCTGGACTAGACAACTCTGATGTGTCATAGGACAAACTGCAGGACTGCCCTGGGCCTCAACCTCTTTGCATTGATGAAGGAAGTAATTTTCAGGTTGCTGTGATGATTAGAGATGTTGCTGATGCGGGCCTAACACAATGCCCACCACGCAGGAGGTTCTCAATAAATGTATTCAGTGGCATTACACCAAGGCAAAACAGCTGTAAACCACAGATGGGACCCTGAAAATTAATGTGTACTAACGCACAACTCTAGAATTCTTGCCTTTGAACTTATTTTTCTCCTCTTAATCTCAAAAATGCCCTCCTATAAGATTACAAATAGAATTTCTTTCCCTATTGGTTGTACCCTTTCCAACTAACATTCCAATTTTTCTCTTGTATTTTGTAGGGAGTGTAAGCAAACAGGAGTCTGCATCAACTTCTCCTCTGTGTACCAGAAGAAAGAATGTCAGCACAAGGGACTCCTCACTTGCTGGTTAACTTTAGTCTCCATATATTGGAAAGAGAGCAAAGATGATCAAATATATTCATTATGGTGCTCATCCCTCTCAACACAAATTTGGAAATCTTTATTCAAAACTCAAGCTTCTCTAAGCCACCAGCCTCCATGTGCAAATATAGTCTGTCCACAATTTGTCAAATTGCTTAGTGAAAGCAGCAGCCCTTGAACTCAAAGCTTCAAAAATGACTTCTAAGATCTTGTCATCTTTCCTCATAGCTTGCCAGGTTGTCGCAACATGCAAAGCCAGCAAAAGCAGGTCCATATATAAGCAAGGCTGTTTCCAGGCCAAATTCTCCCATAAGGAAACAATAATACAACAAACATGTAGAAAGGTACTAAAAAGTGGAGACTGTACTTCAAAGTAGTAATAGATGCAACAAATCTCAAAGGAATACAGTCATCCCTCAGTATCCATGCGGGGCTGGTTCCAGGAGCCTCCTTGGATACCAAAATCCTCAGACACTCAAGTCCCTTATATAAAATGACGTAGTACAATGCATACAGTACACACTGAAAAATTCAAGACCCTAGTCACATACCAAGAGGAAATGGTGTCTTCCACTATTAACAGTATGTATAAACATAAATCCTAAATAGATGCTAGGAGCAGCCCCCAAAGTAGTAAAACCCCATATGCTTTGGCAAAGTAACCAAGATCAATTAACTATTATTAATGAAAACAGCAGGGACTGAAAAGGCAAGTCTGTACGAGATAAAGAAAAAGGAAGTGGTAGAAGAAGGTGATAGCAAGCCAATTCTGGGAGGAATAAAAACAGAACCTATGGTTTGCAAGAGTGCTCTGCAGATGAAGAAAAGTAAACTACTGTATCAAGGTACCTGGGCAAGGACAGAAGCAAACTTAGCAAAGCTCCTCAGCGTCTCTGGACCTTCCACAGCATTTCTCTTTCCTCCAAAACATACCCTTCTCCACTCTTCAGCTGTGTGGCAAGCAGCACCTGAAACAACTCCTAATGTCTGTACCTCTTGGTACTCAGTCCCTTGTGTAATTCCCCCTCTTATCCTATCTGTGGGCTGAACCTACTGACTTGCTCCTAAGGAGTAAGAGAGGGCAAAAGTGAGGGGGTGGCGCTTTCGAGACTGTCTTTAAAATACTGACTTCCATCTTGCCTCTACTCCTCTCTCACCCTCTCACCTTCTCACTTTAACGAAGCTAGCTGCTATACTGTGAGCTGCCCAATAGAGAGGCCCATATGGCAAGGAACCAAGAGAGGTCACTGGACATCAATTCCTTAGGAACTGAGGCCCTCAGTCTAGCAACCCACAAGAAACTTAATCCTGATATCAACCACATGAGTAAGCTTGGAAGCAGCCCCTTCCCCAGTTGGACTTTGAGATGACTGCAAACCCAGCTGAAATCCTGACTGCAGCTTGTGAGGGACCCTGAAATAAAGAATCTTGCAAAGTCATGACTGGGTCCCTGACCTACAGAAACTGTGAGGCTTAAACAACATGTTGTCTTAAGCCACTAAATTTTAGGGTAATTTGGAACATAGCAATAGATAACTAATACAGCTGCGAATATACGGAAGCGTTTTCTTTTATTGAAAACATCTTTAAGAGTCTGTTTTCAAGAAGCACTTCTTGTTCCATTTCTAATATCTAAAATCAAAGTGCTTTTTTTGAATTTGGAAAAAATTACATCCATTCCATTTCATGTTTTCCCCTATTTTGTCTTATAGCCCTTCTGTATTTAAAAAAAAAAAAAGATTGGCTTTTTAAATTCGGCAAAATTAAACGGACTTAGACTTGTTAAGCTTACTGAGAATTAGTAGCAATCACATAGTCAAGAGTCATCTAAAATAAAGACATTCGAATCTGATCATATTAAAAGGAGCTATAATCTACTGAATATAAAACAAAGTGATGATGAGTATCCAATTGTTATTTCAAATTCAGATTCAACTCCTCTAAAGGTAATATCATCCACAGCACTGGCTAAAACATCCTGGTTCACCAACCCACATCAGGAGTTGCCAAACCTTCACTTAAGCCACACCTAAATTCAATCATCAAACATTCAAATGCAACTAGTGTATGAAAAGACAGTTACTGCTTACCCCATCAAGAACTTGGAAATATTGTTCTTTGACAGGACAACAAAGAACAGATCACAGAAGAGGTTTACAAAATTCAATTTAAAGAAATATTAGGCAATTAGAGGATTAAAAGATTTCACAATTCTAAAGGAAGATAAGGGAATTAGAAATTGGTCCAACAAAAGAAAAGGAGACCCAGGGAGTCAGATGTAGGCAGTATCAACCAATATGCATGTTTAGGGAGAGGACATATGATGCACAAACAAGGCTGTCCTTATAAAAGCAATTAATGCATCAGGCTAGATAGTAGCTTGGGTACAGCAGCCACTAAAAACATCCAAGTAACTTCCCTGGCTCAGACTGCTTACCAAGCAAACTTAAGAGAACTTTGCTTCCTCCTATAGCCAAACATGCTGATCACTGAACACAATTATCCTGTCCACTTGAGAGTTGTTGTTTCTCCTTATAAATTAGTAAATTGCATTTTAGTTTTCATACATTAATCTCTTGTGGTTCTAGTCAGTATAGGTCAGTTCTATAATCCAATCACCTCTAAATTAGTAAATCCCTTTCAAGACCTACAAACTGAGAACCAGGGCTTGGGAGGTCCTACCATCCGACACAGCAATACAACAGACCTTGTACTCTTCCATGTACTGTCCCATTAAATGGGATTCCTAAGTGCCTCTCCAGTAGTATCTGCTCTCCGGTCTTTAGGAGAAAAACACATACACTACTTATCCCAGCTTGAACCACAGGAAAAGACTTAAGGAGGGTAAAGAAATCAGTAAGCTTATTCATGAGGCTTCTGGAGAACAAAGTAGAAATCAAGCACTGGTTTATGAGCAATGTTAGCCGCTTGGGAAACCTCTAAATTGTGTTTGGAAACACCTTTTTTTTTAAATCATCTAACAGAAAAGACAATACACAAAGCCACACTTGCACAATCGACCACCACATTAACCCCTACCAAGAGTCCTTTAAACAGAGGTGGAGACAATAAACTGAAAGGCTGAGAACATCAAAAACCTCTAGGCTTCTTATTTTAAGTAATATAGTGGTAAAACATACACAACTACTCTGAAATCACTTTAAAAAACAAACAACAACAAAAAACTGGTTTCAGGGGGCTTCCCTGGTGGCGCAGTGGTTGAGAGTCCGCCTGCCGATGCAGGAGACACGGGTTTGTGCCCCGGTCCAGGAAGATCCCACATGCCGCGAAGCGGCTGGGCCCGTGAGCCATGGCCGCTGAGCCTGCGCGTCCAGAGCCTGTGCTCCACAACAGGAGAGGCCACAACAGTGAGAGGCCCGCGTACCGCAAAAAAAAAAAAAACTGGTTTCAAATCCCAACTCATCTAGGCCTCAGTTTTCTCACCTATAAAATGAACTGTTATGAATATTAAATAATATAGTGGGTAAAGGAGTAGTACAATGCTGGACTCACAGTAATCACTCAAAGAATTAGCTGCTAATATTATTTAATAACAAAATAGTAACCAACAGACTTCACACTACTAATGGCATAGCCAATGAAATGCTGTGTACTCAGCTAGCAGATGTGAGCGCAACATCACCCAGCCCACTTCAGTGAAAATCTATAAAATTAGGAGCCCTAACAAAACACTGCAGGAAGAACTATGATTAGAGCTTTGCAAAAACTAAGAGGCAAGCTGATTATTAAAGACTGGATGTGTTTGACCATACCACCGTTAATACTTGCATAGATGGAAACTCCAATAAGCACTCTGTACTCAAGAGGACTGCTTACACACAACACAGGCTGCATAGAGCTATCTCTCAGAGCAGAGATTTGGCTTCTCAAGGAGTACTGTTCACAGGGATGCTACAACCCCGAAGGCATGAACAGGTTTAATCATCTCATGTGGCAATGCAAACTTCCAACACAAGCTTGGTTTCACTGGAATGTAGCCAATGCAGGAGTCAAATACCTGATATTTTAACTAGCTGGTAAGATATAGCCCCACCCCCAATTTTTTAATCTCTTGATAAATATTCTCATTACATTAAAAGAACTTGATATCAACTCAGAGAAAGGACCGCTCAGTACTGATAGAAATAAATAAGTATTATTGGGGGCTTCCCTGGTGGCGCAGCGGTTGAGAATCTGCCTGCTAATGCAGGGAACACGGGTTCGAGCCCTGATCTGGGAGGATCCCATATGCCGCGGAGCAACTAGGCCCATGAGCCACAGCTACTGAGCCTGCGCGTCTGAGAGGTGCGATAGTGAGAGGCCCGCGCACCGCGATGAAGAGTGGCCCCACTTGCCGCAACTAGAGAAAGCCCTCGCACAGAAACGAAGACCCAACACAGCAAAAATAAATTAATTAATTAATAAAAACTCCTACCCCCAACATCTTAAAAAAAAATAAGTATTATTGGTAAACACTGTCACATGTTCTAGTCAAAGCTCTAACTGTGAAAATTGTGTAATTTTCAGAATTCCCTTCTCAAAATCTTAATGCCCTAGGGAATTTACCTGGCCCTCCATACCACAGAGGGTTGTTGTGAAATCTAGTAAGACAGTTCATAATAAATATTATAAACTACACACAGAAGTTACTACTAAAGTTTTAACAAGAAACGGTTTAAATATAAAATAAATTGATATCCTTTACAAGGCTTTAAAAAAAAGGTACAAATATCCATTCACTGTTATGACAATTCTTTTGGAAAGGGTTCTGAAAAAATATACATTAAGAGTCATGTTCACCTCCTACACTCTTGGTGGGAATGTAAATTGGTGCAGCCACTATGGAAAACAGTATGGAAGTTAAAAACTAAAAACAAAGTTGGCATATGACCCAGCAATCCCACTCCTGGGCATATATCCAAACAAAACTACAATTAAAATACAATACAAATGAACATATCTATGAAACAGAAACAGACTCACAGATATAGAGAATGGACTTGTGGCTACCAAGGGGGGAAGCGAGTGTGGGGGAGTGAAGGGTTGGGAGTTTGGGGTTAGCAGATGCAAACTATTACATATAGGATGCATAAACAACAAGGTCCTACTGTATAGCACTGGGAACTATATTCAATATCCTATGATAAACCATAATGGAAAAGAATATGAAGAATACATATATGTACAACTGAATCACTTTGCGGTACAGCAGAAATTAACACAACATTGTAAATCAACCATACTTCAATAAAAATTTTAAAAATAATAATAATAAATTAAAAAGCTGGGAAAAAAGCCATGTTCATTCCTGAGAATTTATCTCAACATTAAAGAATTCAAAAGGAAAAAAAAGCTTCACATTCAAAATATAAGAGCAAAAAAGTTGGGAGCAAACTAAATGTTCAATAAGGTACAACTATATGCAACAATACAAGCTCACCCAAAACAGCTATCAGGACTATATGTAATATTTATAAAATAACATTAAATTTTAAAAGCAAAATACAAAATTGTACACGAAAAGACTGCTTATCCTCATGCACCCTTCCCTTTTGGTTCAAGATTGGAAAGAAAAATAAAAACTGAAATAGGTGCTCGTTGATGTGGGATTATGGATGACCTGTTACAAAATACACTTTTAGTATGATTTAGAACTGATTTTTAATAAATAAAAATTGAGATTATGGTGGTACAGAATTCACTACAAATAAGGCATTTTCTCTTAAGCAGATACATTTCACTTCAACATAATTTCAAAGTGACAAAAGTTAGTGGGAATTTTGAGAGAGCTCACACCACATGGTTCAGATATGAGTTGGCCAAAAAAATTTGTTCGGGTTTTTCCGTAAGATGTTACAGAAAAACCCAAGTGAACTTTTTGGCCAACACAGTATTTTTAAGCAAGCAGATAATAATTTCCAACCACTTTGAAAACTGTAGCTTAAATAAGGGATGGTGAAAATCTTCAATGGCTTAATCACAAGCCAATCATTTTTTAATTAAAAATACCTAAGTATATTTAAAAAATAAAGAAAGAAAGAAGATGGTGTTTTCATTTTTCCCTTCTCTTCCAGAAAGTTTAAGGAACATGACCCTCTAAATTCTCATTTCCCATTTATATAACTACTAATTAAGTATCCTGCATTTTTTTTTTTTTTTTTTTTGCGGTACGCAGGGCCTCTCACTGTTGTGGCCTCTCCCGTTGCGGAGCACAGGCTCCGGACGCGCAGGCTCAGCGGCCATGGCTCACGGGCCTAGCCGCTCCACGGCATGTGGGATCTTCCCGGACTGGGGCACAAACCCGTGTCCCCTGCATCGGCAGGCAGACTCTCAACCAGTGCGCCACCAGGGAAGTCCTCCTGCATTTTTTTTAATCAGTTACTCAATACTTACACGTGAAGATTATTTTTAAATGTTTAAACATTTTTGTTCTGTTTCATTTTATTCAAATCGTCAAAAAACTGTCTAAGAATCAAAATTTGCTACAATTTATTTCACATTTCACTACTAGGCAGCATCACAATCTGGCATCTAGTAATTACTGCTTAAAATTTTCAGTCTATGTGGCAAGATGATTACAAGTGAAAACAAATTTCCATATTAATTGTCTCTCAACTAAATCTCTTTTTGTTGAAATCTAATATACTCCTTTTAAGAAAGAAAAGTTTAATTTTTTGCATAATTATAACTGCAGTATATAAAATTAAGAGATTTTTAAAAAATATTTTCCAGGGTTATTAAGCACTCTTCATAATAAACACTGTTAATAGTTGTATCTAATGTCCTTTAATAACATTTCCACCACTAAGGATGAAGTTACACAAATCACTTAGGCCTGGCCAATATGAGGTAATTTGATCTTCTCTCTCATATCTGAAAAACCAATATTGTTTTTCTGACCATTGAAAAAATAAAATTTTAGCATCTGAAGTATTTGAACTTACCCTGAAATGCACAACCTGCATGAGCCACTACTGGAAGTAACAAAAGCAGTAAAAAACAAACAAAGTTCTCTGCCCTGAAAGAAAAGATTAAAAAGAAAAACCAGGACTTCCCTGATGGCGCAGTGGTTAAGAATCCACCTGCCAATGCAGAGGACACAGGTTCAAGCGCTGGTCCAGGAAGATGCCACATGCTGCGGAGCAACTAAGCCCGTGCTCCACAACTACTGAGCCTGCGCTCTAGAGCTCACGAGCCACAACTACTGAAGCCCGCGAGCCTAGAGCCATGCTCCACAACAAGAGAAGCCAACGCAATGAGAAGCCTGTGCACCACAAGGAAGAGTAGCCCCCGCTCTCCACAACTAGAGAAAGCCCGTGTGTAGCAACGAAGACCCAACATAGCCAAAAATAAATAAACAAACAGGCCAAGAATTAAAATTTTTTTTAAAAAAAGAAAAACCTACCAGGAATCAAACTGGAAGAGTATCTGGCACAGGATGGTCAAGGAACACCTTAAAGGATGGGGGACTTCAGAGCGAGAAGACAGCGGAAAGGACTTTCCACAAAGAGCAAAGGTAGAAATAAAAGCAAGTGGGGCAGGTGCCCACCAATAAAAAAGGAATCCCGCCACCAACTAGAGGTGCAGTAAGGAGAGGGTGAAAAAACAAAACTAGTCCAGCTGCCAGTGAGGCTTTATGGAGCACTGAGGAGCTGGGCTCTAATAATGCTCCAGGCAGTAACAGGGAGTAAAATCATAAAAATTCATTTTAAAAGATTAATTTGAGGGACTTCCCTGGCAGTCCAGTGGTTAAGACTCCACACTTCCAATGCAGGGGGCACGGATTCAATCCCTGGTTGGGGAACTAAGATCCCACTTGCCACGAGACGTGGCCAAAAAAGAAAGATTAATTTCACATTCCTTTATAAAAAGGAGTGAGGGAAAGCAAATGGATGCTGGGAGGCTAAGCAAAGAGGTCACTGCAGTAACCTAGGCATAAAATGGTAAAAGAAGGGACCTGTGGAAATGGGAGCTGGAAAGGTATAAACTGCTGCTTAGATGTCTGTCTCAACTTTCAAGGCATTTTTTTTAAAGTTATTTAATTTCAAAAGGGAAGATTCATAGCCCATTATGGTGATCAAGAATGAAGTCACTAAGTATACATAAGCCAGTCTACCACTGAAGTTATTTTAATCAGGAATCTATTCCACAGAGTCAGCTGAGTCCAAAGCCTAGATGAAAACAGGATCCAAGTATGTAAGAATATGGTGCTGCAAGTTTAAGTCTACAACTCCAGTGGGTAAAGTTTTAAGGTTGTCCTGAGGATCCACTGTGAGTTGCTGGGGAACAGTAAGAGCAAAAAGAGCAATCAAGTAGAGATAAGAAGAATCTGGTAGCTCTTAAATTTTAGGACCACCACAAATTAGACTGAATTGCAAACAGTTCTTTAATTGATGACTACTGTTAAACTTAAAAATGCACTCTGGGGAATTCCCTGGCGGTCCAATGGTTAAGACTCCATGCTTCCACTGCAGGGGGGCACGGGTTCGATCCCTGGTTGGGGAACTAAGATCCCGAGTGCTGCGAGGTGTGGCCAAAGAAAAGAAAAGAAAACAAACAAACAAACAAAAAAACCAAAAATGCACTGTCTTCAAAGGAGCACAGGGGTTTCCCAGTGTTCTTTACCACACAAAAAACACAATCACTGTTAACAACTTCATCCTTGAAACTAAACACACAGAAGACGTTGGTTGTTCTTTCAGAAAGCATGCCCTTCAAAAATAAAAAATTCAGAGATACTGTTAGCACCTCAAGCTCCATGAATATTTTGTGGTAAATTAACCTGGGGCAAGCGCCACACTAATCCCTTCTCCACTGCACATCCCTTCCTGAAGCCACTGAAAGTAAAGTTTTCCTTATACCTTCCCGCTTCAAGCTATTAGAACAGAGCCAAAAGAAGTTTCTTTTCTCTGATATCTTCATAAAACTTCATGAACAGTAAACTATGTTCAGAAAATGAAGATATTCCCCAGGTGAACTAGGCTTTTCTGCACGATATAGAAAAGGCATGTAAGGAAACAGAAGACAATGTCATCCCGGCCACCTTTAAGTTCCCTATAATGTCATTTGTTTTTATCAAAGTATAAATTACATGGTTTGATCTATAACATAACCATATTAAAGTTATACTAGGTCTAGACTTTAAATAATTATATAAATGATTCCTTGCAATAGTACCTGAGAGCTCAGTGTGTAAAAGATAAGCCTCCAGATCACTCAGGAAATCTGTAAAGTTCATGAATAAAACCATGAAAACATCTAGATTGCTTCATGATCTACCCCCTTCATATTCCCAAAGCAGGAAGCAAACAGCTCAATTAAGAGAGGATAAAGAGTCCTTTGCCTCAAGATGGGACCAAACACTCAAACCCACCCACACATCCAGTCAGCCTCAGGGTATTTTTAATTATTAAATTGACGAGAAGTGTCTTAGTATGCCAGATATGGACAGGTTCCCTCTTTCATGTGTTCCAGGAGTGGAAAATTTCACAGATGTGCATGTATATCACAGACGTGCATGTATACAAGGAAGACCAACACAGAAAATAAACTATTTCTTCTACACATTTTGCTATAATGAGGACCACAGAATGCATAATTAATTAAGAGACAATGAATTAATTTTGGTGTTCTGGTTCCTCATCAGCAAAACAAAAGTAAACAAGAAAGAATTACACACAACATAGTTTAATACAAGCTTGAACAAGAAATATAATAACAGCAATTCCAATTTTCTAAACACCATTATGTCTGGTTGTATATATATAATGAGAATATTTCCATGCCCCAGCAGATGGCCCAGAGGAAGTGTCCTATGATTACAACTACATTAAATAAAAGATCCTTTATAATAAATGCCTTTATATAAGATTCAACTTGGATAACAGCATTGCTGACATGCTATTCATCCTATGTACTCTTCATAAAATAATTACTGAATAATTCAAAAATGTAAAGATTTGCAGAGAAGACTGAATAAATGCTTTTCAGTTTTGTCCGCTCCCCATCCTCCCCTTCACACCCCCACATCCCTGAGGGTGGAAAAGTAATAGGGATAGAGAATACAGGCAATATTAACTGAATTGAACTGAGGTCCCTTGGGGGGAACTTCTGATGTAAAAGAGAAAATAAAGAGGGATCCATACTTAGAAAAAAATATTTACTGGTACACGATTTATTCAACACAATATATTAGGCAGCCACTGTTTACAAAGTACATATTAGCTGAAGCCCCTGCCCTCAGAAAACTTATGTGCAAGGAAATAGAAAACATTTACACAAATCACTATATATAAAATAAATTAGGGCCATAAGAATTATATAAATAAATAATGTGCTACTGAATTCCCCTCTGTAGCTTCTGGTTGGTGAGAGCAAGAAAGCTTTCATAGATGAGCTGATAACTGATAACTGAAGCTGGACTTTTGCGTACTGGGTAGGCTCTGGACATGCAGAAATGAACAGTAGAAAAGCTCAGGATCTGAGTGATAGAGATCTGGGTTTAAACAGCTGGCTCATGATCATGTTAACCTCTATAATCCTGTTTGCCCAGTATATAAAGGACATCCTAATATTGCAGGACCACTGTGAAGACAATAATGTATATGTGATTAGTACAGTACCTGGAAAATCATATATGTTCAATAGACTGCAGCTATTATTATTTCTGAGCCTAATGAAATAGAACTTGATGTCAATCCACATCTTGACAGTTACAATCTTAGGTGGAGTCACTTGACCTTAGAACTCACTTCCCTCATGTAAAAATAGTCGTGTCTCTCAAAAATCTGTTGGGAGATTCACATAGGTAATGAAATCAATGCCAAAGTGTTTTGAAAAGTGTTAATGTATTACTGTAGTTAATTAGCTTACTTTCAAATAAAGCATACTGATGTGGATAAAAAGAATAAAAACATTTTAGACAAAGGAGGATAAAAGGGAAGAAATTTAATGAAGACAGATTAAGCAGCATGTGGATCAGCTATTTCCTGATGCAGAGAAGCATGTTTTACTGCATTCAAACATTCCAAGATAGCTTAACGTATACAGGGTTAAGTCCACCCATTCTTCCCAGTGTAGGACAGAAGGCAGATATTGGAATGCATGGGGTTCGACACAGGTCTCAAAGTGACAGGACAGAACTGGGCACCAGGTTCTAAATGTCAGATGCACCCATGTTCTCAGGGTTAGAAGATACCTTCTTATCATCTTCTTCAAAACGCCCAATCCTAATCCCAAAACTATTATGAGATCCCAGGAACTTCCTAAACAAGACTCATAAAAAGGTCACTTCACCTCTAACATGGTCATTAACCTAATAAAGGAAAGTTATTAACTTT
Organism: Globicephala melas; assembly: GCF_963455315.2. Taxonomy (NCBI): domain Eukaryota; kingdom Metazoa; phylum Chordata; class Mammalia; order Artiodactyla; family Delphinidae; genus Globicephala; species Globicephala melas. The sequence goes on along the minus strand of NC_083314.1, from coordinate 163,594,729 downwards.
CTCCATAACACTTGGCCTGGCTAGCTATGTCTTCTCTAAAGGAACCATTTCATTTTAATAACAAGATGTCAAAAATGCCCAACAACCAAATGGTATTAATACAAAGTTAATGGAACTAGGCAGCTTTTACCATTCCTATGCATACTCAAAAGCTGCATTTTGGGGGGAAAAGGATGTGTTACACTGCTTGGCCAGATATTTTTATAATGCACCACAGGCTCTATTTATTTTTCATCCTTTCTGCAAGAAAGGCTGCATGATCTTGCTAGCAGACAACACATCTCCTTTCCAAAATTCAACCCAGTTTAGAGTCAACTGAGTTACTCTTATGGGACCCTAACTGCAAGGAATTTACAGTGTGAGGTTAGCCCCTCTAGGGCTGTGGATCATAAAAGTACTTTTAGGGCTTCCCTGGTGGCACAGTGGTTGAGAGTCCACCTGCCGATGCAGGGAACACAGGTTCGTGCCCCGGTCCGGGAGGATCCCACATGCCGCGGAGCAGCTGGGCCCGTGAGCCATGGCCACTGAGCCTGCGCTCCGCAACGGGAGAGGCCACAACAGTGAGAGGCCCACGTACCGCAAAAAAAAAAAAAGTACTTTTAGCTACCCAAAAGCCTCCAATTCTGTGAGCCATCATGCCATGATGGAAAGATGTGGACTTGGTATCCACATTAGGCTCCTACTTGTCCCGATTTCACAATTACCACCCTATGAGCCCTGATGGACAGACACTTCAATGTCTTATGTAGCTGCACAGTGAATGAGTCACTTAGAGAATCCAATGAAAACTTACAGAACCTCTACATCACACTCTAAAAAAACACATCTTTTAGATACCCTCTGGCATATCCTAGAAAAAGGAGAACTAGTCCTATTTTCTATCTTTTTAAAGCTAGAAATAAGGGCAAACTCCAAGAATCTTAGACTTAAAAGGGTCCTGGAAAACTATCTAGTCCAACATGTGTGTCTTATGGATGAAAAAAAGCAAAGTCCAAAGAAGATGAATGCCTGAGGAAAGGCCAAAAGCGGTGGCATCAGGGTTCTCATCAAGTGAGCTCTTCACCCCATCAAGTTATACCTTTCTTTGGGTTAAGAGCTCTCCAAATCATTGTCGAATTCCTTCCTCTACAAGCCATTCTGCTCTCACACTTACAGGCAGAAATCCTATGTAATGTCTAATGAGAACCTGCAGCTATGTTTTAAATACATCTCACCTTACTCTACTTCCAGGAACGTGGTAGGATTCATTATCACTCTACGTACAGATGCACCTTCCAGATTTCATTCCTCAGGTTTACAAACGTGTTTGTAAAAAAGCATAGAAAGCTTTTCTATGCTTCAGTTTTCTAAAACAAAGATGAAGGGCCACATACCTAAATACATTCCATTTATTCCAGAAATAATCACTGTTATTTTAATGTCCCTGAACGCTGTCAGGTTTACTACATGTAAAACATTAAGGACTCTTAAAAAAAGTTCCTTGGTTTTTAAAAGTGAGAAAACCAATTATTCAGAATAAGGTGGCTTTTCTGTCAAAGACTCTCAAAGTACTTTCAAACGAGAACCACTATCCTCTTTGCAAATGCTTTTTCAGGACGTAAAATAAAGAAGTCATGCAAGACCATAAACCAACCAAGGCAGAAACAGAACCCAGAAACATCAGGTCAATGAGCCTTCCTCAGTACTACAAAGACACAGTCTTGAATACTCAACTAACAGAAATAATCTGTGCCTTTAAACTTTTCAGGACTGGACTTAAAGTTGAATGAAAGGGGCTGCTAGCAAGGAGAGTGAATGAAATATTTGAAAATAATTTGTAGCCCTAAGCCTAAGACATTTTCCTATCTTCCTTTTTATGTTGACTTTTTAGAATAGGAGGTAAGTAAAGCACTTGTAGAGTGTCCTTCAGCTAAGAACAGCTAGCTGTACTTCAGACAACCAGCAAGGTTTGAAGGCAAAGTTTTAAGTAGTCACCTCTGAGCAAGATTTCTAAGAAACACTATCTAGCAAAGTGACTCCAGGAGTCTAGCACTGGCTTTGATAAGGAAAAAAAAAAGTTGCAAGAGCCAGGCAGCACTAACTTTACTAGAAATCAATTACTTTGAATCGAGGCAATTCTCTTTGAACTCTAAAGATTCACAAACTCTTGAACATAGGTATCATCTGCCCTAATGGGGACTCTCACACAAGCACACAGACACACACAAATACAAATAAAATAACTGCAGCAAAAAAATACTGTGCCTGGCTTTATAAATCCATGCAATTTACTTGCAATTTTAGTTTTTATATGGGTAAACACTACATTTACACACATCCCCTCCCAGAGATGCTTTATTGTTTAAAGGGAAGTAAATTTAATGACGTTAAACTAATTAGAAACTATGCTTTTTTATTTTATTATAAAAGCTAGCTTTCTTCATCTCTCTTTTGTGCCCATCTCCCTTGTATCTCTGCAAAAAACATTCCCCCAACCTATACCTATGTGAATCCTAACTAAACTAGAGGACGTTTCCCAAGTCCTATACCTCCATCCAAGTAATCACAAACTACTCCTGCCAATACTGATCACTCTCTTCTCAAAACAGGAACCATACAAAGAAACGCAGTGAACTCTTTCTGTTGTCATGTGTATTCACTCCTTCCTCAACTAGCTAAAGAAAGAGTTCCTTGAATACAAAAACCTCACTCCATACTTAACTTAGTTGTCCCCTTTGTGCCTGGACACTGGGTTATGCTTTCAAAAAATAACTTCAGTTAAGTGTATTTTGGAAGGGAAGTGTATTAAGCATTTTTTAAAATCCTTCCCCAAATATCAACTGTTATAAAGCTTACTAAAATGAGATTTTTACCATCAATTATTTTGTAAGTATTGGTTTCATTTACTCTAAGGGCACGTGCTTTGGAGAGGTAGCCAGGTCAGAGTCCCAGCTCCATCACTTTCTAGATGTGTGACCCTGAGCAAAATTTTTCCTTATCTGGGTAACAGAACCATCCTGAGAGAGTTACTGATGAGATAATGCATACAAACCTCTTAGCATCTGCCTAATAGATGGTCAACAAATGGTAGCTATTATTATTACTTTGTTAATAATAAGGAAAGAAGAGTGACACTGCATTACTGTTGGAATGTACTTTGTTTAGTTATTTACATATGCCAACACCTAGCTCTGACGAATTACATACAAACATCAAAAAATGACATCTCTAACAAAAATAAGGAGGTGCGGTCTGGAGACCTTGTGGGGAAGGGATATTTTTGGAAGAAGAAAATGATTTTTTAAATATTTTTGTTGTTAATTTAAATAAAATTCACTTTCTGTTCACTCTTCTTCAATTAAGTTAAGTCTTTAAAGATTATGAAGTGTTACAAAACAGTAACAGGGCATTATTTTTATACTGCGTAACTAATTTTAAAAGACTGGGCTTAGAGTGGACCAGGTTAGAACCACAGGAGTGCGGAAGCAGATGAATGCAGTTTCCCCATCTATAATTAATAAGACACATCTGTTAACTTTCTGTTCAAACTGTGCTCCAGAAATTTAGTAAGAAAATCACTTACTCAATAACCAGATAGGGTTTATTGATGTGCACTGTTTCATTAATATTAGGCAGGCACAGGAAACATAAGAACACCTACCAATCTGTTCTTCAAGGTCTAGAGGAAACACAAAAACAGGCCAAAACCCCATGAACCCAAGATAATAGGACACTCGACTCTGACCACAGGATGCTTCAGAAAAGTTGGAAACAAAATCTTATAACCAAGGAAGCAAGAATCTTAGGATCAAAACACAAAGACTTTAACTAATGCCCAGCCACAATGGTAATAAATGAATATTTGTTATAAATCAGGAAATTATCTTAATTTTGAGTCCTTGGAACCTAGAACAGTGCCTGGATCAAAGAATATTGGCTAAATCAAAGAACAAATGTATTTAATGAATAGTATAAAAGAGAATCCAGAATACAGCTATTCTCCCTCCTTTAAAACATTAAAATAGATATGGGGGCTTTTAAATATTAGATATACAAAATATAAAACAGAAGAAAAAACCTAAGGCTACTTCTCCAGAACAAAAAAAATCACAAGCAAATGCCCCCAGTTTGTGAACCTGTGACATCTTCAGCCATTAATTCAACCTGTATGTTCTACCTATCACCAATACACTCTTATTGTCAACATCTAAAAGCACCAGAAACCTGCTATACTTGATTTATATTCCTCTTTCTTTTAGAATTATGGCAATCTTCACTATCAATATAATGGATGGTAAATTTTGTTTCTGCAAATTTTAAACATTACAAACAAACCAAAATTCTTATTTCTAAATTCTATCTACATAAGGGATGACTGGCTCAGGCCTCAACCTTCTGGAATTATTTCACCAGAAATCTAACAATTCCCTCTTCACAATGGAAGTCTGAACAACTTCCTCAAAAATAACACTGCTCTAAAAATAGGTTATCAACATATTCTGACTAGCATCCAATCTAAAACTCCCTTCCACTGCAAAAGAACCTAACAACTGGAAAATGAGCCAAAGGTTAAGGACATTTTATGCATATAAAACTATTTTGTAAAATTTTAACACCTCAATTTACAACTGACTGGTTAAGATAATATTAATTTGTGCTCACATTTTGGTTTTGTTTTATTTTTAAGACATTAGGCTAAAGTTAACATTCTTCTTATAATGAGATTGTTTTGGCAAAATTCTGCAATATCCCACTCCTATCATGAGGATGGCAACAAGGAAAAGCAAGCACATACTTCTGGAGACTAGATTCGGACACATTTGATGAAAGACAGCTCCAACCTTCTCTTAAAAACAGGCCCACTTTTCTGGCACACCAATTCACTTACCTCTCCCATCGCTCTTCCCTCCAGAGCAAGTGCTTGAAAATCGTGATTCAGCTCATCCATAGAACGTACCTATTGTTTAGAATAGAGGAGGGAATAATTCCAAGTTAGCATCTTGAATTTTACATACACATTAACACAACTGAAAAGCTTTTCTATGTTTACTTTCAGATATTGACAAGACAATAACAATAATCAAGTGACTGAGATTAAACATTCACTTACCTTTAATCATCAGCGTTCAGCAATGACCCCTGCTTTCTCCCCTCCCATTCCCTTTTGTTTTCAAACATGAAAAACACATAATGCAGAAAAAGAAAAAGCAAATTCCATCACACAAGAATTACAGTAGGGACTTCCCTGGTGATCCAGAGGTTAAGAATCCACCTTCCAATGCAGGGGATGCGGGTTCGATCCCTGGTTGGGGAACTAAGATCCCACATGCCATGGGGGCAACTAAGCCTGCGTGCTCTAGAGCCCACACGCCACAACTAGAGAGCCCACATGCTGCCACTACTGAGCCCGCGTGCTGCAACTAAGACCCAACGCAGCCAAATAAATAAATAGATAGATAAATAAATAAGGAAGCAGAGTCTTTAAAAAAGAGAGGGAGAGAATTACTGTAGCTGTATTTCATACATTTTGACTTAATAAGTAAAGATCAACATGTTGAAAAGCAATAATGTATGTAGATGATTATGTGACCTAAACCTTGCTACTGACTCAAAGACCACAGTCCTTATGAAAACTGACTCAGACCACAGTCCTTGTGAAAACAGTTAAGTACAAATTAGGGGATTCATTTGATCCAAGCCAGTATTTCTTTGATAAACCTCAGGTTGAAAGGCGCTACAAACTATATAATGGAGTGCCCCCAACATTTCTCCATATTGGAATATCTCTGGGGGCTCCTAGTATCTGAAAACCAGAAGAAATAAAAAATAGCACATATCACAATGATCTCTTCAAACTTTACTTATCATTAAATGTACTACCCACATCATAACAATCTTTCTAGACTTCAATTAACTCATCTCCAAGGTCATTACTACAAGGTAATATTTAAGAGCAAGAATGAAGTGTGGAATAGATTACGCAAAACAGTCATAATTCAAAAACCCTTTACTGTCCAACAGTCTACTGGTCCTCTCAGTTATGAGCAACAAGTCACCTTTGCTGCCTGAGGCTAGAGTAATGTCCCTTGTTTATTAAAGAGGAAGGTTATTCTTTTTCTTTTTTTAACACCTTTATTAGAGTATAATGGCCTTACAATGGTGTGTTAGTTTCTGCTTTGTAACAAAGTGAATCAGCTATACATATACATATATCCCCATATCTACTCCCTCTTGCATCTCCCTCCCACACTCCCTATCCCACCCCTCTAGGTTGTCACAAAGCACAGAGCTGATCTCCCTGTGCTACACGACTGCTTCCCACTAGCTATCTATTTTACATTTGGTAGTGTATATATGTCCATGCTACTCTCTCACTTCGTCCCAGCTTACCCTTCCCCCTCCCCATGTCCTCAAGTCCATTCTCTACATCTGTGTCTTTATTCCTGTCCTGCCCTAGGTTCTTCAGAACCATTTATTTTTCTTTAGATTCCATATATATGCGTTAGCATACGGTATTTGTTTTTCTTTCTGACTTACTTCACTCTGTATGACAGACTCTAGGTCCATCCACATCACTACAAATAACTCAATTTCATTTCTTTTTATGGCTGAGTAATATAAAGAGGAAAGCTATTCTGCCTACCTGAGAAAGACTGCTGATTGTCTGAAGCAGGACTTTCTCAAACCCCCTCATCCAATCATCACTACCTCCAAATGTATGTGAACAATTTCTAGCAGTGGATAAATGCAAAGAGAGTCAAACTAGGGACAGGCAGGGAGAGGGTAGAGTATGGAGCACGAACCTGAATACAGCTGGGGGAACCAATTTAAGGATTTTATTAACATGCTGACTGAATACCACCCCAATAATCTTAATTTGACTGAACTGTCACCACATAAAAATACAGTCGCATTGTTTTTTTTTTTTTTTAATTTATTTATTTTATTTTGTTCGCTGTGTTGGGTCTTCTTTGCTGTGCATGGGCTTTCTCTAGTTGTGGCGAGTGGAGGCTACTCTTCGTTGCAGCGCGGGCTTCTCATTGCAGTGTCTTCTCTTTTTGCAGAGCACGGGCTCTAGGAGCACAGGCTCAGTAGTTGTGGCACGCGGGCTCTAGAGCACAGGCTCAGTAGCTGTGGTGCTCAGGCTTAGTTGCTCCACGGCATGTGGGATCTTCCTGGACCAGGGTTCGAATCTGAAGGCGGATTCATAATCACTGCACCACCAGGGAAGCCCGGGTCGCGTTGTTTTAAATTACACATTTTCAAAACCCAGAGCTGACACTATGCTACAAATGATACATCGTGTCACTAAGATGTAACAGCTTTGGGATGCTTGACAAAAATGTAAATTTATAAAATTCAAAATGACACTAAATTTAAGCCATATGAGAACAAAGACATAGAGATAAGGCCTGTTACTGTGGTAAAACAGTTTCAAAGGGCCTTGAAACAGAAGCTAGGCTCACAGTACAAGGCGTTTACATTATTTCAGTAAGCACACTGAATAAGCTCCTAAACTACAGGTGGTAAAGGAGGGGAGGGGAGATGAGGACAGCATCTTAGCTAAACTCTACAAACGTCAGATAAAATCATTTTGAACCTTCAGGTCAGAGTTAACATTTACAAAGCATGTAAATTAAACACATAAAGTTCTACATCTAGCTTTTTCTGTGGAATCTAAACATGCATTTAACTAGATGCTAGGCGTTTCTTGAAAATCCAAAAACCTACAAATAGTTTTAACCAAGAATGTTGGAATTCTATTTATATTTCCCAAGAAAAAAGTAGGAGTGGCTACAAAAATGAAAAAAATAAAGTAGGAATGGTAAGGGAAGGCAGAGAACATGCAATATGCATATTTATGTAATCATTACAACAATCTCACAGTAATTATTCCCATTTGAGAGATTAGAACTGAGCCTCACAGAAATGCCTTCCCCAACCACTGTTGAGTAGGGAAGAGTGTTTAGATGGCATTTCCAGGATCTAAATCCAGATGTTCCAATTCAAAGTGCAATGTCCTTTCTATGTTATCAAGCTGCCTCCAGGGCAGCCACAGGAAGTTTCCACCCCCAGATAGAACTGCCTTCACAGCTTTTGCTGTGGGCTTTGATGAGTCAGCTCTCTTGGTCTTCTTGCCTTTGCTTTCCACTGTCTCCTCCCCCTACCTTCAAAATTTGCCCATCCTTCCCTCACAGCAATTTTCATCCCTTTCTATACTGCCTTCCCACCCACCCGTCATTCTCTCTCCTACCACGTTTTATTTGCTGGCTCGCTCACCCTCTCAGGTCTCCTCACCCTCTCTTTATCTTCAGCTCTCTGTTCACCTCCTCCAGCTCTCCCTCTTCCAGGGTGTGTCTCTCTCTGCCCCACATACAAGGTGAACCACTACTCCTCCTACCTCCTATAGACAACGAGAATGGAGCCTTTGCTAGTACAGAAACTCCATTTTAAACCATTTACCCACAGTTGAGTAGACAAGATAAACCAAGTCACTCTCACAAAAGTGTTTTTAACTAGTCAGGAACTTATTGTTTATAATGGGAGCTATACCTGATATGGTCATCAACACCAGGCAGACTCTCAACAAAATTCTTCCTAGGAAACAAAACTAATGATCAGAAGAAGACGCTCAGGAATCAAGAAAAATCAAATGATGAAAACAGACGACTGTAAGAAACTTCTTGGGCAGGTAACAGAAACCTTTTCTATCATAAAGGAGAAAAGCTGGCTGTAAATTATAATCAAAGAAAATGCTCCCATCAGGACAGAACTATCTTTTCAAGTTCTTGTACTCGACACCTCCCCCTCTTTCTCTAGTATTCAATTTGAGTGAAGGGTTAATGTTAATTTCTACTACGACTTACTAATTCCATCTTCACTTTTGCTAAATGTCTGTAAGGCTTCCTGCCTTCCACTAAATAACCTATCACCTCTGGTTTCACAAAACTATTTCCTATTTTTCTCTGTGGGCTACTTGACAGCTGCCCATCTCACACCCATCCAGGACTTTCTCTACTGAGGCCCCACCCCATAAAAGCATCTCTTACTCCCTTTACTGAAGAGGCAAAGTGAGAAAACCACGTTAGTGTCTGACCTACCTCATATTTCCTCACTTCATCCCACCCAAGAATACCATCTGTACAAATGACCTAGCTTCTGAGTTTCCTTTCCATTTCCCAGATACCAGAACTTCCTTTTGTAAGCCTCAACACCTGTCGTCTTCTTCTAACATAGATCTTGTCCTAACTAGAATCATAATTTTGCAAATTAAGTTGGTGTTTTACCGCATAGGAAGTTATAAAATCAAAACAGATAAACCCGGAACTATACATCACATTTGAAAAATTACGCAAAAGCATCACTTTACAAATCATTAAGAATGATATTCTAAAGTGCATTCCTTGAGAAGCCCTACTTACCATACCCAACATCCCATACACTTATCAGAATCAATGAATGATATACACTTCACTATTTCCATCTGTAAAACTGAGATAACACTGGCTACTTTATACGTTTACTATGAAGACTAAATGAGGGACTTCCCTGGTGGCACAGTAGTTGAGAATCCTCCTGCCAATGCAGGGGACACGGGCTCGAGTCCTGGGCCAGGAAGATCCCACATGCCACGGAGCAACTAAGCCGGTGCACTGCAACTACTGAGCCTGCGCTCTAGAGCCCACAAGCCACAACTACTGAAGCCCACGTGCCTAGGCCCATGCTCCACAACAAGAGAAGCCACCACAATGAGAAGTCACCGCAATGAGAAGCCCGCGCATCGCAACAAAGAGTAGCCCCCACTCACCGCAACTAGAGAAAGCCCGCGCGCAGCAACGAGGACCCAATGCAGCCATAAATAAATAAATTCATTTAAAAATATATTAAATGAGACATGTCCAATACCTAGTAGGCATTTATTCAACTATATCCATCTCACAGGTTATTCTCTTTAAGTTACTGAAATGTCCCCATACATCCATCTCTTCTTTCCCTATCCTCGGTTAGCAAAGGGTAGGTTTTGGTCATTCCAGGGAGGTGAGCCTCTCTCTATATAGGTCAGCATTTTCATAATCAATATCAGAAGTACCTAGATCACACAAACGTCTAACTTACTTTCTAAAACTTAGCATTTCAAAGTACAACCATTTTTCTCTCTTCTCAATTCCCAGCTAATCCTCAATTCAGAGAAACTTCCATTCTAATCCATTCAGAAACTTCCAACATATAAAAATAAAAATCATCACTAGTTCAAGCTCATGTTTTTTCCGTTCTCATAAGAAAAAAAAAAACATCTCAATAAAGTCACCTTCTCAAATTCCTTCATTCCCTGACTTCCATACCACTATGATCTCCTGGTTCTCCTCCTACTTCTCTATTCAGATTTTTGTCTTTTGGCCAGCCAACATCGCAGTCAAGGAAAAAAAAAAACCCACTGAAACTCAGACTTGGGTATAAAGGAATCCAAATTTAAGGAGTTAATGATCCAAATATGTAACAAATTACATTTATCAGATTTTCAAGCAGATATATATTACTGAACATTAAATCTCAAAGAACAAAGCGGTTACCATGGTGGTCCATGCAGTCCAATATAAAAGACCTAAAAAAGAAGCAACTTTTGACAGCATTCTGGCTCAGTTCTTGGCCTTACTTTACTAGCATTCCTGCCCTTGGATTGCTGTCACTTAACTGCTCAGGGTGTCTTTACAATGAATGTCCCCTCACTTGAGCTAATTTGGCCACTTCTCTGTTGATTGTATACAAGAACCAAACTCAAACACAATAGGTACCACTAAGTTGGTATTTATGAAATCACACTGGAAGTCTATATTTTAAAACAGTAATCAGAGCTATGTAGTGCACTTGGAAAAATAAAGTTCAACAAAGCAACACTTTTTTGAATATTTTCTGTAACAGACCTATTTCAAGACACCTGCCTAGAAAGGGCAACTTTGTGATTCCCACCACCTCTGGCCACAAACAACTATAACAAAAGTATTCTCCTAAATGGCCAAACCCCTAGTACCTGAAGAGAAGTGATAAACTGACCTAATCAGATACTTCTCCTTAGCATTCAGGCCAGATAGCAATGGAGAGATAAAGTGAAATTCCCTAAACACTTGGCAGTTGTAGCTGTCATTTTGGGTCAAGTATAACCCGGTGAATAAGCAGTAGATGGTCAACACAAAGAAGAGAAAGAATGTGCTGAAAAAAATCAGAGACAAGACACTATGGAACCCCTATGGAAACAGAAAAGCCTCCTAGTGCCCAGGAGGCCCACGTATATATTTCCTGCTCTGGGGTTCAGAGAGAATCCCTGGTGTTCCTTCATTTAATGCCCTGAATTTTTGCCAAGCAGAAAAGACTTCTATACCTTGAGACTAAAACTGCCTTTACTAGAATATTTATTTCCTCAACCACTGAATCTCAGTTCTCAGGCATTTTTCTCCTCCACACCTTTGTTCCCCTGGAGGATTTTTTGCAAAGGCAAGCCTAGATCACGGTGGCTCCATTTCACTAACATAGATCCAGAACAATACAAGCAGAAGAGCTGGTGCCAAGAACCATTACAGGAAGGGGATACCAGAGAGAAAAAGCCAGCAAATGCAGGAGAAACTTGAGCAATGAGAAGAAGAAATGGAATACGAGGATTAACCTAATCTGAATTTAATCATTAATGGAAAAACATTTAATAAGTCTGTTCTACACCATCTTCTGCTTTCTTGTATCTGTATTATAAATAATAACAACAACGAATATTTACTGAGACTTACTTTGTGCCAGGTCCTGTCCTATAAAAATCTTTATATGCTGTATGATCTCTTTAATATTCGTAACAATTTGAAAATGCAGGTACTCTTATCCCCATTTTGTGAGAAAAGCAAAAAGTTATCACATTCCTCTAATAAAATATAAATAAATCAACATTCTTCTTGATTACTGGGAAAAAACAAAAACAAAAGACTACTCTTTAAGCTTAGGAGGAGGCAAACCCTACTACGTGATCTTATTTATTCACTGTTAATAGCAACACTAAATACCAGCATTTGCTGAGTTTTCAAGGCACTGTACTGCAAAATAGACATTATTCCATTTTATAGATGAGGATCAAGGTTCAGAGGCATGATCTGTCTAAAGTCATATAGCAGATAAAGATCAGAAGTGGAATTCAAATTCAGCTCTCTATCCCCTTTACTAGCACTTCTTTCTGTTCTCATCGAAGATAAGCACAAGGGCTCCAGGACACCTGGCTTAAACAGCTGTTGTTCTGGAAACTGATTACTACACTGGGTTTTTTTCTAATTCTATTTATTTATTTGTTTATTTTATTTTTGGTTGCATGTTGGGTCTTCGACACTGCTCGTGGGTTCTCTCCAGTTGCAGCGAGCGGAGGCCACTCCTCGCTGTGGTGAGTGGGCTTCCCAACGCGGTGGCCTCTCCCGTTGCGGAGCACGGGCTCCAGGGGCACCGGCTTCAGCAGTTGTGGCACGCGGGGTCAGCAGCTGCGCCATAGGGGCTCAGCTGCTCCGCAGCACGTGGAGTCCTCCCGGACCAGGGCCCGAACCCGCGTCCCCGGCATTGGCAGGCGGACTCTTAACCACTGTGCCACCAGGGAAGCCCTACATTATTTTTATACAGGAGGAAAATGAAGTCACCACAGCAGCCAGGATTAGGCTGAACTTCCATTTTTTTTTATTATTATGTATCATTAAAAACTGCTACTACCTTGGACTTCCTTAGTGACGCAGTGGTTAAGAATCCGCCTGCCGGGCTTCCCTGGTGGCGCAGTGGTTGATAGTCCGCCTGTCGATGCAGGGGACACGGGTTCGTGCCCCGGTCCGGGAAGATCCCACATGCCGCAAAGCAGCTAGGCCCGTGAGCCATGGCCGCTGAGCCTGCGCGTCCGGAGCCTGTGCTCCACAACAGGAGAGGCCACAACAGTGAGAGGGCCCGCGTACCGCAAAAAAAAAAAAGGAATCCGCCTGCCAATGCAGGGTACATGGGTTCAAGCCCTGGTCCGGGAAGATCCCACATGCCATGGAGCAACTAAGCCTGCGCGCCACAACTACTGAGCCTGCGCTCTAGAGCCCGCTAGCCACAACTGCTGAGCCCGCATGCCACAACTACTGAAGCCTGCATGCCTTGAGACCATGCTCCGCAACAAGAGAAGCCACTGCAATGAGAAGCCCAGGCACCACAACGAGGAGGAGCCCCTGCTCGGCACAACTACAGAAAGCCTGTGAGCAGCAATTAAGACCTAACGCAGCCAAAAGTAAATAAGTAAACAAATTTATTTAAAAAAAACTGCTACTACCTTTAGCAATTAAATACCATTGAAGTTCCAAATTATATAATGTGTTGATGGCATTCAGCTAGGATAGTTAACAGACCCAAGTGATAAACTGTAAGTTACCAAAATTGATTTGCTACCATACTACCATAATACATACACCTCACGGAAATGTCAGCACTTCATAAACATAAAAGAAAACAATTTATAAAGTAAAAAGAATAAATAATATTTTCAGAAGCAGTTAATAAAGCCTATGATACTAGTGACCTTTAACTACAAAAACCTCACAATTGCTGGTTCTGACGGTCTTCATCTTAATTTCACCAATCATGATCAAGCTGAAATCAGTAAGGAGAGCAAGGCCATTTTAACTGGAGAGAGAAACTGTCTAATTGATATGGAAGAACCTAATAAGTGTAAAACTTAAGATAATGATAAATCTTATCTCCACTTGTCTGGAAACTACTACCTGTAGCAATCTGTCTGAATGGTATACTCCTGATTTCCAAAAGAACAAATTCCAAAAGCATGAAAGAGACTCCTACACAACTACTATTATAGATCACACTTACAACAAAAAATGGTTATTTGCAAATAGAGGATACATCAAGGGTCTTCATTAGCAGTAAAAGTTTCATTCTGAAATACCAATCTCAAAAGATGACATATGGAAAAAGCAAAAAAACTAAATCAAGAATGTTCACCAGAAGTTCTTAAATCGAGTTGTGGCAAATGTGTATCAGGCTCTTTTCAAGCAATGAAACCAAATTTAATATATTTGCCATCATTGGAATCTTACCAGCACAGTGTAAGAATCTATGTAAATAATGTGAAAATAACAAATATTTGTCCACAAAAAAAGACACAGAATTTGCTTTTCCAAACTTTTACTAATATTAAATTTTTTGAGATTCACTTTGTCATCCCTGTGCTCTCTAATGGACATGTAATAGTAGGCATAAAAGGCTTGTAAGAATTTTTACCATAAGAACAGTCTGTGAAAGAAAACAAATTATGGGCCTCCACAGCCACTGATATAAATTTTCTACAAATTGTAAGACAGTGAATATTTTTTAATAGATGTACAACTTAGACTACCAGTGAAAACAACAATTGTGAAAAGTAAGTGGAAGAACTATCAACTACAAGGCATGCCTACAGTGGTAGTCTCTGCGGATTGATTCGGGGGTGAGAGGGCGACTACTTATATAAAGCCTGCTTCTCTAGTTAATCTGTTCTCCCTTTTCGACAGACTAGGAGTGGAGAAATTTACAATGAAGTTCAAAGACCATGATACAGGTGTCTTACTGCCTTCTCAACTACTGAAATAACATCTACTAAGTAGCAAAACTGCACTTTAGCAATAGTGCCATGGCAGTTTGTCTTATCTCCCTAAAAGTAAACCCCACAGTATTAAAAACATGACAGGCGTTACATACAAATATTTGTAACGTGAGAAATTACCCTCAATCTTCGGAGTGACAAAATAGCAGAAACATGACTTCCACAGCCAGCTTCTTTAAAATGATCCTTATCTTGTTTAAAAGAACACATTGTCATGCTTTTTCGAGCTTTTCAAGAAAGAAATTTGACAATATGCATCAAGTTTTATAAACGTTCATGCCTTTTGATCCAGTAATTCTACTTCTAGGAATTTAGCCTAAGCAAATAACCAGAAATATGGGCAAAGATTTGTTATCGAATATCTTCATCGTGGCACTGTGATGTGAAAAGTGGTTTGAGGGACTTCCCTGGTGGTCCAGTAGTTAAGATGCTGCGCTTCCAATGCAGGGGGCGCAGGTTTGAACCCTGGTTGGGGAACTAAGATCCCACATGCCACATGGCCAAAACAATAAAAAAATAAGAAAAAAATAGCAAAATATTTTTTAAAAGTGCACAATAAGCACCTTTGCTTATAAAGCTTACTCTTTTTTTTTTTTTGCGGTATGCGGGCCTCTCACTGTTGTGGCCTCTCCCGCTGCGGAGCACAGGCTCCGGACGCGCAGGCTCAGTGGCCATGGCTCACGGGCCTAGTCGCTCCGCAGCATGTGGGATCTTCCCGGACCGGGGCACAAACCCGTGTCCCCTGCATCGGCAGAAGACTCTCAACCACTGCGCCACCAGGGAAGCCCAAGCTCATTCTTTATTTTAGTTGATTAAGATGTTTCTAGAAGAGGATTATTGGTTTGAAAGGTAATAATATATTAAAGACTTCATAAATGTTAAATTTAGTTTCAGAAGCTTCTTTCTGATTTTTTTTCATTGACATTATAGAAAACGTAGAAACTACTGATGAAGTTTTAGGTTAACATTTGAGTATATTACCTTCCAGTCTTATTTTGTGTATGTCTCTATATGGAAATATACACATATCATTTTATGTATGTAGATTTGTGGCCTATTATAGAATCCTTACACATAAACGTATTCTCTAAGATTTTAAAAAATGTTTTAAGTAGCTACATAAAATTCTGTAAATGAATATATGCTGTATTTAATAATTCCTGCTGTATTTAAACTTTTTCAAACCACTTTTTTAAAAATAAATTTTTATTTTACTTTATTTATTTATTTATTTACTTATTTATTTGGCTGGATCGGGTCTTAGTTGTGGCATGCAGGATCTTCGTTGAGGCATGTGGGATTTTTTTGTTGCAGCGCATGGGCTCTTCATTGTGGTGCGCAGGCTTCTCTCTAATTGTGGAGTGCATGTTTTCTCTTCTCTAGTTGTGGTGCGCATGTTTTCTCTTCTCTAGTTGTGGTGCGCAGGCCCCAGGGTGTTTGGGCTCAGCAGTTGTGGCTCGCGGGCTTAGTTGCCCTGTGGCATGTGGGATCTTAGTTCCCCTGTGGCATGTGGGATCTTAGTTCCCCCACCAGGGATCGAACTCGCGTCCCCTGTATTGGAAGGAAGATTCTTAACCAGTTTAATCCTTGGTGGGGAACTAAGATCCTGCAAGCTGCCATACGAAGTACTGATACATGCTACAATGTGCATGAACCTTAAAAACATGCTAAGTGAAAGAAGCCAGACACAAAAGGCCACATATTATATGATTCCATTTACATGAAATATCCAAAACAAACAAATGTAGAGAGACAAGAATAGGTTTTTGTTTGCCAGGGACTTAGGAAAGGGGGAAATTGACAATGACTACTAATGAGTACAGGGTTTCTTTTGGGAGTGCTAAAAATGTTTTAGTGTTAGAAAGCATGATGGTTGCATAGCACTATAAAAACACTAAAAACCACCAAATTGTAAACTTAAGGGTAAACTTTATGGTATGTGAATAATATCTTAGTAAAGCTGTTATTTAAAAATAGGAGAGGCTTCCCTGGTGGTGCAGTGGCTAAGAATGCCTGCCAATGCAGGGGACACAGGTTCGAGCCCTGCTCTGGGAAGATCCCACATGCCGCAGAGCAACTAAGCCCATGCACCTCAACTACTGAGCCTGCGCTCTAGAGCCCACCAACCACAACTACTGAGCCCATGCGCTGCATCTACTGAAGCCCATCCTCTAGAGCCCGTGCTCAGCAACAAGACAAGCCCGCGCACCGCAACTAAGAGTAGCCCCCATTCCCCACAACTAGAGAAAGCCTGCGTGCAGCAACAAAGACCAAACACAGCCAAAAATAATAAATAAAAATAAATAAATTTTTAAAAATAAAATAAATCTTTTTTTAATAAATAAAAATAGGAGATGGCAAACACTTTCTGTAACATGTCAAATAACAAATAATACAGGCTGGGACTTCCCTGGTGGTCCATTGTGGTGCGCAGGCTTCTCTCTAATTGTGGAGTGCATGTTTTCTCTTCTCTAGTTGTGGTGCGCAGGCCCCAGGGTGTTTGGGCTCAGTAGTTGTGGGTAGCCCGCAAAGCGTCTTTGTCAGGTATTCTTTGTTTTTATTTTCAACTACACATTTAAAAATGTAAAAACCATTCTTAGCTCAAGAGCCATACATAAACAGGCAGCAAGCTAGATTTGGCAGGGAGGCCATAGTTTGCCAAACCTGGTTTAAAAATAAGCCATTCCTAAAATGTTTACAAGGGAATGTGTGCTAAGTTAACGCTGATCCAAAAACTAAGCAAAGCTCTCTTATCAAACTTATAAATGGAGCTTCCACAAATGTTATTGGATAAAGGGAACACAGGGAAACATATCAAACAGAATTTAGTATTTTTATTAATAATTAAGATCACATATTGGGTTGGCCAAAAGGTTCATTCGGTTTTTCTGTAAGATGGCTCTAGTAGCACTTAGCTGTCTTTAACTTCATTCGAAACAATTTTGTTAGATTGCATGTGACAGCTGTCATATCAGCGTGCATTTAAAAAAAGACTTATCGGGCTTCCCTGGTGGTGCAGTGGTTGAGAGTCCGCCTGCCGATGCAGGGGACAAGGGTCCGTGCCCCAGCTCGGGAAGATCCCACATGCTGCGGAGCGGCTGGGCCCCTGAGCCATGGCCGCTGAGCCTGCGCGTCCGGAGACTGTGCTCCACAACAGGAGAGGCCACAACAGTGAGAGGCCAGCGTACCGCAAAAAAGAAAAAAAAAAAAAAGACTTATCAAAATTGGTGAATTTTTGTGTAGCCATTTTCATACTGAAGCTGGAAGAAAAAAGCAACATTTTCAGCATACTATGCTTTGTTATTTCAAGAAAGGTAAAAATGCAACTGAAACGCAAAAGAAGATCACACAGTGTATGGAGCAAGGGCTGTGACTGATCAAAAGTGTCAAAAGTGGTTTGCGGGATTTCCCTGGTGGTCCAGTGGTTAAGAATCCGCCTTCCAATGCAGGGGACTCGGGTTCAATCCCTGGTCAGGGAACTAAGATCCCATGTGCCACGGAGCAACTAAGCCCGAGAACCACAACTACTGAGGCCGCAAGCCACAACTACCGAGCCCGTGCGCTCTGGAGCCCGCATGCACCTCAATGAAAGATCCCACATGCTTCAACAAAGATCCTGCATGCTGCAACTAAGACCCAACACAGTCAAATAATTTTTTTTTTTAAAGTGGTTTGAGGGGCTTCCCTGGTGGTGCAGTGGTTAAGAATCCACCTGCCAATGCAGGGAACACGGGTTCAAGCCCTGGTCCGGGAAGATGCCACATGCCGCAGAGCAACTAAGCCCAGGCGCCACAACTACTGAGCCTGCGCTCTAGAGCCCGCGAGCCACAACTACTGTGCCCGCGGGCCACAACTACTGAAACCCATGCGCCTAGAGCCCGTGCTCTGCAACAAGAGAAGCCACCGCAATGAGAAGCCCGCACACCTTAACTAAGAGTAACCCCCACTCACCAGAACTAGAGAAAGCCTGCACGCAGCAACGAAGACCCAACGCAGCCAAAACTTAATTAATTAATTAATTTTTAAAAAGTGGTTTGCAAAGTTTTGTGCTGGAGATTTCTTGCTGGACGATGCTCCACAGTCGGGTAGACCAGTTGAAGTTGATAGTGATCAAATCGAAACATTAACTGAGAACAATCAACGTTATACCACTCAGGAAATAGCCGACATACTCAAGATACCCAAATCAAGCGTTGAAAATCATTTGCACTACCTTGGTTATGTGAATCGCTTTGATCTTTGGGTTCCACATAAGTTAAGCCAAAGAAACCTTCTTGACCATATTTCCGCATACAATTCTCTACTGAAACATAACGAAAACGTTCTGTTTTTAAAACAAATTGTGACGGGCAATGAAGAGTGGATACCGTACAATAATGTGGAACGGAAGAGATCACAGGGCAAGCAAAATAAACCACCAACAACCACACCAAAGGCCGGTCTTCATCCAAAGACAGTGATGTTGTGCATATGGTGGGATTGGAAGCGAGTCCTCTATTATGAGCTCCTTCCAGAAAACCAAACGATTAATTCCAACAAGTACTGCTCCCAATTAGACCAACTGAAAGCAGCACTCGATGAAAAGCATCCAGAATTAGTCAACAGAAAACGCATAATCTTCCATCAGGATAACAAAAGACCGCATGTTTCTTTGATGACCAGGCAAAACCTTACAGCTTGGCTGGGAAGTTCTGATTCATCCGCTGTATTCACCAGACATTGCACCTCTGGATTTCCATTTATTTAGGTCTTTACAAAATCCTCTTAATGGAGCACCTGGAACAGTTCTTTGCTCAAAAAGATAAAAAGCTGTGGGAAGATGGAATTATGAAGTTGTCTGAAAAATGGCAGAAGGTAGTGGAACAAAAGGGTGAATACGTTGTTCAACAAAGTTCTTGGTGAAAATGAAAGACGTGTCTTTCATTTCTACTTAAAAGCCGAAGGCACTTTTTGGCCTTTTTGGCCAACCCAATAAAACTAAGACAAGAATTAAAAACCATATTAAAAAATAAAGATAGCTGCTCACATATTAGAAGAAGTTGAACACCATTAGCCATCAGGGAAATACAGATTAAAACCACAATGAGATATCATTACGTATGTATCAGAATGGCTAAAATAAAAAACAGTAATACCACCAAATGCCGTTGAGCGCACAGAAAAATTGTATTATTCAAACATTACTGGTCCAGAAAACAACTCGGCCGTTTCTTTATAAACTAGACATGCAACTACCATTATTACCTAGCAATTGGACTCCTCGGCTTTTATCTGATGTTCACACAAAAACCTGCACATGAATGTTCACAGCAGCTTCATTTACAATAACTAAAAACTGGAATCAGCCCAGATGTCCTTCAACGGGTTAAACAAACTATGGTGCATCTGCACCATGCACACTATGCAGCAATAAAAAGGAATGGCCTACCACAGGCAACAAGTTGGATGAGACTCCAGAAAAGTATGCATAGCAAAAAAGGCCAGTCCCCACCAAAGGCTATATGTATGGTATGACTCCATTTATATGACTTTTTTGAAATGACAAAATTGTAGAAATGGAGAATAGGATAGATTAGTGGTTGGGGGGAGGCCCCCCCAACCCCTGCAAAGGGAAAGGGGGTGTGTAAAAAGGGCTACTCAAGGGTCCCTTGTTGTTTTGGAACTATTCAGTACTTTGTGGTGGTTAAGTATATGAACCTATACAGATGGTAAAATTATATTGAACTTCGTACACACACACACACACACACACACACACACACACACACACACACACACCCAAATGAATACAAGTAAAACTGGAGATGTGAATAGGACTGGATGGATTTTAACGTCAATAACCTAGCTGTGATGCTATACTACACAATGTTACCTACAAAGGTTATACTGTAAAATGGGGAAATAGAGGAACGTATACAAAGGATCTCTCTGTATTATTTCTTACAACTGCAGGAATCAACAAATAACTAAGTCAAAATTTTAATTTAAAGAAAGATGACTGCTATGAAGAAACAATGAAGACACGACTCAAAATGATGGTTCCCAAGCACGAAAACTAAAATAATCAAATATACAACCAAAGGAACCTTTCTCAAGCTACAAAACTATGCAGCTCTCACCCACACAGCACACAAAAATCACATCCTGACCAAACTACCCTAAATTTGGAGAATTCAAAAAAAAATAGAACTTACCCTTGGTTCTCTAAAACACTACCCGCCAAAGACAATAAAATGAGATCTACCGTCAATGGCCCGAAGATTTTTATGTCCTGACACAATTGTCTTTCATGTATAAAGGCTAAAAGAACACAATATACAAAAGAAGTAATAAAATACGCCACCCACACGTCACCTTTCAAGCAATGACTGTATCAAGCACTCCAGCCAACCAAGACAATTAAAATTAAGCACACAAAAATGGATAAACTGTCATACAACTATTTAATGGGATACTACTAATTAAAAGGATCCATTTATTGTTATATATAACATGGATTCTCAAATGTAGTATGCTAAGTGAAAGAAACCAGATTCAAAAGCTACATACACTTACAGTATATAGATATATAGATATATAGATATATAGATATATGACATTTTGGAAAAGACAAAACTATAGGGACAAAAAACGGATTAGTGGTTACCAGTTGCTGGGAATGGAGGTAAGAGCTGACTATGAAGGGGCTCCAGAGAATCTGAGGAAGCGTGAAAACTTTTGTATCTTGGCATCCGGTGGCAGGGTCTGGGGAAGGGGCGGCAGGTGCCATGTCGGGCTGCAAAGGTAGCAAGAGGAAGCCCCTGAAGCAGCCCAAGAAGCAAGCCAAGGAGATGGACAAGAAAGGTAAGGCATTCAAGCAGAAACAAAGAGGAGCAAGGCCACGGGAAAGGCCCCCTGGCCACAGGTGGAATTAAGAAGTCTGGCAAAAAGTAATGTTCCTTGTGCCTGAGGCAATGGTGATCCTTAATTCCATTCCTGTTTAAACATCTGAATTAAACATCTGGATTCCCTGCCATCACATCTCTGCCACCTACAGCTAGAATCAAGTGTTGTCTTGGAACCCATTGTACATTTAAGAATAAACGTTTGTTAAAAAAAAAAAGTTTATAACTCGACTGTGGTGATTACAAGGATATACGCATTTGTCAAAATCTACAGAAGTGTATATGCTAAAATATTAGTGAATTTCACTGTATGCAAAATTATATCTTAAAAATGAGGGAAAAAATAATTACACAAGAGGTAGAATATAGCATTATAAAGACTAACAGTATTATTCCCATTCTAAGAACAGAGGTGAAGAAAATAATCTAAACTACAAGTATTGATAAACAAAAATGTTCATTACAACACTACCAACATTAGTAAAAATTAGAAACCTAAATGATCAATATTAAGACATTATTACAGAAAAGAATGAACTCATACTTCCCATCAAACTTTTAAAAAAGCACAGCTCAAGAAATTATTATCCTTGTTATTAGAGATGCGATGATTTACATTTTTTTAAGTTTTGAATAAAAACACTAGATGGACATGTTACAAAAGGTAAACTAACAGATTCTTAAGATTGAATTATAGTTGGGGGTTGGTTGGGTTTTCGTTTGTTTCTAGGGTGTTTTTATTTTTATAATTTTATAATTATCTATACTTTCCGAAATGTTTACAATGAGCATTTACTGATTTTTAGAATTCAAAAATACTTACAAGTCATTATTTTTAATGGAGGGAAAAAAACATTGTATTTGATTTTTAAATCACTGTTTATTAGGATACAGAGTATAGAATTAGGCCATGGAAAGAGTCCTTAGTTCACTTACAATATTAAGAAACAAAATTACATTCATCACCAATAGAAATGACTCTTGTTTTAACATATCTGCAAAAGTAGTTGATATATTTCTAGATGTAACCGAAATAAACTCTAGTGTGGTAACAAAGGTGATCTATATTATTAATCTAACATTTCTCAAGTTTGAACAGTTATTACAGTTACAATGTAAATAGTTGGCATAGGAGATAGGAGCTCCCTTATCTAAAAGGTCTTCTGCCCGGGGAACCTAGTAAATGTCTTCCTCCATTCAGCAGCCTGGAAGCTAACCCTCACTCCTCCTTTGTTTCAACATTCTATTGTTTGTAGTATGTAAGGGAACAGGAATTCTCAATGAGTAAGTCTATCCAGATAAATCACTGCAACATAATTAAAGAGGGCAGCTACCAAACACATCAAATAGCTCATTCTGGACTTCATGAGCCTGAGAGAGAACATAATACATAAATCCAAAACTGTATCTGTGGGAGAAAATATTTTAATAGAATTCTATCTCTTCTGAATTAAAAAAAAAGCTAAAGATGTACTAATCAAGATATCAGTGATTCTTAACCAAGAGACAGAATACAAGGGAGGAGGCAGAACTTAACAAACTTTTAATATTATATACACTGGTATGTATTTTGTGTGGTTTGTTTAATTCTTTACAGAATTCCACCTAATGTTATGTAAATAGTAAACCTTCATTTGCTCTTTTTTGAGAACAGCTACTATCTTTAGTTTCTTACCCTGTTTGTATTACTGTGGGATCATGAACCATGGAAGTTTTCCCTCTTGGGGTTGAGAGGTACTTCAGGTATAACAAATTTATTAGGTTTTAACTTGGAGACTGTGGGTGCTGTAAAATAATATTTGAAATTGGATTTAAAAAAAATCAAAACATGTTTTTATTTCCTACATTAAAAATAATGGCTTTTAGGAAATTTTGAACTCTAAAAACAATAAATCCTCACCGTAAACAGTTTGGAAAGTAGGGACAGCAAATTACAAAATGGCAAATGAAGGCTATTAAGAAAATTAAATCAGGGAAGGGAGACAGAGTTGCAATTAAAATAATGTTCACAGAAAGCCTCACTGAGAAGGTAACATTTAAGCAAAGGACTGGAAGGAGGTAAAGGAGCAACTTTCATAGACATCTGAGACAGGAGCACTCAAGCAAATGGAACTGCAAGTCAAAACCTTGGGGGATGGGGCATGCCTGTGATTCTAGAAATAACAAAAATTGCTTTAATATCATTCCAAATACCATTAAAATACAACAAATAAAAGCCCAGACCTAGGCAAAAAGCAGATCAGTGGTTGCTGCTGGGAGGAATTACAAAGGGCCAACAAAACTTGCAGAAGATGGGAACTGTCACTATCATGATTGTAGTGATGGTTTCACAGGTGAATACTTTGATATTTCAAAACTTAACAAATTATTCATTTAAAATGGGTGCATTTTGGGCTTCCCTGGTGGCGCAGTTGTTGCGAGTCCGCCTGCCGATGCAGGGGACACGGGTTCGTGCCCCGGTCAGGGAGGATCCCACATGCCGCGGAGCGGCTGGGCCCGTTAGCCATGGCCACTGAGCCTGTGTGTCCGGGGCCTGTGCTCCGCAAGGGGAGAGGCCACAACAGTGAGAGGCCCATGTACCACAAAAAATAAAAAAAAGAATACTCATAAGGTGTTGGTGGAACTTTAAATTGCTACAATCTATCTGGAAAACAATGTGGAACTATGTATCAAAATTTTAAACATACTCTTTTGTTTGATCTGTCACTTTCACTTCTCCAAATATATTCTAATACAAAAATATAACTGCAGTATTGTTTACTACAGCATTGTTTAGAATGTCAAAAGCTGAAAACAACCTAAAAGTCCATCAAACTGGGATAAATCAGTCAAATTATTGTACTTCCATATACTATGGCCCTTAAAAAATATATATATAGACGTATTTACTGACCTAAAAGGATGACCACCAAAAAAAAAAAAAAAAAAAAAAAGGATGACCACAATGTATGAAGGAGGAAAAGACTACCATGCAGCGTGTGTGTGCCTGGGCTATGTTTGCATGTAATATGTTTAGAGAGAGAGAGCGAATGATCCCATTTAGTTTAAAACTACAATGCATTCATATATCTGTTTATATATGCACAGAAAAAGTCTGGAAGAAAATGAACCAAACTGTTAAAAGTAGTTAACTCTAAAAAACAAATTATTGACATTTTTTAGAACAATCATGTACTATCGAACAGTTTACATTTTAGACAGAAAGTAGATTATTGGGGACTTCCTGGTGGTCCAGTGGTTAACAATCCACCTTCCAATGCAGGGGACTCAGGTTCAATCCCTGGTCAGGGAACTAAGATCCCACATGCCGCGGGGCAACTAAGCCCACGCACCACACAAAGAAGAACCGCACAGCACAACGAAGACCCAGAGCACAGCCAAAAAATAAATAAATAATTTTTTTTAAAAGGTAGATTATTGATTACCCAGGGATGGGGGGGTAATGACGGAAGTGGAAAGTGACTAGTAATGGGTACAGGTTTTCTTTTGGGGTGATGAAAAACGTTCCCTTTGATTGTGGTGATGACTGCACAACACTGAATATACTGAAACCCACTGATCAGTACATTTTAAATGGGTGAACTGTATGGTGTGTGAATGATATCTCAATAAAGCTGCTTTACTTTAGAACAAAATCCATAACCAAAATATAGAACAAAAATTTTGCAATTTAATATTCACACTGTACTTTATACTATGTCCCAACGGAAACCTTAAACCCAGACAGCAACTGTTAAAAAGCTTCAAACAGGAAAAATGAGTCACTATTCTTAAGAGCAGTTAACCATTGACAATACAGGGGTAAATTACAACCTTCATTCTATCTTCATTAGGATACTATCTTTCTTGAACTATCCTAGTAGATAATATTCCCTTCTGAGAAAAGGAACGAACTTTGAAAATGTATTAGGTTGCAACAATATGGCAGTTTCCCAATACATGATGTGACTATGAACAAAGTTTCAGTGTTTTACAAATTAAGGAAAGTAAACCTTGTTCCTACAGCCGCTTCTGTTTGCCTAACTCTGATATGGTTTCAAGAACTCTCCTCTCCCTATACCCACCCCCCACCAAAAAAAGCATAAAAGCAGAGTTGATAGGAATTACTTTAAAAGCTCCTTAATACAACTCTCCAATAAATGCTTACTGGCTCCTTATCTTCAGGCCCAAGACCCTACATTCTGTTACATCTTATACCTTAACAATTCAAAATGACTCTTCAAAATAAAATACTCTACTCAGTAAGTCTCTTCAGCAAGCCCTGATGACATAATGTATTCATTCATCATTTATACGTACATACTATTTGCCAGGGGCTAGAGATGTAAGGCTGAAAGATTCTATAAGAAGAACCATCACAGCAGTTCTTAACCGAGGTGGACATGAAGATAACCCGGGAGTTGTTTTTAAAACATACATAAACTCCACCTCATCACTGGATATTTTGATTCAGTAGGTCTGGACTTAAGCCCAAGAATCTGTTTTGAAACAGATTACTAGCACCCAATGGTGAAGGAAAAAGTAAATATTTAACTCCAATACTGAGAGCCGAATGCTTCAATAAAGATGTGTACCAAATGATGGTAGCACCAAAAGAGGACACCCAACCTATAAGAAAAGAGGTAAGTAAAGGGGAAGGTTTATCAGAGATAAAGATACTTTAGTTGAAGATGAGGAAAGTAGCTAAGTGGATGAGGAAGGAAGGAGATTCCAAGAAGAGAAAACTACATAAATGAAAATAGCACAACTACATTGAGGAATTGCACAAACTATAAAAAATAGCATGTGTTCAGAAAATTAGGATACTTCAATAAAGCTGAAGTGGAGTGCCAGTAAAGACTGGAGAGGTAAGCTATCTCAGAACACGAAGTGTGTACACTACGCTATGCTGAGGAGATTGAAAGTTAATTATCCTAAAAGCAACCGAAAAGCCAAAAACAAAATTTAGGCAAGGATGAGACATAAGCAGATTCGTGTCTTCAGAAATAACAATTTGGCAGCAACACAGAAAATAGCCAGAAGGAAGAAAAGAGGGAGGGTGCAAAAAAAGTCAGAAGACTACTGTAAATGTCCAAGCAAGAAATATGAGCCTATCAAATAAGGCAATACGGATATAACCTTGGAACTGTTTGAGGCAGGAGGCAGGAATCTAAGATTCCTGGGTTGCCTGCAATGGAGATGCCACACACAGAAATAGGATATAGGGAATGAAACTAATGAGTTCAGTTTTGAAGGTCATCTGTTTGAACATGCCATTTACTGAGCATCTATTATGCATCAAGTACTGGGCTCCTATAATTAGATGTGCAAACTAAACTTTTACTGGTGTCCCTAAATTATAAATATATGAGCAACAAGTGCAGTTTAAAACGTGTGAAAATGTGTAAAAGAGGCCAATGTGTGTGTGTTATGGATAAGCTGACTACTCCATGATGAAGAACAGTATGGTCTCCAAACAGATTGGTCTTGTGGAAAGAGCATGCGCTAATCACCTTAAAACACGGCATCTCATTTTTCTGACCCCGCATTTCCCCATCCATAAAATGGAAATAATAAAAAACAACATAGAGTTACTGGTGGTTCAAATCATATATAAGGGCTTCCCTGGTGGCGCAGTGGTTGAGAGTCCGTCTGCCGATGCAAGGGACGCAGGATCGTGTCCCGGTCTGGGAAGATCCCACATGCCACGGAGCGGCTAGGCCCGTGAGCCATGGCCGCTGAGCCTGCGCGTCCGGAGCCTGTGCTCCGCAACGGGAGAGGCCACAACAGTGAGAGGCCCGCGTACCGCAAAAAAAAAAAAAAAAAAAAAATCATATATAAAAAGACTAGATCAGTTCTGCCACACAGCTTACGGAGTACATGTCCATAAAACTTATAGATGCAGAAACGTACTCAATACTAAAATAAAAGTACCTCTAGATCTCATTAGATACACTCAACCCTTCCTAACAACCTCAGTTCAACACACTCACTAACATGCTTTTAATTAAAACAGAGATAATTAATGTAAAGGAAACCACTGCACTGGAAAAAGAGTTAAATGATTTCTAAGATCTTTTTCTTTCATTCATTCATTTATGGCTGTGTTGGGTCTTCATTTCTGCGCGCGGGCTTTCTCTAGTTGTGGAAAGCGGGGGCTGCTCTGTTGCAGTGTGCGGGCTTCTCATTGCGGTGGCTTCTCTTGCTGCGGAGCACAGACTCTAGACATGCGGGCTTCAGTAGTTGTGGCACGCAGCCTAAGTAGTTGTGGTTCGCGGGCTCTAGAGCACAGGCTCAGTAGCTGTGGCGCATGGGCTTAGTTGCTCCGCAGCATGTGGGATCATCCCGCACCAGGGCTCGAACCCATGTCCCCTTTATCAGCAGGCAGATTCTTAACCAGTGTGCACCAGGGAAGCCCCTAAGATCTTTTCCAACACCAAAATTCCACTGGAAATGTATCAATTCACCAATTCGCTTTCATTCAATATGGTAAACCAAACTCTTAATAGAAGGTATAAAATTTGTCTTTTTTCTTTTTTTAACATATAAAAATTTCTGGGTTTAAGTTCTCTGGCAGTTCAGTGGTTAGCACCAGGCACTTTCACTGCAGTGGGCCCGAGTTCAGTCCCTGGTTAACTAAGATGCCGCAAGCCACACAGCGCAGCCAAAAAAAAAAAAAAAAATTTCAGGATTTGAAATTTGTAAAAATTCAAAATGTACAAGAAACCAAATTACCTATAATCTCCCCTCCCACATAAATAAAAGTAAGATTTTGCCATATTTCCTCACAGTCCTTTTTCCATGTACATCACTCTTAATGGATACACAGAGCTTACAGCCTATTTTCTAGATAATAAGTTAATAAATAAAGGAACTGTATCTCTAAAATTATTCTCACCTGATTTGTTTCTGCCACCCAAACACACGACATCCCCATCTTAGCAGTCATTTCAATACAGACACTCACTGAAATCCTCATTTTGAAAAACTTTCTTTATAATTCCTTCCTCCCTTCATGAAACTGTAAGTTTCTCTGGAGAAAGAACAACATATTAATTTCATTGTTTTTTATTTCACTAGGCTTCTGACCTAAATAAGCAGTAGCTCCCTAATTTGGCCAATTGGGGGAAAAAAGGACAATCTGAATCAATAAATTCTTAGCAAATTAAAGATTATTTTTTACTTAACAGCAGATACGATGCTTTTAAACACATATGATAACTAGGATTAAGTTAATGAACCATTCCCTTGTTAAAGTCCTTGGGGAAACTTTCTTTAATAGAGAAAAATTATTTGTCATTAGCAGATCAACTAACTGTATATTCATGACATCTAAATAACAGAGCTCCCTGAAAACACCTGTTCTTTATAATGTAAGCATTCCTCTTCCCGGGGTTGTAAACAAGTTTATTTATGCTGTTAACCTGAAAACACATTCTTCACAGATAGAGAAGAAAGTTGCCGTTAGGCCCAGTAAAACTTGTCACTTGGAAAAATTCCAATCCATGGTGTAAAGCTGTAGATAAAGTAACCTCCAAACTCTATTTCTAAAAAGCACCGGCATCAGTGAAGAAATCTCCATTATTTTTGTGCCTGTATATTAGACTTATGTACCTTTAAAAATCTTTACGTACCCCAAAGAAATGAAAGTATATGTCAAGACAAAAACCTGTACACGAATGTTCACAATAGTACTGTTCACAATAGCGAAAACGTAGAAACCACCCAAAGGTCCATCAACTGATAAATGGATAAATAAAATGTGCTGTATATCTATAAAACAGACTATTATTCAGAAATAAAAAGGAATGAGGTACTGATCCATGCTACAAGACAGATGAACCTTTAAAGCACTGTTAAGCGAAAGAAGCCAGTCACAAAGGACCACGTACTGTATGATTCCATTTATACGAAATGCCCAGAAGAGACAAATGCATAGACACAGAAAGGAGACTGGTGGCTACCTAAGGCTGGAGAGTGACTGCTACTGGTACAGATTGCGAGGAATAATGAAAATGTTCTAAAATTGATTGTGGTGATGGCTGCACGACTCTGCGAATATACTAAAAACCAATGAATTGTACACCTTAAGTGGATGAATTATATATCAATAAAGCAGGTATAAAAAATCTTTAGGGACTTCCCTGGCAGCGCAGTGGTTAAGAATCCGCCTGCCAATGCAGGGGACACGGGTTCTAGCCCTGGTCCTGGAATATCCCACGTGCCATGAAGCACCTAAGCCCGTGTGCCACAACTACTGAGCCTGCGCTCTTGAGCCCACGTGCCACAACTACTGAAGCCCGTGCGCCCAGGGCCCATGCTCTGCAACAAGAAAAGCCACCACAATGAAAAGCCTGCGCACCGCGGCGAAGAGTAGCCCCTGTTCGCCGCAACTAGAGAAAGCCTGCACGCAGCAATGAAGACCAAAGGCAGCCAAAAATAAATTAATTAATAAGAATAAAATAAAATAAAAATAAAGAATTAAACAGGAAATGCTTTTAAAAAAAATCTTTAGGGCCCCCAATTTCCACAAACCTAAAAGAGTTTTCCTAATGAGATTCATAAAAACACTAAGAAAGGTATTTTAAACATAAAAGAGCATTTACTAAAGGCAATAAATAGACAAATCCACGTATGCTAAATCTTCTGAAACTATTAACACGCAATTTAAAAACAATACTCAAAAAATATTACATGAAAAAAACGACGAACACTCCTCTTCAACTGCAGGTTTTACCACCAATGCCATGTACACCCTTCAGCCCAAGTTCTTCAATCAAGTTTCCAAATATTAAATTCACCCAACCTATTGCCAATCACTGACCACCACTTCTCACAATATTCGTAGCAGGGAGCAAAATGCCAGAGCATTCTACTGAGCTGAAGCCACACTCCCATTTACAGCTCTTTATTACATCTAGAAGATACAGAAAGTGAATGTAAAAATTAGGGAAGAAATTCCTCAACAACAACAAAAACTCTTACCCTATCCTCAGTACTTAGTACTCTCTTGGCATTGTGTTAACTGTCAGTCCTGTGTTTCTCTATGAGTGTTAAGTCATTTCCCAAGAGTGAATAGATTCTAAGCAAGGGCTAGAACATTTTTTTTCTAAGTTTTTCCACGATACCAAGAAGCGTAATTCTGTACTCAGGTTCAGCCTGTAGAAAATATTAAGCAAATGCTGTTGTCCGAGAGAAAATGGACACATGCACAAAAGATGTGTCTCGTATGCAAGTACAGAGAGTTGTGATGAAAAACAGTATCATATCACTTTATGATTTACAAAGCACTTTCAACCACATCCAAACTGAAATCTGAAACACACCTCTTCCTGAGAACTACTGTGTTTTTCTCTTACTAAGAGTCTCATGATTCATCCCATTTCCCTCTTTTCTTTGGCCACACCCAGAGCAGATTCTATAACCCACCACTCTGGTATGTATTTCTAAATTCTACATTCAACCCTTTCATCTTCCTCACATACCTATTTTCCCATTACTGCATCTCATTACCACCTATCCTATAAATTTTTTTCCTAATTCCACAGCAAAAACCTTTTGAAACAAAACAAAGATATATAATAAACTGCTGCAAGGTGCCATCTCGGAGGCACATACAATCTAGTATCACACAGCATTAGAGAATGAATACTTTTTTTTTTACACTGGAATCTAATCCTTAACACTGGAAAATCATTCTTAAAGTTATAGTCAAAGAAAACCTGCTGATGATCCTTTTGAGCAAGTATGTAACGTTTTAAGTCTCTGTGAACTCCAAATATAATGAAAAAGGCTCCAAGAGTACAAGTGAAACAGAAAACATTGAAAAACATGAAAGCATTGATTACTCAGCTTTAAACCATGTTAACTAAATGCCACTGGCCCAAATGCTGAGGAATCTAAGCAATCTACCCAGAAAGAAAAGAGACGAATGGTCTAACAGAGTCAAAGAGCAGGGGCAACAGAAAAAGATCTCCAGGGAATGAGGAGATTCTCAGTATGGGAATACTTGGGTTCTCTCCCAGTTTGACATAGTATTTATTAATTATAAAGTGTAAGGATTAACTCACAGCTACCGGAGATTAAGAAGGATAGACACGTCAGGATACGACTAGAAGACAACGTTACCAAGTGGAAAAAAAAGGGGGGGGGGTGCAAATAATAGAGTCAAAGAATTTATCCACTGAATTCTGCCTGGCTATCTAGAATATCTCCCACCAGCTGTCAATCTATGGTGGATACTGATAACACCTAGCACCACAAGACTACTAACAAAAGCAAGAAAACTCTGGAGTTGTCCTCTAACTTTCCTTTCTCCCAAAGCAGAGTTTTTAACCTATCTCTGCCCCTTAAAATCTAGTACAGAGGCCACAGTTCAACTGATCAACCTTAAAATTTTTTCCCTATTTCATCACACACACTATCTCACAACAGTTTACAGAGAAAACAGATTTCACAATGAGAGAATAAAATAATCACAAGTCAAAGACCTGACCCTGGCTTTCACATGATGAGACCTTTAGAAAAGATCTGAAGTTATAAAAATTACTGTTAAAATAAATATGTAAGTTTTGTAAGCAGCATTTTTAAATAGTATTATTTACTTAGGGAGACGTGTTTTCCTGTTTTTTCTTTTTTGGCCGAGCCACACAGCTTGTGGGATCTTAGTTCCCCGACCAGGGACTGAACCTGGGCCCTAGCAGTGAAAGCGCCAAGTCCTAACCACTGTACCGCCAGGGAATTCCCTCTAGTGTTTTATACATAATATCTTGATCCACATCCATTGTCTTGTTTACTGTGAGTAAATTTTACAGGCCAAAAAAGAAAAGAAAAATTCATGGTACTACTTTCCCTCACTCCCCTCCAAAGACCTCAATCTGGCCCAAAAATGAGGACTTTAACTGTCCTCATTCTAACTGTACCAAATACAATAATTTTATGTATTAAAACAAGTGATATTTAATATGTTTATATTCTTAAGGTAGAAAAGACAAATACAGAGGACTTCCCTGGTGGCCCAGTGGGTAAGACTCTGGGCTCCCAATGCAGGGGGCCCGGGTTCGATCCCTGGTCAGGGAACTAGATCCCACATGCATGCCACAACTAAAGATCCCACATGCTGCAACTAAACATGGCACAACGCAGATCCCGCGTGCTGCAACTGAGACCCCTGGGCACAGTGATTCTCCACAGAGAGATGTGCCCCCCACTCTTCAATTATATTACACTCTCCACTGCTGCTTGAACAAGTGGCCACTACCTATTGCCATGTGTTTCTCAGCAGGACAGCTGAGCTGAGATTCACTGCTTTACCTGAGTGCAAATCTGAAGAACTTCGTGGTCTTCCCTCATTCAATCAACACAAAAACTTCATATACCTCCTGGGAAAGGGGCATGAAAAACAAAACAGTCTCTGCCCTAGCATAGTTCAGTCCAGGAGGTTAATCTCAACACCAAAACCAGTAAGTTACAGTACACTCTGATGACTACAGGAGAGGTAATTTGTGGGTGGCCCACACTGCAACACAGCAACTACCCTAATGCAGTTCCCTAAGGATGTTCATTATACCACGTATCCAGACCAACAGAACTGTGTATGATGAGTGCCAATTCCAAGTTGGGTCACTGGTTTAGGCCCCCTTGGTATGAACAGGTTTTGCCATTTAACATCGACTGTGGTTTGCTAACTGACCTGGATAAAACTGGTCAAAAAGTCAGATGTGATTCTGTATGATGTGGCTCAGCACTAGAGCCCAGAGTAAGCCTTCACAGCACAGCACAGCACAACCAGATTTTAGATCTTAGAGCTCTGCTAAGGACTGACCCAGAGCCTGACTTGCCCACCTAGCGAAGAACAAGCCAAGCACCTCGATTCTCCTTTCAGCTTTTACCCATCAGCCCATCGTTAGAAAAGCCAACACAAGATTTTACAGATCTATATCTCTAAATTTACAAATTCATCTATAAATTATAAAATATCTATAATTTTACAGATCTTTTATAAATCATAATACAGATTTTAAAAACCAACGTTCATGATTTTTAAACAATGTTTAGCCAAATAACGCAAAAGTTACAGGCCTTCCACCTTTGCCCCCTAGACAGATACCATCCAAACCAAACACCTCCCACCTTGGTCTCACTCTACACACACAGCTGCCTACATCTCAAATTCAACATGTATTCTACCAAATTTAATTACCTTGTCCACAAACCAGATTCCCCTCTATATTCCTTTTACTCTATTACTTCATTTTCCCAGGGACCAAAACTTTCTAATTCAATCACCAATTCTGTGCATTTCTGGGTCCCATCCCATCTTTTCCACTGCTCACACCAGGGCTGTTACAGTAGTTATCCAATTAGTCTCAGCCTTCACCAACTCCAATCTCTTATTGCCAACTCAACCTTCCCAAAACACCACTGGATAAAAGCCACTCCATACATACACAATAAAAACTCCTGCTGCCTACTGAATTAAACCTTAGCCTGGCATCCAAGGCCCTTTTCTTTACGACAATGTCCTTTCTCCCCAGCTTTATTTTAAGGCCACAGGATTAGGGGCTTATGCATTCAATAACTTTCTTCTGAAGCTCTATCACATGCCAAATTCTAGGAACTGGGATACCGAAATGAATAAAATTTGATCCCCACCTCCAAGACTCCAAGCAAACAGGAAACAAATATAGTACCTTAAGTAATGGACACATAAGAAAGATAAAAAGTGCCCTAAGTACCAAAGAAGAAGCCCCCTATACCTCATATTTCTTAGTACTGCTCACCTACACATAGTAGATGCTTACGAAGTAGCACTGATGAATGACTGTTCCAATAAACCAAAGACCTATGATCAATATGCTCAATAAATTTCTGTTGACAAATTCCACCTCCCCATTTCTACTATGGTAAAGAACTGTGGTACACTGGCTGCCTCTCTTGGAAGGGTCAAGGGGAAGCACAACTGAGAGCACAGATTTGCAAGTGTGCGTGTGACTAACTTGTTTCTAAAGAACAGAAGCACTAGAGGCCTCATGAAAGACGTTAGTTCTTTTTGCTGGTCAGTACTCAGATACCGGCAACATAAAATAAACCTTTGCAAATTCAACCTATACCCAATTCCAAAGAATAGCCGGATGAAAACATTCTAACCCTTTCATCACCATCAGGAAGTCAGCAAACACAGCTAAACTCTCTTCTCAGTAAAATATGCTGTGATTCCAGCTTTGGTCTTGGATTAGTAAAAGCAAGCATGTTAAAATTAACCAAATAAAACAAGTGCTTAGAACAAGAGAACAAAGATGATTAAAACCTAAAAGCCACAACCACTCCTCTCTATACAAAACATGAGATATATCAGTTCACTTGAGCAGCTGATTTTTTATCAACTTCCTACTACTTTCAACCATAACATCTTAAAAAGAGAAGTCACCAACACCCAACAGGAAAAGCTCTAAAATATGTATTCGGGCTATAAACAGCTCAAACAGACCTTAAAAGATTATATGTTAAGAGCAAAAAAGTATACTCAGAAATGCAACGTGCACATTAGAACAAGCTTAAGTCTTTCTTTAAATGAATTGGTCATTTGCTCTTTAGAGCCAGAACGATAAAATGACTCGGTGACAACATTACAACAATCATCCTTTAAAACAGTGGTCCCCAACCTTTTTGGCACCAGGGACCAGTTTTATGGAAGACAATTTTTCCACGGATGGGGGCGGGGCAGGGGGTGTATGGTTCAGGTGATAATGCGGGCGATGGGGAGCGGCAGATGAAGCTTCACTAGCTCGCACGCCGTTCACCTCCTGCTGTGCAGCCCAGCTCCTAACAGGCCACAGCCCGGTACCGGTCCGCGGACCAGGGGTTGGGGACCCCTGCTTTAAAACAAGTGACTGTTTAGTTTAGACCAAATGAAATCATTAGCAATTAAGGCTTTTAAAGACATTCACTGAAAGTAGATATCCTAAGTGGACAGTGATTATAAAGAGTTTCAAAGCTGAAATAGTGAACGTTTTTTACCTGATGTTCTGCATGAATGTTATCCCCAGTAGGCCATCGATGTTTGCTATTATTATAGCCGCCTCCACCACTTCCTCCTCCCCCAAGCTGCTCACCATGCTGCCTCTGAAAGAAGTAGTCCACCATAGCGTCGTCCTGGGAACGGCCTGCAACTCCTATGGATCCTGGGACAGGGCTGGAGTGTGTCCCAGCTGCAAGAGCCTGATTTGCAGCTGGTTGTGGCTGCGCTTGCGACCCTGTTCCAGATGTCAAAACAACAGGCATGTTGGGATTAGCTGGTTCTTGAGGGTGATGTTTCAGGTGGGGGCTGAAAGAGTCCTGCCAAAGCACTGCTTTTCTCTTCAAGACACATGCAACGCTCATTCCACCAACACCTAAGGACAAACAGGTTACAAATGTTTAAAATTTGCCTTTTTTAAAACATAACTTGATATATGCACCAAGATAAAAACATGAGACCCCTGGCTTTTGCAATATATCATCGAAAACCAGTTTCTACCAAGCAGCTAAATGTTTTGCAACACATACATAATTTTCTAAACTGAAACTTCGGGCTTCCCTGGCGGCGCAGTGGTTAAGAATCCACCTGCCAATGCAGGGGACACAGGTTCAAGCCCTGGGCCAGGAAGATCCCACATGCCACGAAACAACTAAGCCTGTGCGCCACAACTACTGAGCCTGTGCTCTAGAGCCCAAGAGCCACAATTACTGAAGCCCACGCGCCTAGAGCCCGTGTGTGGCAAGAAGAGAAGCCACCGCAATGAGAAGCCCGCGCACTGCAACCAAGAGTAGCCCCAACTCGCAGCAACTAGAGAAAGCCCGCACGCAGCAACGAAGACCCAACGTAGCCATAAATAAATAAATAAATACATACATAAACCAACCAAACCCCATATATAATTAGCAACGACTCAAGAGTGTCAAAAACGAAAGGATCCTTTAAAATGTCCAATGTATTCATGGGATGCTCTGAAAAAAAGCTTAAATAAGGCCCTCTGACTAAGAACAGCAACAGAATGTTCCTAGCCTGAAACTTCTTCTCAGCTGCTGTACATGCATTTTTGCCAAGAACTTACAATTATAATTGTAATCACATCATCATTCTATTAGTACTCTGACTCTTACAGAGTCAGAGATGAGACCAAACCAAATTCAAACCCTCACCTTATATAGAAAGTATCACTGTAAAAAAAGAAATGCTTCAATACAATAATAATTGTATGGCAAATATATTGCAAACATTTTTTCTGATCATTTCTATTTTACAGATAAAAACACTAAGGTACGGAGGAAAAGTTATGTGATGTGCCCGAGGTCATTCAGCTAGTGAGCTTTTGAAGGAGGGATTCAAACCCAAATCTGTATGCACCCAAGCCTCGTTCTTTCTACCAACCCCCTTGCTACCACACCCCAGTAAACCAAAACAGATACTATTTCTCTCACTTGAGTCTGCTATTCTTCTCTGGAAGGATCAACAAAGAAACTCCAAAATGTTACTATGAAACATTACTAATATGTTTCTTAAAATCAAAAACTACATTTGTAGAAAACATAGAACAGCCTATGTATGGGTGCTTAAGAAAAAAAAAAAAAATCCTTCAAAATAATCAGTTACCAACTAGAACATACCTGTCCAGAGCCACTAGAGTCTAATTTCAAGGCTATCAACCTAACAGTCCACTGCTACAAATGCTTTATCTCTCTTTAGCCCTACAGTGATGTTTCAAAAACAGACTCAAAAGATTTATAAGAAATCTATTAAACTATTTCTCAGTATAGAATAAACATCCTGGACTTCCCTTGTGGCGCAGTGGTTAAGAATCCGCCTGTGGGCTTCCCTGGTGGCGCAGTTGTTGAGAGTCCGCCTGCCGATGCAGGGGACTCAGGTTCGTGCCCCGTGTCTGGGAAGATCCCACATGCCGCGGAGCAGCTGGGCCCATGAGCCATGGCCGCCTGCGCGTCCGGAGCCTGTGCTCCACAGCGGAAGAGGCCACAACAGTGAGAGGCCCGCGTACCGCAAAAAAAAAAAAAAAAAAAAAAAAGAATCCGCCTGCCAATGCAGGAGACACAGGTTCGAGCCCTGGTCTGGGGAGATTGCACATGCCCACGGAGCAACTAAACCCGTGCACCACAACTATTGAGCCTGCACTCTAGAGCCTGCAAGCCACAACTACTGAGCCCACGTGCCACAACTACTGAAGCCCACGTGCCTAGAGCCCATGCTCCACAACAAGAGAAGCCACCACAATGAGAAGTCACCGCAATGAGAAGCCCATGCACCGCAACAAAGAGTAGCCCCCGCTCGCCGCAACTAGAGAAAGTCCATACGCAGCAACAAAGACCCAACGCAGCCAAAAATAAATAAAATTAAAAAAAAAAAAGAACAAACATCCTGATAAAGAAGCATTCGCTTCTCACAACTAATTCATGTTCTGAAGACAGGAGTAAGAAGATTTGTAATTTGTTCAAAGCCTAATTTGGAAATGCCTAGTTTCAGTTAACAATTCCAATCCATCAGAACCATACTGGAGTAGTCCAGCTTTCTGGACTTCAGTTTCTGCTTTCATGAACAGAATCATGTTCATGCTTAAATACCAAAACCGGAAAGTCATAGCTGTGTTTACCACTGGTACTAGCAAAGTCCTAACCAGCCTAATGCCTTCCTGTTTGATTTTCAAAAGAACTCACTGCCCTCTTATTACCAATAGTAGCCAGTCCCATTTTCTTCCACAAGGGAGTATCAAACCGTCTTTGTTGTAGAGCTAACCAGGAATCCTAAAACTAAAGTTTTACCACTAAACTACAACCTCCCTGAACCTGTTTCCTCATCTAGAAAATTAAAGAAATTCTTTCTCTGTGACTCACAAGTTTTTTTTTTAATCAAAATAATAGATATAAAAGTTTTTGGTAAATTCAAAGTCACCATGCTGAGGCCCAAGGAATTCAGTTCCCACCAGTTAAAGCAATGGAGCTCCAGTCCCTAAGCAGATTCCTAAAATAGCAAATGCAACCTTTTCTGAAATAAAAGATTTGCTGTAAAGATTTGCCGTAATACTTATTTAACAAAGAACTTCCGAATGAAAAAGGTATTCACCACTGAAACACACCCGACCACAACTTCATTCTATCAAGGCATGGGGGGGAGAGGGGGAGGCGGGGAGAGGGTTCTATAAAAATGTTCAAACGAAACAATTGGCTTTTGTAAAGCTATCTGTATCCCCTGAGACTTCCTGCTTTACCTAATGAGGCAAGGCAGTTTCTCAAACAAGAGAAAACCTGGCAGAAGGGACATTTTGAAAGTGAGCAAATACCTAAGCAATTAACAAGTGTCTTGGGTAGTTTTGTAATATCTTGGCAACTACAACATAAAAATTAAGAAATCAGTCACTTAAATAATAGAAAACATTTAAATTGCTGATGCCTTTTAAAGAACTCTCAAACCCACTAAAAAGTTATGTTAGCACCTGAAATGTGACTTTTCTTTTTTACAAATGGTACATTATAAAAATAAGTTTTTCAGCAACTAAAAATAAGTGCTGATTCTAGTTTTCCACAGTTTTCAAACTGTTTACACCAAAGTTGTTTTTGTTTTGTTTTGTTTTAATATCACTAATAGGCTTTATTTCAAACAAAGGAACATGATCTAATCTATCTCCACTGCTCACCTTTTATTTACTAAAATTCTTTGTGGTTTAAAAGGTGTTTATTTTTACCACACTGGAAAAAAAAAAATTCTGTGGTCATAAATTTATTTTAAAGCAGTTCATCTCAAACCCAAACTAAGCTTCAAACACAACTTCAAAAAGCCGTGGCCTTGAACAAAATGAATCCAATTGTGGCTAAGGCAAAATGCTCAGTTCAGAATCCAGTATTTCCCAAAAATCCAGATAAAGAATAAACAGCACCCAAGAGTGTTTTATAAAGTTAAAACTAGCAACGGGTCAAAATGTTTATTTTGCTTACTAAAACTGCATCGGGAGCCACCCACGTCTATCTTGGTGAGTTTTGATTTTTTTTCATAAAACAAACAAAAAGCTAAAACCACAAACCTATGATTTCAGCAATAACTGACTTTAAAAGAGAATCCCAAAAAAGCCTCATAAAATCCCATTCTTAATCTCAGGCAGAGAAGGAAGTGAACGAATTGGTGTAACTAAGAACAGTGTTCTCTTAATTGGACAATGAAGAGTAACAACCCTTCAACTTACGGGGAGGATAAAACCTTTCCTGATAATGTGGGGGAGGGGGGAATATAGTGGCGGGGGGGGGCGGTACGGGAGTGTATTCCTCACTTGACGTGGGAGTGGTACCGACAAGTATTAAACGATCTAGGTTTACCAAGGACGTCCATGAGGACTAAAAACTATCTAGTATTGTGTATCTGTTTACCTACTACGAAGGCATGAACGCTTCTTAGAGTTAAGACAGACACGCACCAACACAAGGAGGCTCAAAGAGGAAGAACCGACCAAAAACAAGCTCTCACAGAAACAAAAGGCCACAAGTACCCAGGAGCCTAAAAAGCGATCTGAAACTTCCTGATCGCCTACTTCTCCACATTTAAGGATCGCAAAGTTCCCCCGTGGTGGGTCTCGTCTGCAGACGAGGGCCACGGCTGCTTCTAAAGCGATTTATTGTTCCTCTTGCTTCGGCGCTGCCACGGAAGCTCAAGAAGTCGAAGAAATCCTGAGTGGCACAGAATTACACTTCATGGCCACACAGAAGACTCGGGGCTTCGCAAACCCATCAAAAAAGCAACCCGAATGGCAACATCAATCTTCAGGGGCTCCAACGGGGCCGAGCAGAAATGTACAGACACGTCTATGCCCTGGGCCCGGGCCTAAACCCCCGGCATTTTCCTCGCTTCGACCCAGCTCCCCACCCCCTCCCTCCTTTGATAACAATAGGGGCCTTGCTGCTGACTCCAAAACATGTACGAGGAACAGCGAGTGAGAAGCCTCAGCCAGGGCCCCGGCGGCTTTTCCAAAGCCCTTCTCACCCCCCCAGCCGCTCTCAAACACCAATACAAAGGGATAATCTGCTCGCTGGGGGTCCGGAGCAGCGTTTGGGGCTGGCGGGGTGCGGGTACTCACGGGCGGAGCGGTAGGATGAAGATGGATTTCAGCCCCCCGATCTTCTCTCTCCGGCGCTCTCGCTCCCCCTTACCTTTCACTCCGACAACATGGCGGCCCACTGGGGACTGGGCTGGCGCTGTGCATCATGGGATAGGCTCGGGCCCCGTCCCTGGCTTTGGCAGCGGCGTGTGTGGAGAAGGCAGGCGGCTGTGGAACAGGTTGCCTGGTTGCCATGCCAACCCAGGGCCTGTGTGAACTTGGGAAACTCGCAGGCAACACTACCGCTGCGCGCGCGAGTGGCCGCCCGCGAGGGGAGCGCGCGCCGTCCCCTCGCGGGCCGCCGCGGGCAGCAGGAGGAGTCCCGCGGGCCCACACCGGAGCGCCCGCGGTGACCGGTTCCCGGCCCAGCACCGCACGGAGCTGGGCACGCGGTGTCAGGGTAGTGACCTTAGCCGAGGCGCCACCCGCCTCCGCGCCCTCCCTATTTCACCTCCAGATTGTAACGGCCTGCAGGATTAATGGACGCTTATTCCAAGGCTCTGGCGGGACAGGAGCTGGGTTCAAACCCCGTTGCTGCAACTTTCTGGCTCTGTGGACTTACTTAATCTTCCTGCTTCCATTGCCCCATTTGTAAAATGAAAAGGAAAATGAGAATTGCTACTTAACTCTGCCCTGAGGATTAAGTGGATAATATGGCTTATTATTCCATTTAATAATGTGAAATGCTTAGTACAGTGCCTGGTACTTGTAAATAGGTCCACTATAGAATTTGCGGGGTCTAGCGCAAAATGAAAGTGTGAGGGCCCCTTGTTCAAAATTGTTAATGAATTTCAAGATGGAGATAGCAGAACATTAAACCCAAATCAAAGATTCAAAGCTGTCCTTGTTTGTAAGCACTCATTCAGTGTTACCTGTTGTCATTCTGTCCAGTTCCGAAAATGAATAGAAATAGAAAATGGCCATTTGATGAAAGTGACTTTTCAAAATCAGTAGTATTTCATAAGATATAGTTATTATATATAAAACTAAACCCAAGATGGATTGAAAACATAAGCAAACCACAACACTATAAAAGACCACAAGAGGATATAGGGGGAGAAAGCTTTCTAATTAGAGAGGGGAAATGTTTATAATGAATCAAAATCAATACATCCCTTTAAAAATTGAAGGAAAATTAAACATTTATATAGTAAGAGTGCCACCATCAATGAATAAGCGAGAAAATAGCTTTAAAATATTGTAATACTTGTGGTAGACAAATGGCTAATCTTCATGATAAATACAGAAATTCTCTAATCAGTTAAAAAAGAGCAATCCGGACATAGAAACCAAACTTATGTTTACCAAAGCGGAAGGGGGGGAAGGGATAAATTAGGAGTTTGGGATTAACACATACACACTGCTGTATATAAAATAGATAACCGGGAGTTCCCTG
Source organism: Globicephala melas (assembly GCF_963455315.2). Taxonomy (NCBI): domain Eukaryota; kingdom Metazoa; phylum Chordata; class Mammalia; order Artiodactyla; family Delphinidae; genus Globicephala; species Globicephala melas. The sequence goes on along the minus strand of NC_083314.1, from coordinate 163,552,717 downwards.
ATGGCACAGTGGCTAAGACTCCCCGCTCCCAAGGCAGGGGGCCCAGCTTCGATCTCTGGTCAGGGAACTAGATCCTGCATGCCGAAACTACGAGTTCACATGCCCCATTGAAAATCCCCCACGCGGGAACAAGGACCCAGAGCAGCCAAATAAACAAATAAAATTAGATTATAATGATGGTTGCACAACTCTGACAATATGCTAAAAACCACTGAACTGTGTGCACCTTAAATGGTGAAGTTTATATTATTTGAAATATATCTGGACTTTCCTGGTGGTTAAGAATCCACCTGCCAATGCAGGGGACACAGATTCGACCCCTGGTCCCGGAAGAGCCCACATGCCACGGACCAACTAAGCCCCTGCGCCACAACTACTGAGCCCACGAACCATAACTACTGAAGCCTGCACACCCTAGAGCCCGTGCGTGGCAACAAGAGAAGGCACTGCAATGAGAAGCCCACGCAACGCAACGAAGAGTAGCCCCCTCTCGCTGCAACTAGAGAAAGCCTGCATGCAGCAACAAAGACCCAACTCAGCCAAAAATAAATAAATAAATATTTTAAGAAAGAAATATATCTCACTAAAGCTATAAAAATAAGAAAAAGTGAATAATAAAAAGAAATGCAACTTTGAAATATATTTTCATCTATTAAATACACTGGCAAAAATTTAAATGATCATTAACACCGTGTTTTGGCAAGTTTTGTGAGAAAATCAGCACTCACATTGTTTATATTGTTTGAGGAGATATTACTGTTTTATGTTATTTTTTATTTAAAAGATAAAAGGGTGAGATTTTTATTTCTGAAAAAGAAGGTAAGACTTGGAAGTTAAAGATCTGCTACTTCCAGGCTATGTGACCTTGGACAAGTTCCTGAGTGTCAGGACCCTCAGTTGCAAAATAAGGTACATACAGGACTGTTACAACAGTTAAATAAACTAACATATATAAAGTGCCTGACAGAGAATTAGCACTCAATAAATGTAGCTGTTTTATTGTAGTTGTAGTCTTGTATTCCTTTCTGAATCCCCAGAGAGCAGCTTAGTGCAAGGCACAGAGTCATTGTTTATTAAGTGTTTGTTAAATGAATGAATTCAACAGCCATTTAGAGTGACAACTCTCAAATCCAATGGTCCTAAAAGTAATATGTTGTATTCAAAGATCCCAGCTCTTAAGCCAGACCAGAAATTACTTCCTTACCTCTCTGAGCCTCCAGTTTTCTCCCACGGAACATAAAGTTAATATAGCAGTAAATGAAATAAAGCAGATAAAGCATTTAGCCCCATGGGGCCAGGACAGTGGAATGCGCTGAGTAGCCATATTAGAAAAACATATAAGAGGAGGAAACTTAGCAGACATGAGAAAATTACAAAATTTCCATAACTTTACCAGGCTCTGTGCTCCATGATGTCATTCTGAGATCCATGATTAGCTCAATTTTAAGCTTTAGCTTTCATTACTCAGTCCGAGATTCCATTATCAGTTTAGCCACAGTCATGTGGTACCACACCCCATCCAGGCCTCTCCAAAGCCCAACAGAATACCAGCCAGCCATCCCTGCTTTCCCTTAAGGAACTGCTCTCAAAAAACCTTAGGCCCCCGCCAGGCCCCCAAAATAACTCTATCACAACATCACCTGCAACAAACTCATGAGACATCCTATTATCAAATGCTTACCTGTGTGCCATGCACTGTAAGACTTTTACATACATTATTTCATTTAAAACACCCCAAATACCTGTGATATGAGCAACATTATTATTCCCATTTAAAAATGAGAAAACTGGGACATCCCTGGTGGTCCAGTGGCTAAGCCTTCACGCTCCCAATGCAGGGGGCTTGGGTTCGATCCCTGGTCAGGGAACTAGATCCCACATGCATGCCGCAACTCAAGAGTTCACATGTCCCAGCTGAAAAGATTCTGCATGTCACAGCTAATGATCCCGAATGCCACAATGAAGGAACCCAAATGCCACAACTAAGACTCGGTGCAGCCAAAATAAAAATAAACAAATAGATATTAATTTTTTTTAAATAAAAATGAGAAAACTGAGACTTGGGAGGTTATGGAACCAGATTAGTATTTATCCAAGTGTGTTATCTGAGGCTATTTGCTGAGAGTTGTCTGTTCAGGAGGCTGTCGAAATCATCCCTAAATCTTGAAAATCTCCACAATTCAACTGATTAAACCCATGCATAACAGATAATGTAATCAATCTTTGGGAGTTTTCAAAAACCAAGAATCTAATCAAACTGACCTGGGATGAGGATTAGGGTGGATTTGGGAAGAGTGTTCTAATCTAATCAGTAATCCATTCCATTGTAACCTAATCAGACAGAGAGATCTCAGACAGAAACATTTAGTGAAGGCCATTCAAGAATGTCTTTGTTCAAGAATTTCAAATGTTACCTCTTCCTTCGGGTGGAAGTGGTTCTCCACGTATGGTCTGAGGCTCACCAGTGAGTCAGCAAACTGGCCATGCTGACAGCTGAGAACAAATCCTGGAGTGGACAAATGTTGTTCAATTCCACAGACTTTCACTCTCTTACAGCCAACTGCTATTGGGTGATAAATGTTACTATAATATTGTATTTGTAAACTGAATATAAAGCATTCTCAAGCAAAGTTGGGACACCCCCAATTTTCTGGAAAGATGCTTTGTTATCAGTGTCGATTTGCTTTGCTTTTTCAACTGTGTTACACTTGTGTTTTTGTATATTTGTAGACTCTCCCTTGGGTTGCACTTCTACTCTTTGTTTTGGTACTTGGGTAATTGTTACACTGTTAACATTTCCATTGTCATTCTGTTTTTTAGCAAATCTTGGTTATTAGAGTGCTTTTCCCATAGGAACAGAGGAGGGAGGGAGGGTTTGGGCTTCTAACATTGGTGACTAAGTAATTCCGATCAACTCTCCCACTGAGGAAAACTAGAAAACTGGAAAAATCTGAAAATCTCTTCTTGAAATCATTGGAAAGTTAACAAGTTAGTGAAGAATTACTGAGCCAGGATCTGGGAAAGGAGAGAGATTGAGGAATGTAAGCCCCATAATTAGGACTACTTTTCCGGGTGGGGCATTTCTTGAGACGTAGTTTTCCTGAGAGGTAGCTAAGAGACAGAATGATGCTTACAACAGCCTTGGGTACTTAGCAGAACAGAGATTGGAGTCCAGAACCTGCTGAGAGAAAGCACCTAGTAAACAGCTCTCACTTTGGATTGGGATCCCAACAGACTGTACCCTAAAAGCAAAGGTGAATAGAGTAGACAAGCTCTTACAAAGATTGAAACTCAACTTCAAAACATCTCAAACACTGAAATTGTCTTAAAGTGATCCCAGAGTGCCAGTGCCCAAGAACTTGGCAGAAAACAAAGTGAGGGACTTCCCTGGCAGTCCAGTGGTTAAGACTTTGGCTTTCAATGCAGGGGGTGCAGGTTCGATCCCTGGTCAGGGAGTTAAGATCCCACATGCCTCATGGCCAAAATACCAAAACATAAAACAGAAGCTATATTGTAACAAATTCAATAAAGACTTAAAAAAAAAAAGTGGTCCACATTTAAAAAGTCTTTAAAGGAAAAAAAGAAAAGGAAACAAAGTGAATCCTCTCTAAAGATATCGTTATCTAGGCCTCAAATTATTTTTATGAACACTTATGCAAATATAATATTCAGTGAACAAACAAAAATAATCATGCATACTAGGAGACAAGATAACATGAACAAAAAATAACAACAACGAAAGACAATTGAAAAGCATGCACAAGAACCTCATATTGAAGTCATCAAATTGTTTGTTTGTTCAAGAAGATAATGGAAGATGGATAATTCTGACAGAAAACTGGAAATTACAGACAAAAGCCAATTCTATGACAGAAAAATATAATAGAAATTAACAACCCAATGGATTGGGGTTAACAGCAGATTAAACACTGCTGAAGAGAGAATTAGTAAATTTAGAGGTGGGAAGAAAATATCCAGAATGAAACATAAAGAGGCAAAAACGGTAGGAAAGAGAGAAAGGATAGCGTTACAGAGGAGAGAATGAGACTGTTTAACATACAGGGCACTGGAAAACTGAAAGGACAGGAAGGAAGGAGTGGGGCAGACGAAATACTTGACATGAAAGGGCTAATTTACCAAAACTAATGAAAAAAATAAAGCCACAGAGTCAAGAAGCACTATGAATTATAAATAAGAAAAACCTGAGGAAAATTAAAACTGGTATGTCGGTGAGGGTTGAGAGGATGGTGACTGTCTTTTCACCCATCCTCCAGAGACATGGGGTCAAATCAGGGAAGTGGGAAAGCCTTAATGAAAACAAAACTGAAGCAAATTCAATACATGCGAGAAATGGAGGAAGCAAAGTATAGTTTTGACCAAAAAAAAAAGGAAAGGAAGGAAGAAAGAGAGAAAAAGAAAAGCTAATACCAAAGAAAAAGAATTAGAAAGTTTATTAATAAAATCCCAGAACTAAAGTTCTAGACAATACGTCCATAAATGACCTCACAGAGGAATCTGATGGCATATGAAAAAGATGTAACAGCACTGGCTTGTTAGGAGATGTCAGTATAGATAGATTTTAGAAACTGATAGGAATTAAATAAACATGAGTATGAGTTTTAAGGTTAAGGCAATTTCCAAAAAATAAAATAGCATTTATAACTTTCAAGCTAGCAGAAGAAAACCTCATCATGCAAAGTACAAATATATATATATATATATATATATATATATATATACGCAATCCTATTTACTACATAGGAAATAGGAAATACAAAATAACATAGCAGGAAAAAAGTCTTAAGAGTAATTCCAATAAATATTGAAAGATTTGGGAATTCCCTGGTGGTCCAGAGGTTAGGACTCTGCGCTTCCATTGCAGGGGGCCTGGGTTTCCATCCCTTGTCGGGGAACTAAGATCCCACAAGCCAAGCACCAAGTGGCCTAAAAAAAATCTGAACAACACAAAAAGCTCATTTTACTGGCTATATGTAGAATTCTATTCTCAACCAACAGAAAATCATACTTTTTAAACATACATAGTAAATGTTTAAAAATAGAACATGCATAAAACTATAAAGGAAGCCACAACAAATTCCAAAAAATCAATATCATATAGACCATGTTCTCCAACCATAAGATGTGAAAGTTAAAACCTTTTTATTGTTGAAAACTACAAATTCTATAAGTTGGACACTATAAGATTACATTTTTAAGCAACCACTGTGTTTTTTAAAAAGTATAAAGGAAATAACTTAGAAACAAATAATAAGGAAAACACTGTGTGTCAAAATTTGTGGGACAGAACAAAAACAGTATTGGAAGGAAGTATATATTGACAATTTTATTTATTTATTTTTAAAATTTATTTATTCTATTTATTTATTTTTGGCTGTGTTGGGTCTTCGTTGCTGCACACGGGCTTTCTCTAGTTGCGGCGAGCGGGGGCTACTCTACATTGTGGTGCGTGGGCTTCTCATTGTAGTGGGTTCTCTTGTTGTGGAGCATGGGCTCTAGGCACACGGGCTTCAGTAATTATGGCACTCAGGCTCAATAGTTGTGGCTCACAGGTTCTAGAGTGCAGGCTCAGTAGTTGTGGCACACGGGCTTAGTTGCTCTGTGGCATGTGGGATCTTCCCCAACCAGGGCTCGAACCCATGTCCCCTGCATTGGCAGGCTGATTCTTTTTTTTTTTAAGTATTGCATTTTTTTTAATTCTTTTTTTAAAATTTATTTTATTTATTTATTTTTGGCTATGTTGGGTCTTTGTTGCGGTGCATGGGCTTCTCACTGAGGTGGCTTCCCCTGCTGCAGAGCACAGGCTCTAGGCACGCGGGCTTCAGTAGTTGTGGCATGTGGGCTCAGTAGTTGTGGCTCACGGGCTCTAGAGCGCTGGCTCAGCAGTTGTGGCGCACAGGTCTAGTTGCTCTGCGGCATTTGGGATCTTCCCGGACCAGGGCCTGAACCCGTGTCCCCTGCATTGGCACGCTGATTCTTAACCACTGCGCCAACAGGAGAGTCCCTATAACTTTTTCTTATACTTTTAGATAATTTTGTATCTAAAGATTTTATACCCTATTAGATTTACTCCTGTGTCATAGTTCTGTTGCTATTTTAATGTTTTCTTTTTATAATTACATCATATGAAGTTACTGGTGTATAGAAGAGCAATTGGCAATTTTGTATACAGACCTTATAATCAACTACCTTGCAATATTCTTCTATTACTCTAGTAAATTGTCTAGAGATTATTGTGTTTTTTAATGAAAATAATCATGTCATATGAGTATAATGACAATTTTATCTCTTCCTTTACAATAGTTATGCCACGAACCTCTTACTATTTTCTTATTGCACTGGCTAGGGCATCCATCACATTGTTGAGTAGAAATAGCAATAGTTGGCATGTGTATCAGGTTTATAATTTTAAAGGGAATGCTTTTAAAGCTTCCATATTTATGATGACATTTATTGTATGTTTTTTATAGGTGCTTTCTTCGGGTTACCATTCTATTTCTAATTTATGTTCAATTTTGTCAAATACTTTTCCTGCATTTATTGAAATGTTTATATGGGTTTCTTTTTCCTCTTTAATCTGTTATTACAGTAAATGACATCTATAGATACTCTAACATGTATATATATTATTCCTGTGATGACCCCAACCTGGTCATTGTATTTGTTTCTTTTATTCATTATCGGATATTATTCACTAATATTTTGTTTAGGATCTTTTCACCTATATTCACAAGTAAAATGTATTTGTAATAACTTTTCCCTGTTTTAACTTTATCTGAATTTGGTATCAGGTTATATTGGCCTCATCGAGTTGGCAGGAGGTGGGTATTCCCTCTTTTTCTGTGCTCTGGAAGAGGTTGTATAAGATGATCTGTGTATAAGAATAATCTGTGGCTTGAAAGTTGACAGAATTTGCCTGTAAAGCCATCAGGGCCTGGTGTTTTCTTTGTTGGAAGTTGTTTACTGCTCCAATGTTTAAAAACCTTTCATTATGAAATAATGATAGATTCACAGGAAGTTGCAAAAAAATGTACTGGAAGATCCTCTTTACCCTTCACACCCAGTTTTCCCTAATGGTAACATCTTGCATAACTATAGTACAATATCAAAACCAGAAGATTGGCCTTGGAGCAACCCACATGGCTTATTCATATTTCACCAGTTTTACATGCACTCATTTCTGGGTGTATGGGTGTACACTTTTATACAATTTTATCACATGTGTGGACTGGTGTAACCACCACCACAATCAAGGTACAAAACTATTTCATCACCACAATGATCCTCCTACTTCCCCTTTACAGCTATAACCACTCCTCCCCCCACCCCTTTTCTAACCGCTGGCTACCACTAATCTGTTCTTCACCTCTGTAATTTTGTTATTTCAAGAATGTTATATTGGGACTTTCCTGGTGGTCCAGTGGTAAAGAATCCTCCTTACAATTCAGGGGACACAGTTTTGATCCCTGGTCAGGGAATTAAGATCCCTACACCACGGGGCAACTAAGCCCACCCACCGCAAGTACTGAGCTCATGCATCTCAACTTGAGAGCCTGCACGCCACAACTACAGAGCCCACATACCCTGGAGCCTGCACACCACAACTAGAGAAGAGAAAACCCACGCGCCAGAACTAGAGAGAAGCCTGCGTGCCGCAACTAAGACCCCATGCAGCCAAAAATAAATAAATAGATTCAATGAAGAATTTTAAAAATATATATATTGTATTAGTGGAGTCATACAGTATGTAACCATTCGAGGTTGGCTTTTTTCACTCAGCATAATTCCCTTCGGTTCTATCCATGTTGCATGTATCAATGTTCTTTTTCATTGCTGAATTAACTAGTATTCAGTGGTATTGCTGAACCATTGAATTCAACCATTGAAGGACATTTTGCTTGTTTCCAGTTTTGGGCTATTACAAGAAAAACTGCTATAAACAATTGTGTACAGATGTTTTGTTTTGTGAACATAATTTTCATTTATCTGGGATAAATTCTCAAAGAGTATAATTTTAATCATTATAAGATTACTTGCCATTTGGGTTTTTCTTGAGTCAATTTTAATTGTTATATTTGCCAGGAAGTTGTTCATTTCATATAAATTTGGAAATTTATTGGCATAAGTTTACAACAGTTTTCTCTTAATATCTTTTATTTTATTTTATTTTTTTGTGGTACGCGGGGCTCTCACTGTTGTGGCCTCTCCCGTTGCGGAGCACAGGCTCCAGACGCGCAGGCCCAGCGGCCATGGCCCACAGGCCTAGCCGCTCCGCGGCATGTGGGATCCTCCCGGACCGGGGCACGAACCCGTGTCCCCTGCATCGGCAGGCGGACTCTCAACCACTGTGCCACCAGGGAAGCCCCTCTTAATATCTTTTAAATCTAAGTTTTCTCTGTAGTTATAGCCCCTTTATTATTTACAATATTATTTATTTGTGCTTTTCTTTCTATTCTCATTAAATCTCACAAGAGATGTGTTTACTCTGTTAGCTTTTTAAAAAGAAAGACATTTTTTCTTCCTCTTTTCCATCTGGAACCATGGAGGGTGCAGAAAAGGAGAAAAAGCTTCCTGCTGTGTCAGAAGCCCTTAAGAGTGAAGGAATTTTACAGAGCTGCTGATCAAGCATCTAAAAAAGAAGTTTGCCCCAAAAATGCTGTGAAATGCAAGGAGGAAGCTTACCTTACAAAAAAGCTAAGTACTATCACAAGGAATATAGGCAGACGTACAGACTGAGATTTGAATGGCTAGGATGACAGGAAAAGCTGGCAACTTCTATCTACCTGAGAAACCCAAATTGGCATTTGTCATCAGTATCAGTGGTATGAGCTCAAATGTCCGCAAGGAATTTCAGGTTCTTTGCCTTCGCCGGATCTTCAATAGCACCTTCTTCGAGCTCAGGTTAACACTGTGAGGATGGCGGAACCATGTATTGCCTGGGGGTACCAGAATTTGAAGTCAGTAAATGAATTGATCTATAAATGTGAGTTATGGCAAAATCAACAAGAAGTGAATTGCCCTGACATATTAACACATTGATTGCTTGATGTCTTGGTATATTTGTAATCATCTGAATGGAGGATCTGATTCATGAGATTTATACTGTTAGAAAACACTTCAAAGAAGCAAACAACTTCCTCCAGCCCTTCAAATTATCTTCTCCGACAGGCAGAATGAAGAAAAAGACCACCCATTTTGGAATGTGGAGTTGCTGGCAACAGAGAAGACCAGATGAACAGGCTTATTAGAAGGATGAACTAAGGTGTCTACCATGATTATTTTTATAATCTAGGCAGTTAATAAAAAGTGACTGATTTCAAATTGAAAAGCAAACAATTTTTTTACTTTGGGTCTTTTTCATTGATTTCTACCATTAATTATTTTGGTTATTACATCCTTATGTTTCTAGGTTTATTTTATCAATTTTTTCTTTTACATTTAGTTCATTAATTTTATCTTTTATTATTTTCTGATACAAACATTTAAAGCCATACATTTCCCTTGAGACTCTATTTTCTCTGCATCCTACAAATGTTAAATGTAATATCTTTATAATAACTTAGTTCTATGTATTTTTCTATTTCCAATGTGATTTCTTCTTCTTCTTCTGTTTTTTTTTTTTTGTGGTACTTAGGCCTCTCACTGTTGTGGCCTCTCCCGTTGCGGAGCACAGGCTCCGGACGCGCAGGCTCAGCGGCCATGGCTCACAGGCCCAGCCACTCCACGGCATGTGGGATCTTCCCAGACCGGGGCATGAACCCGTGTCCCCTGCATCGGCAGGTGGACTCTCAACCACTGCGCCACCAGGGAAGCCCTGATTTCTTCTTTGACTCATGATTTACTTGTTTCTTTTTAAATTTCTAAATATATTTGTTTTAACTTTTATTTAACTTTAATTTTTTAATTTAACTTTTATTATCTTCTAATAACTTCTAACAATAGTGTTGTGTTTTTTTTTTAATGGTTTTTAATTGTGTATCTCCCTTGCTGTAATTTTTCAAAAAGAAGTTTCAACTAAACCAAATTAATAAGAACAGGTAGCATATTATCTTTCTTTTTTTTTATGAATTTATTTATTTATTTTTGGCTGCGGTGAGTCTTTGTTGCTGTGCATGGGCTTTTTCTAGTTGCAGCCAGTGGGGGCTACTCTTCCTTGCGGTGCGCGGGCTTCTCATTGCAGTGGCTTCTTGTTGCGGAGCACCGGCTCGAGGTGCGCGGGCTACAGTAGTTGTGGCTCGCAGGCTCTAGAGCGCAGGCTCAGTAGTTGTGGTGCACGGGCTTAGTTGCTCCATGGCATGTGGGATCCTCCCGGACCAGGGCTCGAACCCATGTCCCCTGCATTGGCGGGCAGATTCTTAACCACTGCGCCACAAGGAAAGTCCCAGCATATTATTTCTTGATAACTTTTACCTCATTGCATCAAATTTGTGTCCTCTTGAAATGTTTATTCTCTTATTTTTGAAGTTATGTACTAAAGTTCTAAATATTATGACTGATTTATACTGTAAGATGTACAGTTTATAAAATGATACTTAATATCCACCCAATATCCAGGATCTAAGATATTGTGTAAATTAAAATAAATGACCACAGAATATATTTATTGGGGAAATAATATTAATAAAACATCCCAGTTGTGTTAACTCTGCTTTTTGTTTTGTTTTGTTTTGAATTTTATTTTATTTATTTTTTTATACAGCAGGTTCTTAGTTATCTATTTTATACATATTAGTGTACATATGCCAATCCCAATCTCCCAATTCATCACATCACCACCACCCACCCCCGTGTCATGTTTTTATGATACCTATTTAAATCTGTTGAGACTTGCTTTATGGCTAGCTAACAGCTCTATTGAGATAAAATTAACATACCATACTTGCCAGGTAAATAAAAAATCAAAAGTTTGATAATACACTGTGTTGATTAAACTGCGAAAAATTCAGCACTCTCATAAACCACTGATGGAGCTATAACTTGTCACAACCTCTAATGGAATATAATTGGACAACATCTATAAGAATAACAGATTCATAACATATTCTTAGAATTAGCAATTCCAATCTAACATTTTATTCTACAGAAATATTTGCACATATGTAAAATGGTATAGGTACAGTTACTCACTGAAGCATTTTTTTGTATAGCAAAAAATTAGAAACAATCAAATAAAATATTATGTAGCTACCAAGAAAAATTCACCTAACATACAATTCACCCATTTAAAGTGTACAATTCAATGCTTTTAAGTGTATTCACTGGTATCTGCAATCATCATCACAGTCAATTTTAGAGCATTTTCATTACCTCAAAAGGAACCTTGTACCATTAGCTATCATCCTCCTGACCCCCCATTTTCCTTATCCCCAGTCCTAAGCAACCACTAGTCTACTTTCTTCTCTATAGATTTCCATAGTCAGGAATTTTCTATGATTGGAATCATATCATACATGGTCTTTTGTGACTGGCTTCTTTCATTTAGCAAAATATTTTTAAGGTTCATCCAAAATGTAGTATGTATCAGTACTTTATTCCTTTTATGGCAAAATAAAGTCCTTCCATTGTATGGATATACCATATTTTGTTTACCCATTTGTCTATTAATGGGTATTTGGGTTGTTTCCACCTTTTGGCTGTTTCTGTGTGGACATACGTTTTCATTTCTCTTGTGTGTATACCTAGGGGTGAAATTGGTTCGTTACATGGGAACTCTGTTTATGTTCCTTGTCTGAGAAACTGGCAGACTGCTTTCCAAAGTGTCTGAACCATTTTACATTCCCACCAGCAGTGTCTGAGAGTTCATATTTCTCCACATTCTCACCAACACTTGTGACATAATTTTTGTAAAAGTTCAAAGAACTTGAGAAAAATATATAAATTCTCTAATAGTTGAATGCATTATTCTACATATGTCCGTTAGGAAGAGGTGGTTAATCGTATGGTTCAAATCTTCTTGAACTCTGCTGATTTTTTTATTTTTGTCTTCTTGACCTATCATTAATTGGGAAAGATGTATTGAAATCCTTCCATATGATGGTGAATTTAGCAATTTCTCCATATAGCCTATTAATGCTGGCTGTGTGTATGTTTATGCCATCTTCTTAGGAGCATACATGTTTAAAATTTTTATATGTTATTTGTGAACTGAATTATATAGTGGTCCTCTTTATCCCCAATGATGCTTTTTGTCTTAAAGTTTATTTTTCTTCTGACATAAATATATCTTTACAAGATTACTTTGGTTAAAATTTACCTGAAATGTCTCTTTTTTCTCTTCCATGGCCTCATGAATTTTGCTTTTTTTTTTTTTTTTTTGCGGTACGCGAGCCTCTCACTGCTGTGGCCTCTCCTGCTGCGGAGCACAGGCTCCGGACGCACAGGCTCAGCAGCCATAGCTCACGGACCTAGCCGTTCCGCGGCATGTGGGATCTTCCCGGACCGGGACACAAACCCGTGTCCCTTGCATCGGCAGGCGGACTCTCAACCACTGCGCACCAGGGAAGCCCATGAATTTTGCTTTTTTAATCCAATCTGACAAACCCTGACTTTTACCTGGTGAGTTTTGTCCCTTTTTGCTTATTGCAATTATTAATATATTTAGACATTTCTACCTTCTCTTTTATTTAATTTGACCTCCAAATTAAACCTCTTTGAATTTAAACCTGATATTTATATTGTTCCTCTAACATGAGAACTTTAGCATGCTTTCATGTTCCTTTGTGTCTCTTCACCCATCATGATGATATTCTCCAAAATTTTAATAGTTGGCCATTATAAAATATGTTTTCCTTTTTGAGGGAGAGGAAGGTATTCAGTTTTTGTTTTTGTTTTGTTGTTTTAAGACTACAGCAAGGGGCTTCCCTGGTGGCGCAGTGGTTGAGAGTCCGCCTGCCGATGCGGGGGACGCGGGTTCGTGCCCCGGTCCGGGAGGATCCCACATGCCGCAGAGCGGCTAGGGCCGTGAGCCATGGCCGCTGAGCCTGCGTGTCCGGACCCTGTGCTCCGCAACAGGAGAGGCCATAGCAGTAAGAGGCCCGCGTACCGCAAAAAAAAAAAAAAAAAAAAGACTACAGCAAGGACTTCCCTGGTGGCGCAGTGGTTAAGAATCCGCCTGCCAATGCAGGGGACACGTGTTCGATCCCTGGTCCAGGAAGATTCCACATGTCGTGGAGCAACTGAGTCCATGTGCCACAACTACTGAACCTGTGCTCTAGAGCCCGCAAGCCACAACTACTGAGCCTGCGTGCTGCAACTACTGAAGCCCATGCGCCTAGAGCCCGTGCTCCGCAAGAGAAAAGCCACCGCGATGAGAAGCCCTCACACCGCAAGGAAGAGTAGCCCCCACTCGCCACAACTGGAGAAAGCCCACGCTCAGCAATGAAGACCCAACGCAGCCAAAAAAAAAAAAAAAAAAAAAGACTGCAGCAAACCTTTCTATAGACCTTGGTTAACCTTACTTCTTACAGTATCTCCTGGATTTGTTTCTCGAATTCTCTCCAAGAACATTTTTTTTTAATATTTATTTATTTTGTTGTAAGGGCTCCTTAGCTGCAGCTCGCCGTCTCCTTAGTTGTGGCATGCAAACTCTTAGTTGCAGCATATGGGATCTAGTTCTCAGACCAGGGATCAAACCCGCGTCCCCTGCATTGGCAGGCGGATTCTTTTTTTTTTTTAAATTAATTTATTTATTTTTGGCTGCGTTGGGTCTTCATAGCTGCGTGCAAGCTTTCTCTAGTTGCAGTGAGCGGGGGCTACTCTTCATTGCAGTACACGTGCTTCTCATTTTGGTGGCTTCTCTTGTTGCGGAGCACAGGCTCTAGGTGCAAGGGCTTCAGGAGTTGTGGATCATGGGCTCTAGAGTGCAGGCTCAGTAGTTGTGGCGCACCGGCTTAGTTGCTCCGCGGCATGTGGGATCTTCCCAGATCAGGACTCGAACCCATGTTCTCTGCATTGGCAGGTGGATTCTTAACCACTGCACCACCAGTGACGTCCTATTTCCCACTATCTTGATTTTATCACTGTGATCCTAACCCCACAGGTCTGGGCCATGACCCCAGATTTCTGCAACGAGTGGCCAGGGGAAAACTGAACCAAAGTGATGGTGGAGGGGAAACAAAAGCAGAATTTAAACTGCTTTTTTTTTTTTTTTTTTTTTTCCGTGGTACGCGGGCCTCTCACTGTTGTGGCCTCTCCCGTTGTGGAGCACAGGCTCCGGACGCGCAGGCTCAGCGACCATGGCTCACGGGCCTACCCGCTCCGTGGCATGTGGGACCTTCCTGGACCGGAGCACGAAGCTGTGTCCCCTGCATCGGCAGGCGGACTCTCAACCGCTGCGCCACCAGGGAAGCCCTAAACTGCTTTTTACTAATTTATCCTTTCGTAGCCCTACTGGCTACCCTCTGTCTCAGGCTATACACACATGCTTGTATGTATGCACACCAATTAAAAATAGTATTTCCACAACCTACTGAATGGGAGAAAATATATGCAAATTATATGACCAATAAGGGGGTAATATCCAAAATATATAAACAGCTCATACAACTCAGCATCAAAAAAACAAACAACCCAATTTTAAAATGGGCAGAAGACCTGAATAGACATTCTTCCAAAGAGGACATGTACATGCCACGTGAAAACATGCTCAACATCGTTAATTATCAGAAAAATTCAGGGACTTCCCTAGCGGTCCAGTGACTAAGACTCTGTGCTCCCAATTCCGGGGGCCTGGATTCGATCCCTGGTCAGGGAACTAGATCCCGCATGTTGCAACTAAAGATTCCACATGCAGCAACTAAGATCATCGGCATAAATAAATGAATATTTTTTTAAAAAAAGAAAAATGCAAATCAAAACCACAATGAGACATCACCTCACACCTGTTAGAATGTCATCAAAAAAAGCACAAATACCAAATGCTGGCAAGAATGTGGAGAAAAGGGAACCCTCCTACGCTGTTGGCGAGAATGTAAGTTGGTGCAGCCACTGTGGAGAATAGTATGGAGGCTTCTCAAAGAACTAAAAATAGAACTACCATATGACCCAGCAATTCCACTCTTGGGTATATATCTGAAAACAACGAAAACACTAATTTGAAAAGATACATGCACCCCAATATTCGTAGCAGCATTATTTACAATTGCCAAGGTATAGAAGTAACCTAACTGTCCATCAACAGATCAATGGATTAAAAAAAGATGTGGTTTATATATACAATGGAATACTACTCAGCCATTAAAAAAATGAAAGTTTGCCATTTGCAACAGCATGGATGGACTTAGACGGTATTATGGTAAGTGACATAAGTCAGACAGAGAAAGACCAATACTGTATTATATCACTTATATGTGGAATCTAAAAAATACAACAAACTAGTGTATATAACAATAAGGAAACATGCTCATAGATATAGAGAACACACGAGTGGTTACGAGTGGCAGAGGGAAGTGGGAAGGGCAAGATAAGGGTAGGATTAGGGCTTCCCTGGTGGCGCAGTGGTTGAGAGTCCGCCTGTCGATGCAGGGGACACGGGTTCGTGCCCCGGTCCGGGAGGATCCCACATGCCGTGGAGCGGCTGGGCCCGTGGGCCGTGGCCACTGGGCCTGCGCGTCTGGAGCCTGTGCTCCGCAGCAGGAGAGGCCACAGCAGTGAGAGGCCCGCGTACCGCAAAAAAAAAAAAAAAAAAGATAGGGGTAGGATTAAGAGGTACAAAGGATTATGTATGAATAAATTACAAGGATATATTGTACAACACAGGTACTATAGCCAATATTTTATAATAACCATCAATGGAATATAAACTTTAAACATTGTGAGTCACTATATTGTACACCTGTAACTTACATAATATTGTACATCAACTATACTTCAATAAAAGAAAAGAAAGCTCTTTCCAGGGGTTTCTCCCTTTTCTCTTGGTTCCTTATCTTCTACATCTGTTTCAGCTAGAGTCTCTTCAGGTGTTGACCTGGGGGAAGAAGCAGCAGCTCATGCCATTTTGCCATTTCAGTAAGAAGTAGAAGCACATGTTTAACCTTGATTCCAAACTTGGATTAAGGTAAATTCCTCAAAATTAAACATAGCATGCCATATGACCTTCAATTCCACTGCAAGGTATATACTCAAAAGAATTGAAAACATATGTTCGCACAAAAAATCATACTCAAATGTTCACAGCGATACTATTAATAGCCAAATAGTGGTAACAGGTGTTCATTGGATGAATGAATAAACAAAATGTGGTTTATCCATACAATGGGATATGATTCAACCATAAAAATGAATGAAGTTCTGATACAACGTGGATGGCCTTGAAAACATTATGCTAAATAAGAGAAGCCACAGAAAGCCATATAGTGTATGATTCCATTTATATGAAACATTGACTAGGCAAAGCCATAGAAACAGAAACTAGACAAGTAGTTGCCAGGGGCTGGAGAAAGGGAGAATGGGAGTAACTCTTCATGGGTTCAAGGTTTCTCTTTGGGGTGATGGAAATCTGGAATTAAATAGTATAGTGATGGTTGCAAAACCTTGTGACTACTAAAACCCACTGAAATGCATACTTTAAAAGGGTGAATTTCATGGTATGTGAATCATGTCTCAAAAGTACAAACTATTTTCACTTATAAATGCAAACACAAATATGTAAATAAAATATTAGTTAAGCAAATAAAAGTTAGACACTATAGTATAGCAGTTAAGAGTGTCGACTCTAGAGCCAGGCTGCCTGCTACATCCCTTGTTCCACCCCTTCCTGAGTGAACTTCAGCAAATCATTTAGCTTCCCTGTGCTTCAGTTTCCCCATCTGACAAATGGTTATAATATGCCTACCTCAAAGGGTTGTCATGAGGATTAAATGCAAAAAAATATTAAGTAGCTAGAACTGTGCTTGTCACATAGTGTTCCATAAAGTTTGCCTATAATTATAATAAAAAATAATACATCTTAGGGCTTCCCTGGTGGCGCAGTGGTTGAGAGTCTGCCTGCTGATGCAGGGTACGCAGCTTCGTGCCCTGGTCCAGGAAGATCCCACATGCCGCAGAGCGGCTGGGCCCGTGAGCCATGGCTGCTGAGCCTGCGCGTCCAGAGCCTGTGCTCCACAACGGGAGAGGCCACAACAGTGAGAGGCCCGCGTACCGCAAAAAAAAATAATAATAATAATAATACACCTTGGGAATTCCCTTGTGGTCCAGTGGTTAGGACTCTGTGCTTTCACTGCCGAAGGCCCAGGTTCAATCCCTGATCAGGGAACTAAGAGCCCGTAAGCCATGCAACACAGCCAAAAAAAATAAAACAAAACATCTTGATCAAGTAGGATTAACCCCACAGAAAAAAGCATGGGTCAATATTTTTTAAATCTATTGATGTAATTAATTAATTATTTATTTATTTATTTTTGGCTGCATTGGGTCTTCATTGCTGCGCGAGGGCTTTTCTCTAGTTGTGATGAGCGGGGGGCTACTCTTCGTTGTGGTGCGAGGGTTTCTCATTGCAGTGGCTTCTCTTGTTGCAGAGCACAGGCTCTAGGCACGTGGGCTTCAGTAGTTGTGGCATGCGGGCTTAGTAGCTGTGGCATTAGGGCTCTAGAGCCCAGGCTCAGTAGTTGTGGTGCATGGGCTTAGTTGCTCCACGGCCTGTGGGATCTTCCCAGACCAGGGCTCGAACCCATGTCCCCTGCATTGGCAGGCAGATTCTTAACCACGGCACCACCAGGGAAGCCCTATTGATGTAATTTTATATTAATAGATAAATGATGAAAAACACAAGATTATTTCAATTGAATTTGGAAAAAAGGCACTTTATAAAGTTCACCTTATTATTACAATACTTTTTAAACTCAGCAACCTCAACTTGGTAAAGATTTTATACCAACAATTTACAGCCAATATTACATTTAATTGAGGCTTCTTAGTGTGTTGCTTTTAGACTCGGAACAAGACCAGGATGCCCAATCACCACTATTGTTTAACATATTACCGGAGGTCTGGTCAATGCTGTAAGGAAAGAAAAAAGACTGAAGAGACATGTTTTAGGTGGAGTAACTCAAAATTATATAGATGTCAACTCTCCCCAATGATCTACAAATTAATTGCAATCTCAAAAAAATAATTCTAGATTAAAGATCTACAAGTAAAGTTCCACCTTGAAAAGGCTTTGTGAGGAAGGGAGACTAACCTTATCAGATACTAAAATACACCACAAAACCATAGGAATAAAATATATTGAACACATTTTTGTTCAAGAACAAACAGACCAATGGAATAAAATCCAGGTAGATATGAGAACTTAGTATACAAGAAAGGTGGTACCACAATCAATGTGGAAGGGGTGGTTTATTTTGTACGTGGAGGTGGGAAAACTGACTCACAGTAAACGTGATATACAAAGGTAGGCTCAAAATGGTATAAAGACCTGAATGTGAAAGGCAAAAGTCTTGAGTTAAAAGGAGAATCTATTTCACCTAGGAGTCGTTAAGTATTCCTTAAATAAAATTTAAATCGAAAGCACAAACTATTTTGATCACATTAAAATTAAGGATTTCTATTCAAAGCATGATATAATGGATAGAGTTTAAAGATGGAATACAGAGTGGAAGAAGATATTTGTAATAATTAAAACTGACAATGACTAAACAAACTAGAATTCCTGCAAATTAGCATTGGCAAAGGATATATGAGCAGACAATTTACAGAAAAGTTAAAGTGAAAGGCTAACAAGCAAATGAAGAGATGCTCAAGCTTATTAGTCATCAGAAAAATGCAAATTAGAACTATGGTGAGATCCCACTTCATACTATTAGAGTAGCAAAAAGTAAAAAGGCAGATAATCTGAATGTTGTCAAGGACAGAGGCATATAGGACCTGAGGTCTGCAGCCATTTTAGGGATCAAAATATCTGAACTTGATCAGATTAAACATAAGCACATCCTATGATACATCAATTCACTTCCTATCTTGTATTCCAAAGAAATGTTTACAATGGTCCTAACAGAACTTGTACAAGAATGTTCATCACGGCCTTGCTTGTGTTTTCAGAGATGATGAGGCACAAAGTGTCCATCACTGGGGGAAGGGAAGGATGAAATGGGGCAGATGCACTCAATGGAGTGTTAGGCTTTGGTACACAGAGCACTAGGAATGGATCTTTGAAGCATACTGTCATGGAAAAAAATTTTTTTAAGTAAGAAACACAGTCCCCAAACAACCCAATCAAAAAATGGGCCGATGGTCTAAATAGACATTTCTCCAAAGAAGAGATACAGCTGGACAAGAGGCACATGAAAAGATGCTCAACATCACTAATATTAGAGAAATGCAAATCAAAACTACTATGAGGTATCACCTCACATCTGTTAGAATGGCCATCATCAACTATAAATAGCAAATGCTGGAGGGGGTGTGGAGAGAAGGGAACCCTCCTACACTGTTGGTAGCAATGTAAATTGGTGCAGCCACTATAGAGAACAGTATGGAGCTCCCTTAAAAAGCTAAAAATAGAGCTACCATATGACCCAGCAGTTCCACTCCTGGGCATATATCCAGAGAAAAACATAATTGGAAAGGATACATGCACCCCATGTTCATTGAAGCACTATTTACAGTAACCAGGACATGGAAGCAACCTAAATGTCCATTGACAGATGAATGGATAAAGAAGATGTGGTACAGGGGCTTCCCTGGTGGCTCAGTGGTTAGGAGTCTGCCTGCCAATGCAGGAGACATGGGTTCGAGTCCTGGCCCGGGAAGATCCCACATGCTGCGGAGCAACTAAGCCCAGGCGCCACAGCTAAAGCCTGCACTCTAGAGCCTGCGAGTCACAACTACTGAAGCCCGTGTGCCCTAGAGCCTGTGATCCTCAACAAGAGAAGACACCGCAATGAGAAGCCCACGCACCGCAAGGAAGAGTAGCCCCCGCTTGCTGCAACTAGTGAAAGCCCACGCGCAGCAACGAAGACCCAACGCAGCCAAAAAAAAAAGTAAAGGAAAGAAGATGTGGTTCATATATACAGTGAGATATTAGCCATAAAAATGAATGAAATAATGCCATTTGTAGCGAGCGACATGATGGACTTAGAAATTGTTATACTGAGTGAAGAAAGTCAGAGAAAAACAAATATCATATGATATCGCTTAAATGAGGAATCTTAAAAAATGGTACAAATGAACTTATTTACAGAACAGAAATTGAGTCACAGATGCAGAAAACAAACTTATGGTTACCAAAGGGGAAAGGGGCAGGGGAGGGATAAATTGGGAAATTGGGAATGACATATACACACTACTATATATAAAATAGATAACTAACAAGAACCTACTGTATAGCACAGGGAACTCTATTCAATACTCTGTAATGACCTATATGGGAATAAAATCTAAAAAAGAGTGGATATATATATATGTATAACTGACACACTTTGCTGTAAAGCAGAAACTAACACAACGTGGTAAATCAACTACACTCCAATAAAAAAAAATAATTAAAAATAAAGAAACACTGTCTCATTCTCATAAGTTAAACTCAAACACACAAAGGTACTGTTATTAAAACATTATTGAGGGCTTCCCTCGTGGCGCAGTGGTTGAGAGTCCGCCTGCCGATGCCGGGGACACGGGTTCGTGTCCCGGTCTGGGAGGATCCCACATGTCACGGAGCGGCAGGGCCCGTGAGCCATGGCCGCTGAGCATGAGCGTCTGGAGCCTGTGCTCTGCAACGGGAGAGGCCACAGCAGTGAGAGGCCTGCGTACCGCAAAAAAAAAAAATTATTGAAATTTATAATAATAATTATAATTCCAAGGATTAACTAAATTATTGTCCTTGAGGGGAGAGGAAGGAGAATGGAATTGGAAATGAGGGAAAGAGAGATGTTATTCTGGTAGCAGTGGGACACTGTATAATAAAGGGGCAGGAATGTAAACGAGGTGAGAACTGTGATGGGGAAAGCTCTGCTATCAATTCTGTACTTGGATCTCTTCAACGGTTTCCAGATAGGCAAGTGAAAATTTTGACCCTGGGCCTTTGGGTAGAATGATCATATGCCAGTTTACTGGCAAAAAATCTTGGTTTATACTCAAGATATCCCAGAAAATAATGCCTCCTTTCACTCCTGGTTGGGATGATAAATTATGGTCACCATACTTTTGGGATATATCAGTGAATAAACAAATGTCTTTGCCCTCAGGGAGCTTACACTCTACTCTGGAGAGAAAGACAATAAACAATAAACTTAGTAAATTATGTATTTCATTAGAGAGTAAAAGTGACAAGGAAAAATAAAACATAGATTAAGGTAAGAGAAAAAAAGATTTAGAGGACTCAAATGTGCTAAGGGTGGGGGTAGGGCACACAGATTGCAGCGTTTAAAATGGGTCCCAGGGCTTCCCTGGCGGCGCAGTGGTTGAGAATCCGCCTGCCAATGCAGAGGACATGGGTTCGAGCCCTGGTCCGGGAAGATCCCACATGCCGCAGAGCAACTAAGCCTGCGCACCAAAACAACTGAGCCTGCACCCCTAGAGCCCGAGCTCTGCAACAAGAGAAGCCACCGCAATGAGAAGCCCACGCACCACAACGAAAAGTAGCCTCCGCTCGCCACAACTAGAGAAAGCCCACGTGCAGCAATAAAGACCCAACAACGAAGACCCAATGCAGCCAAAAATAAATAAGTAAATAAACTTTAAAAATAAATAAATAAATAAATAAAAAGAGTCCTCAGGGTAGATAAGCCACATTGAGAAGGTGACATGTGAACAAACACTTGAGGGAGGTCAGGGAGTTGGCCAAGCTGACACCTGGAGGGAAGAGCAATCTAGGCAATGGGGACAGCCAGCTCTCGCAAAGGCTCTGGCGTAGGAACAGAAAGAGCAAGGGATAGAGAAGAAAGAGTAGGAGAGGAGGTCTGGCCTAAGAGGCCATGGTGAACACTGAGATGAGGAGCCATTGCAGGATATTGAGCAGGGCCTCCACGTGATGTGACTTACGTTTCTATAAAAGATCACTCTGGCTGTTGCCTCAGGAATAGACTGAGCGGGGGCAAGGATAGAAGCACAGAGACCTACTTGGAGGCTGTTTACAGTGAACCTAAAAAAGAGATGATGGCAGCTCAGACAAAAGTGGCGTCAGTGGAAGTGCTAAGAAGAGGCTGGCTTCTGGCTCCTTCTTGAAGGTAGAGTTAATAGGATTTCCTAAATAAAGGAATGAGGCAGGGGAGGGTGAAAGAAAAGAGAGGAATTAAAGAAGGTAGCATAGCAAGGGGGGTGGTCATGGTGATGAGACGGTTCTCCCTGGATTTAGGCAATAAGGAATAAAGGTGTGCATTTTCTGTAGAGAATATAAAATAATAAAATGGGCTAGATGTTGGTCTGCTGTTTGTTATCAACATGCACCAGCAATTTTAAGCAATGTCGAAAAAGTTATAAAATACTCCCTCTCCACCACAGCAGACCACTGCATTGTCTGTCCCACTCTCCATCCCCACCTTTGGTATACCACTAAGATCACTTGAGGATTTGGAGGCCTGAGTACTGGAAAGGTGCCCTCAATTTTGGGGGGGAAGGCTATGGAATGAGGAATTTGGGGGAGCAGAGGGAGAGATTAGGAGTTCAGTTCTGAACATTTTCAAAAAATATTTATTTATTTATTTGGCTGCATTGGGTCTTAGTTGCGGCATGCAGGATCTTTGTTGCAACGCATGGGCTTCTCTCTAGTTGTGGCGCCTGGGCTTAGCTGACCCTGCCATACGGGATCTTAATTCCCTGACCAGGATGGAACCCGCGTCCTCTGCATTGGAAGGCGGATTCTTAACTACTGGACCACCAGGGAAGTCCCAGTTTTGAACATTTTAAATTTGAAATATCTATTCAACTTTCAGCAGATTCAAGCAGTATGTGACTAGACAGATGAATAAATTTGGAGTTCAGGAAAGAGGTCTGGGCTAGAAATATAAATTTGGAAGTTGCTGGCATACAAATGGAATTTAAACTATGAAACTGGACGAGATTGGCAAGGGGGTGCAAGTAGGGAGAGAAGAGAATAGGATCAGATTTTGAGATGCGGAGCACTCCTACATTAAGAGGTCTGGGAGAAGGGGAGGAATCCACAAGGAGACAGAGAAGAGATGGGAGGTAGATGATGTGGCGTCCTGGAAACCAAGACAAATAAGCGTATCGAGGAGGAGGAGGGAATTTAACAAAATGGAGGTCATTGGTGACCTTGGCCAAGCAGTTTCAGTGGAATCCTGGGGCCAAAACCAGATTGGAGCAGGATTAAAAGAGAATGAGAAGAGAGGAATTAAAGATAGTGAAGAGACAAGACATAACTCTTTGGAGGATATTGGCAGGAAGGTAGAGTGAAGAGAAGTTTCTTTTAAGATGGTAGAAGTAGAATGTTTGTAAACTGATGGGAATGATCCAGTAGAGAGCAAAAGTGGGTGATGTAGAGAAAGAGGAAGATCAATGGAGCAATGTCCTCAAGACTAGTGACTCGGGTGATTGGCTTTAGGTAGGAACACGAAAGTTCATCTATTGTAGCTAATAGGAAGCATGTATGTAGGTTTAGAGTTTGAAATTGCCATTGTTTCTAGACCATTTCTTTAACTAAATCTGCACCATGAAGTCAAAACACATGGGCCAAAATTTTATATTCAAACACAGAAAAATGTCAGGCACCTAGTAAGTGCTCAGGGAATGATAGATATAATAATATTATTATTCCTAGCTCTTTATTTTCAGCAGACTCAAGTCTCTCCCCACTGGCTCAGCTCAATCTCTCTCTTCCCCTTCGTAGCCAAAGTACTTGAAACAGTTGTCGACATAAAGATTCTACTTCTTTGCCTTTCCTTCATCCTTCAACCATCGAAATCTTGCTTCACTCTCACCACTCCAACTAAAATTTCTTGATGCTAAATCCAGTAAATATGGCTCATTCCTCATTCTCCCTGATCTCTCATTTGACCCTGATGACTATATCCTACTTGAAACTTCCTCTTTTCTTGCTTCCAGTAATACCACCCTCTTCTGGGGTGCACCTTCTACCCTTAGACCCACTACTTTTCACCTCCTTCCTGGGTTTATATCCCTTGCTATGTAATGGGCATTGGTGGCTTGTGCATACACAGGCTCCACTTCCCCTTCGACTGAGAAGAATAGATCCATTTTCCTGTGGGGAACCATCCTTCCACCTATCTTGGTTCAAGGGACACCAATCCCACCCCCAAGACAAGAGAAAGCTTATGACCTAGGTCTAGCCAATTCATTATGGCTCAAGAAATGTCTAATGACTCAATACGGACCATTGAGAATCATTCCCAGGACTTTTGCTAGAACTATTAAGAAAGCACTATGTTCTTCCTATGGACTTTAGTTATCTTTTTGGTTTTGTTTTTGCGATACGCGGGCCTCTCACTGTTGTGGCCTCTCCCGTTGCGGAGCACAGGCTCTGGACGCGCAGACTCAGCGGTCATGGCTCATGGGCCCAGCCGCTCCACGGCATGTGGGATCTTCCCGGACCGGGGCACAAACCTGTGTCCCCTGCATCGGCAGGCGGACTCTCAACCACTGCGCCACCAGGGAAGCCCTGTTGTTATCTTTTTTATAGAAAGAGCTTGCCTGAGAAGAAAGCTAACCCAGAGGACAAATGCCATGGATCTAGCCATCCCCAAAGCTAGTTCTTTTTTCTGAGTCAAGAAACTCTTTTTTGTTTTGTTTTTGCTTAAGTCAGTTTTATTTGGGTTTCTATTATTTACAACAGAAGAATCTTGGAAGATATAGCCTGCATATTTTATGTTGCTGTTTCTCATGCTTTTAATCCTGGATTCTCTTTTTTTAATTGGTCTTTCCTTGGGTGATTCTATTCATGCAGCTGCAATTTATATACTAATTATGCTCAGATTTAAGTGTTCAGTACTGACTTTTCTCATAGCCATCAACTGTTTATTAGACTCTTCCACATGGATATCCCACAAATATTGAAAACCCAGTTTGTCTAGACCTTCACTCATCATCTTACTCCTCCTCCCCAAACCTACTGTTTATTCCTAATTCTGTAAGTGACACCACCATTCACCAGCTGCCAAGAAAAATTATATTAGACTTTTCTGTGTTTCATCCAATCAGCCCAGAAATCTCAGGTCATGGCACCTTCGTTATCCACACTCTTTCATCCAATCCACCACTGAGTGTGTGGCAAGGACTGAATGAGATAACCCACGTAAACTATTTAAAATAGGGTCTGAGGGACTTCCCTTGTGGCACAGTGGATAAGACTCTATGCTCCCAATGCAGGGGGCTGGGGTTCGATTCCCGGTCAGGGAACTAGATCCCAAGTGCATGCCACAACTAAGAGTTCTCATGCCACAGCTGAGAAGCCTGCCTGCCGCAACTGAGACCCGGTGCAACCAAATAAATAAATATATATATATATATATTTTTTTTTTTTCTTAAAAAAAGGGTCTGAAACATAGTAAGTCTACCTGCCTGTCTTCCATTAGTCCCAGAGGCCAGGGACTGTGACTGGTCCATTTTCAAACGTCCTGAGTCTAGCAGGGGCCTGATATGCTTATTGAATGAATGAATGAAATGAATGATTGACAAGATGATATAGGGAGAAGCCTAGAGAAGCAATCTAAGGATATATCATCATGTACTTGAGGAATGTAGGAAGAACCAATTAAAAAGCTTTGAGAGGGACTAGGTAAACCAAGATGGTGCTACACTTCAGAAAGCTAAAGCAGAGTGAGCCTGAGTAAGGACTAGCTTGCTCATAGGTCCCAAGTTTTTTTTTTTTTTTTTTTTTTTTGCGGTACGCGGGCCTCTCACTGTTGCGGCCTCTCCCGTTGCGGAGCACAGGCTCCGGACGCGCAGGCTCAGCGGCCATGGCTCACGGGCCCAGCCACTCCGCGGCAGGTGGGATCTTCCCGGACCGGGGCACAAACCCGTGTCCCCTGCACTGGCAGGCGGACTCTCAACCACTGCGCCACCAGGGAAGCCCAAGATCTGCTTTTTTGACTGCAGTATTGACCAGTTATCATCTAAAAAAGAAAAGAAAAATATCCTATTGGTATCTGTGGCCTGGCCAAATGTGATATATTTTATCTATATTTTATAGTTCACACCATCTGCTTCTATGTGTCTGTACTATGAGGTTACTGTTATTATTAGTAGTAAATTAAATTTACTAATACTTTCATAATGACACAAATTATTATGTAATAACTATCATGAATCCACCATTAAAAATCTACAGGGCTTCCCGGGTGACGCAGTGGTTGAGAGTCCGCCTGCCGATGCACGGGACATGGGTTCGTGCCCCGGTCCGGGAGGATCCCACATGCCACGGAGCGGCTGGGCCCGTGAGCCGTGGCCGCTGAGCCTGCGCGTCCAGAGCCTGTGCTCCGCAACGGGAGGGGCCACAACAGTGAGAGGCCCGCGTACCGCAAAAAAAGAAAAAAAAAAAAAATCTACAAAGAATTACATAGATAAAATTAAAGATTATTATATAATGACCTGCCAATTGTATCAATTGTTTATTTACTGTTATAGAAATTTCATTACTACAAATATTATATACTGTTAAAGTTTATTAGTACATAACACTGATAATATTTTAAAGTGTTATGAATAATAAGATAAAATACTAAATTATAATATTATTTCTCCTCAGATAAAAAAAAAAAATTCTTTTTTAAAAGCACCATGAGATCCAGGGACCTCCCTGGTGGTCCAGTGGTTAAGACTCTGCACTTTCACTGCAGGGGGCACAGGTTCGATACCTGGTTGGGGAACTATGATCTCTCATACTGGGCAGTGTGGCCAAAAGTAAATAAATAAACAAACAAATATTTAAAAAATAATCTTAAAAAATTAATCATGAGATCCAGAAAAAGAAATCAGAAAGCTGTTAAATAAATTTTATTTATTTAAAAAATATGTATGTAGTTGCTTACAATGATCTAGGCACTGTCTTCAGCATTCTGCTTCCATTAACCATACTTAGCAATGCCTCTAGATGACTAGATTTCTGGAAAAATTAAATGGATTGCCAGAAGAAAGGGAAACAGTTCAGAGGTACTAGTTTTAGCAAAACACAGCACTAACACATTGCTGGTGGGGCAGGATGGGAGTTTACTTTGGTCTTCCACACTCTCATAACTGATGGAATTCAAGAAATACTAGAAGCGAGGAAAAAAACAAAAACTAAGAATCCATTAAACCAAATGTACTTGCTGCCTGTCAGGTACCTGACCACAGAACCACAGAACTTTGCATATTAAACAGGCAACTCTGGTTGAAATGATGTATCTCAGGTAAGAAATGTTAAGTTTCCAAAGAACAACATTGGTAGGAAGTTTTGGAAAATTAATACTCTCAATTCTTCCAAAAAAAAAAAATCACTAAATCCTGGTTACTTTATTCTACTTCAAAGGATTCTTTATTTTGTCTACATTGTAAAGTCTTTGGGGATGGGAAAAAACACACACACACACAAAAAACAAATCAACACTAGAATGAAAATGAAAGCAAAGATTGGCAGCATTTACTGCATATTCCTAATAAACATGAAGAAAGTTAAATGCACACCCACCAAATTGAAATCTGACTCCAAAAATATATCCGGTGAAAAATGAGAAAAAATGGGTGCTGTTTTGAACATATGATACTTATGATTCACTTTTTGATGAAGGAATATCCAAGCTCATCCAAGAAGTTTGAGTGTGGGAAATGTTCTTAATTTGGCAGTAATCATAGCAGAATTTGATACAGTTATGTCAGAATATTTATGCAAAATATAAACGCTGACACAAAGTAATATTACACATTGTT
The DNA here is from genome assembly GCF_963455315.2 of Globicephala melas. Taxonomy (NCBI): domain Eukaryota; kingdom Metazoa; phylum Chordata; class Mammalia; order Artiodactyla; family Delphinidae; genus Globicephala; species Globicephala melas. The sequence continues at coordinate 163,524,883 of NC_083314.1, read as the reverse complement.
TAGGGAATAAAAGACAAAACAAAATAATTAAATATATGTAGATATAGATGCAGGGAATAAAAACATGTTGAATAAAGTAAGAAATGTTAGACATTACTCAGTTATTTTAAATACAGTTCTAGGAACAAGTTATGTAGAATACATAACAATTATTTCAGATTTGTTGATTTCCAAACTACAAAAATACCTATACGTGAACATCTTGGGGAATTTTGTTTAGCAGATGAATTGACTAGAGAAGGACTTTACACTCTCAGTAGACCACTTACCAAAACTGAATCTAGACAAAAATAACCCAAGAAGCCAGGAATATGACAATGCAGCAAAAATGCATGGAAAACCATAATAGATTGTAACAAAAGATTCTTGAAAAATAATTCTGGGAAATCTGTTTTGTTTTCTGTATTCTTTAAAATTAATAGTGAATGATGTGGTAAAATATTCTTTTGACATCACGGAATTTTTAAATATTGTCCAGGAAAAATCCAGCAAAATTTCAGTTTTGATGAAATGCTGGAGTGTTTTTTTGTTTTGTTTTTCGGGGGGCTACGCGGGCCTCTCACTGTTGTGGCCTCTCCCGTTGCGGAGCACAGGCTCCGGACGCGCAGACTCAGCGGTCATGGCTCATGGGCCCAGCCGCTCCGCAGCATGTGGGATCTTCCCGGACCGGGGCACGAACCCGTGTCCCCTGCATCGGCAGGCGGACTCTCAACCACTGCGCCACCAGGGAAGACCGCTGGAGTGTTTTAAACATGTATTTTCAAACATAAATTTTCCAACACTGAATGCCAATGTTGAATTCACAATGAGAAAGTTAAGTCAATGCCATAATGTCACTAAAAACTCAAGAGGCAGGATGCAAAGCCCTTTTTAGGAACTGTTAATTATATTATCAATAATAATGATATAGATTCTAGAATGCAAAGTATATGCTAGCAAATTTCAACTTTTAAATGTATTTGCTCAGGGCTAATATGAAATGGTGTTTAGGTAAAATCTTTTAAATAAATCTTATAGGAACCAAAAGTTAATATACATAATGCCCTTGAAAGCACTGAAAACGTTATGTTCTCTGTCTAAAACAGGAAGCAAGATTTATGAAAAATAGGTTATTGATATCAAATTACAGAATTTCAACATTGATGCCATTCCCATGTAGAAAATGCTAAGAAAAAGGAAGACTCATTTTATTGTGATTTCCAAGAACTAAAATTCAATTTCAAAATTATTTCAATTTATTTTGCTATACCCAACCCACTAATAACATCCTTAAAAGAAAGACTTATGATACTGAAAGAATATCATGACCTTTTAAAAATGTTCTAATCCAGACAACATATATAACTTGAAGAATATGATAAATATAGACTACTGCAACTCTGTATAAAATTTACAATTGAAATAAACTTTATACATAAAAGAAGATTTTGATGGGACATTAATGTATTAAGAACCAAACATCTTGTTATTTTCTGAACTCCAATATGACTACCATTGAAGAATTGTAATACATTTGCAACAATGATAATTTTCTATTATTTTACATTCAATATTTGTGTAACTTACACAGAATGCCTTAATGTTTGTCATAATTGTAATATTGAGAAATAATAAACTAACTTATAAAATGTCTTACTGGAGAACAGGGTGACTTTTTCTAATTCTTTAAAACAGGGATCAGCGAATTCCCTGGCGGGGCAGTGGTTGGGACTCTGCTCTTACTGCCAAGGGCCTGGGTTCGATCCCTGGCCTGGTCGAGGGAATAAGATCCCGCAAGCTGCAAGGCACAGCCAAACATTAAAAAAACAGACAGAAAACAACAACAAAAGAAAACAACAAAAAAACCCGAGGATCAGGCTTCCCTGGTGACACAGTGGTTAAGAATCCGCCTGTCAATGCAGGGGACACGGGTTTGAGCCCTGGTCCGGGAAGATCCCACATGCCGCGGAGCAACTAAGCCCGTGCGCCACAACTACTGAGCCCACATGTCACAACTACTGAAGCCTGCACGCTTAGAGCCGGTGCTCCACAGCAAGAGAAGCCACTGCAATGAGAAGCCCACGCACCACAACCAAGAGTAGCCCCTGCTCAATGCAACTAGAGAAAGCCTGTGCGCAGCAACGAAGACCCAAAGCAGCCAAAAATAAATAAATAAGGCTTCCCTGGTGGCGCAGTGGTTGAGAGTCCACCTGCCGATGCAGGGGACACGGGTTCGTGCCCCGGTCCGGGAAGATCCTACATGCCGCAGAGCGGCTGCTCCCGTGAGCCATGGCCGCTGAGCCTGCGCGTCTGGAGCCTGGGCTCCGCAACGGGAGAGGCCACAACAGTGAGAGGCCCGCGTACCAAGAAAAAACAACAAAGAAACAAACAAACAAACAAAATTAATTAATTAAAAAAAAAAAGAGGATCAGCAAAGTACAGCCTGCATGTTGAATTCCCAACCTGCTCCCTGTTTTTATATAATCCCTACAAGCTAAGAATGGTTTTAACATTTGTCGATGGTTGAAAAAAAAATCAGAAGAATACTATTTCTTGACATGTAAAAATGATATGAAATTCAAATTTCAGTGTCCATACATAAAGTTTTGTTGGAACACAGTCATGCACATTTGTTTAAGCATTGTCTGTGACTGCTTTCATGCTCCAACAGCAGAGCTGAGTACTTTCGACTGAAACCATATGATCCACAAAGCCTAAAATATGCACTATCTGGCCCTTTACAGAAAAAATTTGCCAACTCATGTTCTAAAAGGTACCCTATGAGCTTGGTGCGGACCTGCAGAGCCGTCAATCCAAGCAAAGTTCCCTACAGATCTCCCCATCACCTAGCTGCCCCTTGAGCATCTCACCTTGATGGGTCACAGGCATCTTGAATTTATCCTGGCCCATACTTCCCCACACCTGCTTCTTCTGGCACCTCTATCAACACAATGGTTCAAGCCAGAGCTTTAGAGGTATTCTTGCAATCCTCTCCACTTGAACTTCCTGCTCCTCCATCATTAATACCTCCTCTGCATCCTGCAAGCGCATACCCTTCTCCATATACTTCCTGCCACCCTGGCTGAATTCATTAGCATTTCCTGCAGGATGACTAGACCAATGTCCTCAGTGGGGATCCTGGCCCCTACTCTTGGGCCCTCTAATCCATCCTCCACCAGGGAGCCAGAATGGTCTTCCTAGAATACAAATGTGACCATCATTTCCCTCCTTCCATCACCTCCATGGTAGAGAGCTAGACCATTTGTCTATCCACGATCTCTTCCAGTTATGGCACCATCTTTCCTCTGGCCTCTTTGCTGGATTGACAATCGCAGCATCCGGCCAATGGGCCACCCCAGGTGGGCAAGAGTCCCACACTGGGCCAATCAGGCTCTCTTTCCCGGGATTTTTTTTTTTTTTTGGCCACACCTCGGAGCTTGCAGGATCTTAGTTCACCAACCAGGGATTAAACCTGTGCCCCCTGCAGTGGAAGCGTGGAGTCCTAACCACTGGACCACCAGGGAATTCCTTCTTTGCTGGGAATTTTCATCTTGAGTGAAGATACATAGAAATGTTAAATCTATTGATATGAGGGGCAGCTTTATGGGGTGGGGTTTGGGGTGTGGGCTCTGGAGCCATATGGCTTAGATTTGAAGTTCAGCTCCACCATTCACTGAACTGTATGACTTTGAGCAAGTCACATAACTGTCCCACGCCTCAGTGTCCTCACCTATGCAGTGGGGAATCAGAACAACTGGTCACACTTATTGAGGCTTGGCCACTTGAGGATTAACGAGGCTCATGCATGGGAAGGGCTGAGAGCAACACCAGGCACATGGTGGGAGCCTAGCAAAGGAAGCTCTCCTTACTACCTAGAGAGTTAGCACACAAGTTCCTGTAGCTGGGACCCCCCGCTTCCTCTTCCCTGGGCCTGCCTGTTTGTTCTTTCAGCTCTCTTTAAGGAAGCCTTCGTCTTTCTTTCTTTTTTTTTTTTTTAAAGAAGATGCTGGAGGTAGGAGTTTATTAATTAATTAATTAATTTTTGCTGTGTTGGGTCTTCGTTTCTGTGCGAGGGCTTTCTCTAGCTGTGACAAGCGGGGACCACTCTTCATCACGGTGCGCGGGCCTCTCACTACCGCGGCCTCTCTTGTTGCAGAGCACAGGCTCCAGACGCGCAGGCTCAGCGGTTGTGACTCACGGGCCCAGTTGCTCTGCAGCATGTGGGATCTTCCCAGACCAGGGCTCGAACCCGTGTCCCCTGCATTAGCAGGCAGATTCTCAACCAGTGCGCCACCAGGGAAGCCCTGTCTTTCTTAAAATAGTTCAAGTGGAATTTTGTTCATTTTAAACAAGGAACTCTAGCCAACACTCTGTGGTTTCTCACCACCCCAGGGGACACAGGTCAGAAACCTCCACAAGGGCTCGAGGTCCTGGGTGCCCCAGCCCTGTCAATCTCCCTTTCCACTGCCTCTCTTCACCACCTCCCTTTCCAGCTCCTTGTGTGTCCCTGAATTTGCCAAGCTCTCCCTTTGAACGCAGGCTTCAGATTCTCTGCTTCCTAAGCAGAAGTGCTCTCTCCTGGCTTCCACACACCTACCCCCTTCCCCGCTTCAGGTAACAACCTTTTTGTTTTTTTAATTTATTTATTTATGGCTGCATTGGGTCTTTGTTGCAGTGCGTGGGCTTCTCATTGCAGTGGCTTCTCTTGTTGCGGAGCACGGGCTCTCGGTGCGCGGGCTTCAGTAGTTGTGGCGCGTGGGCTCTAGAGCGCAGACTCGTAGTTGTGGAGCACAGGCTGAGGTGCTCCACGGCATGTGGGATCATCCTGGACCAGGGCTCGAGCCGTGTCCCCTGCATTGGCAGGCGGATTCTTAACCACTGCATCACCAGGGAAGTCCCAGGTAACAACATTTTAAACTCCTTCCCATTCTGGTAAATAAAAACAGGTCACATCCACCCACACCTGATAGGCCTCTGGAAAGGGACAAGGCCCTGCCCCACCCCACCAGGTTTGGGATCACTGATAAGAGACTTGTGACAACCCCTTTGACCAGATTTCTTGACCAGATTTCCTTCCATTTTACTTTTTATAGTCTGCATTAAGAAAAAAAGATCCGGGGTACTTCCCTGGCTGTCCAGTGGTTAGGGCTTGGTGCTTCCAATGCAGGGGACGCGGGCTCAATCCCAGGTCAGGGAACTATTGATAAGATCTCACATGCTGCACGGCACGGCCAAAAAATTTAAAAATTAAGGCTTCCCTGGTGGCACAGTGGTTGAGAATCCGCCTCCAATGTAGGGGACATAGGTTCGATCCCTGGTCCAGGAAGATCCCACATGCCGCAGAGCAACTAAGCCCGAGCGCCACAACTACTGAGCCTGAGCTCCAGAGTCCGTAGGCCACAACTACTGAGCCTGCGCGCTGCAACTACTGAAGCCCACATGTCTAGAGCCCGCGCTCCGCACCAAGAGAAGCCACCACAATAAGCCAACGCACCACAAGGAAGAGTAGCTCCCGCTCACCACAACTATAGAAGCCCGCACGCAGCAACGAAGACCCAATGCAGCCAAAAATAAATAAATAAAAAATAAATAAATTTATAAAAATAAATAAATAAAAATTTAAAAAATCAAGGGTTGGGGGAGGGATAAATTAGGAGTTTGTGATTAGCAGATACAACCTACTATATAAAGTAAAGAACAAGGTGCTATTGTACAGCATAGGGAACTTAGGGAACTATATTCAATATCTTGTAAAAAACCATAATGGAAAAGAATATGAAAAAGAATGTATATATATGTATATATGGGTGCACATATATGTATTATACACCAGAAACTAACACAACATTGTAAATCAACTATACTTCAATAAAGAAATAAAAGCTAAGAGTTTTGTTTTGCATTTCCAAATAAAAGTGCTGTTGTAATATATTAATATAATATTTTTTTTTAAATGGGAGTTCTGCTACATGCCCTTCCTTCCCTCTCCTTTCCCACCTCTCTCCCCTACTTTCCTGGGGACCCCCACATTCAGTACCTCTTACTTGTCCCTTGTCCCCAGGCTGAGAGCTCTTGGAAGGCCAGGTCCTCAGCTTCCCCACCTCGGAGGCCCCACGGCCTGCCCAGGGAAGGGGTCGGTTAATGTTTAATGAGAGAGTGAATGGATATATTTTAAAGGGAGAGATAAAGGAGAGAGGGGTTTACCCTCTGCCCTCTGGGCCCCTTTCCGCTGAGTAAAGGGGCCGAGACGGAATCTCTGGTCATCTTATTGGTCACAGAACCCTTTCCCCCTTGCAGCAGCAGAACAAATTGTTGCCACTCCCCGCCCAATCCTCCACTCCAGACCCCGCTTCCAGGTAAACCTCTCCCAGAGCTGCGCCCTTGACTCCGCCCTCCCCGCGCGGGAGGGGTGCAGGGAGTGAGCGGGCCCCGACTCTTCGTGGACCCAGGAGGGCTGTAACAGGTGAGGACGGGGTGTCTCTGTCCCAGCCCGACGGGTAAATAAACGTCACAGATGTCCTGTAACCCAAAGAGAAGAAACAAACTGTTAACAGAAAGGTTAGCTAGTACCTGATGCCGGGAGTCGCTGTGTTTTCATTTTGTGTTTTCCATTTCGTGCTGTCTAGAACATGTATTACCTTTTAAAAGGAAAGGAAAACCAGAATAAATATTGCTTTCCAAGTTGTCTTTTTGTAAATGTGTCTTGATTTTGTGGTTTACTATTCTTTATTTTCAGTTGTGTAAAGCCAGGCTTCTCTCCCCAGGGCACACACAGACTCTGCACACATACAAACCCCAGGGATGAAGCCGCTCTACGAAATTATAAGTGGGAAGAAAGGGCTGGGAGAGGAGCCAGGCCCTGGAGAGGTCCGGGTGTGGAAAGGGCATTGAGTACGAACAGGAGAAGATGCTTACACCCGCTGCCCTCTGGACTGTGGCCCCGCTGCAGGCTCTACGCCACCTTACCCACCCCCCAGCTTGGCCACACTCAGTCGGGGGAGGAGGGGGGTGGGGAGAGGAGGAGGGGGAGGAGGGAGGGGGAGGGGAGGAGGGAGGGGAGGGGGAGGAGGGAGGGGAGGGGGAGGGGGGAGCACAGGTGCGGGCAGCCTTGAGGAAACTTTAGATTTTTGCTACAATCCCTCTGTGACCTGTCTTTTCATAAAAAAGAATGATTTCGCATCGGCTATTTTCCTGTAAACATCTAAAACTTTTCAAAACCAAACAGCTAAGATTTTTTTCTTTTCTTTTTTCTTTTTTTTTTTTTTTTTTTTTGCTGCGGTACGCGGGCCTCTCACTGTTGTGGCCTCTCCCGTTGCGGAGCACAGGCTCCAGACGCGCAGGCCCAGCCGCCATGGCTCACAGGCCTAGCCGCTCCGCGGCATGTGGGATCTTCCCGGCCCGGGGCACGAACCCGTGTCGCCTGCATTGGCAGGCGGACTCAACCACTGCGCCACCAGGGAAGCCCCAGTTAAGATATTTTTAAAATGTGATTTTCAAAGCAACTGTTGGGATGGAGCTCTCTTTTTCTTCTTTCACCCTTCCTCTGTCCCTACAGCGTCCCCAGGGGTGGGGGAGGGGTGCGTCCGGCTGGACCCTTGAAGTTCCCGCCAGGCCTGCCTCCACCGCCACCACCCCCAGCTGGAATCTTAGAGGGAAGCAGTTCCCTCGGGCCTAGAAGGAAATGAGTCCCCACAAGATGGCTGACCCCGGAGACCCTCCCAGGGACTTGCACAAATTCGTTTTACAACCGGCCTAAAATTTCTGGGGACCTTGGAGTGCGAAGGGCTTTGCTTCTGGCTTTCTTAAGGCTGTCTCCTGCTTAATTAAGGAAATCACTGCTGTGCTCAACAGTTGAAGACACACGAGAAGGATCTAGAAAGGAATTTCTCCCAACTCCACCTCCCCATTCTGCCTCAGAGTCCAAGCGAAAGCTTGGCTCCATGAGTAGGGCTGATGGAAGGACCAACAGGCTCAGCTGCAGAGCCAGGCCATTGGATGTGGGCTAGAATCCCTGCTGAACTACCTCAGTTTCTTCATCCAGGCACTGCCCTACAGGCTTGATCCGTATCGATTCATCCTGACCACAACCCTATGAGGTGCGTGCTATTATTATTATCTTCATTGTCTGGAGAAAACCAAAGTGGAGAAAGTTGCTAAGGTCACACAGCTAGAAAATGGCATAGCTGGGATTTGAACCCAAACAGTTTGGTATCACTAAACTTCACTGCTGCCCTTTGTGGAACACATTTTCATCTCAGAGAATCTCTTAAAGGAAACAGGAATGTAAAATGCTTCCCTGAGACTTCGTGAACTCTCAGTCAACAGCCCATCATCACGGATTGTCTTATCTGGTCTGTTCGGAGGCAGCCACAGCCTTGGCCCTGACTGCACAAACGTGGCAGTGTCCTTAGGTGCTTAAAAAAAAAAAAATCACACTGAATTTAAAAGAAGGAAGGGCTTCCCTGGTGGCGCAGTGGTTGAGAGTCCGCCTGCCAATTCAGGGGACGTGGGTTCGTGCCCTGGTCCGGGAGGATCCCACAGGCCACGGAGCAGCTGGGCCCGTGAGCCATGGCCGCTGAGCCTGCGCGTGCGGAGCCTGTGCTCCGCAACAGGAGAGGCCGCAACAGTGAGAGGCCCGCGTACCGCAAAAAAAAAAAAAGAAAGCAGGAAAAGGAAGAGGAGGAGGAGGAAGAAGTGGAGAAGAAGAACTAGGAAAGAAGGAGAGAAGGGAGAAGAGGGGGAAAAAACCAAAAACCAGACCCTGGTGATTTAGGCAGACCACTGGATTTTTCTCTTTAGTGCTTTTGCTTTAAAAGAGCACTTAGGTTTCATTAATTTCTTTATTGTTTAAAAAGTTATAATTCTCATATGTGCTCATTATAAACATCTCAAATATAACCCAAAAAAGTCACAGCCATTATGGCAAACAGTATGGAGATTCCTCAAAAAATTAAAAATAGAACTACCATATGATCCAGCAATCCCACTCCTGGGTGTATGTCCAAATGAAATGAAATCAGGATCTTGAAGAGATATCCGTACTCTCATGTTTACTGCAGTGTTATTTACAACAGCCAAGATACGGAAGCAACCCAAGTGTCCGTTGCCAGATGACTGGGTAAAGAAGATGCTGTATATATACAATAGAATATTATTCAGCAGTGAGAATAAAGGAAATCCTGCCATTTGCTACAAGCTGGGTGAAGCTGGAGGATGTTATGCTAAGTGAAATAAGCCAGACAGAGGAAGATAAATACTATATGATCTCACTTATATATGGACTCTTAAAAAAAAAAAAGGAACTCATAGAAGCAGAATAGTGGTTACCAGGTGCTAGAGGGCTGAGGGAAATGGGGAGATGTTGGTCAAAGGGTACACAGCTGCGTTAGGTAGGATGAATGAATCTAGAGATGCAATGTACAGGCAGGATAACCACACTTAATACTACTGTACTGAGCACTGGAAATACACTAAGAGAGCAGGTTCCAGGTGCCTTCATTACACGTACAAAAAAGGTAACTATATGAGGAGATGATATGTTAATTAGCTTGACCATGTATATGTAGTAATCATTTCACTATGTATATGTGTATCAAATATCACATTGTATGCCTTAAATATATATATAACTTTTATTCTTAAATATATAAATAAATTTAAAAGAAAACCCCCAAAGTCAAACATGGATGTCTTCTCTCAGCCCACATCTGTTGCTGTACAACTTATTTTTCTCCTTCAATGAAATATCACAAACAGGGACTTCCGTGGTGGTGCAGCGGTTAAGAATCTGCCTGCCAATGTGGGGGTTCAATCTCTGGGCCAGGAAGATCCTATATGATGCGGAGCAAGTAAACCCGTGCACCACAACTACTGAGCCCGAGCACCCAGAGCCCATGCTCCACAACAAGAGAAGCCACTACAATGAGAAGCCCACACACCACAATGAAGAGTAGCTCCCGCTTGCCACAACTAGAGAAAGCCCTAGCGCAGCAATGAAGACCCAATGCAACCAAAAATAAATAAACAAAAATTATTTTTAAAAAATCACAAACTATACCTTCAGCTCTACTGCATCCATTTTACCAGCTGCATAGTATTTCATAATGTCATTTTTTTCACGCATCCTCCTTATTAGGGAATATTTATTTTGTTTGTAATTTTCTTTTCACTATTTCATATAATGCTTCAATAAATATTTTTATAGAAATGTCTTTGTCCCCTTATGAAAGTATTTTTCTTTTTTTTAAATTTATTATTTTACTTATGAAAGTATTTTTCTTTCTTTTTTTTAAAAAAAATTATTTATTTATTTTGGCTGCACCAGGTCTTGGTTGCGGCACTCAGGATCTTAGTTGCAGCATGCGGGCTTCTTAGTTGCGGCATGCGAACTGTTAGTTGCTGCATGCATACGGGATCTAGTTCCCCGACCAGGGATCGAACCCAGACCCCCAGCATTGGGAGCGTGGAGTCTTACCCAATGGACCAACAGGGAAGTCCTCATGAAAGTAGTTTTCAATGATAGATTCCCCGGCATAGAATTTCTGCACCTAAAGAAATATAAATGTTAAATTCATGCATTTCTTTAGTAAGTTAAATATTTATCAAAGGCTTATAATGCTATGTATTCTTACTGGTGCTGAGAACACAACAGTGGGTATGACAGATGAGGTTCTTGCCATCATAGAGGTTACATTCTTGGGGATGGGGAGGGGAAGGCGAGAAAGCAAATAATTCAAGTGTTAAGACACACAAATTGCTCTCCAAAATGGTGGCCCAATTTCAAATCCATTAGTAAAATATAAGGGTATACAAACACACACAAACACTTCATCACCAGCACAGGACATCATGAAACTTTTTTAATTTTGTCAATCTGATAGATGAGAAAATTGTATTCTTTTGTTGGATTTTTGTAACTTTGCATAGTTGGGATTTTAAAGCTCTCTTTATCTTTCTCAGCCATTTCTTTTGTGAATTGCCTATTTGTATTCTTTATTTTTCTATTAAGTTGTTTGTTTATAGGTGCTCTGTGCTTACACTATGTTTATCAGTTATATATGCTATAAATATTTTCTCCCAATCTAACATTCGTCTTTTAACTTAGTTTTGGACTCTTTTGCGGTGCATAACTTTAGATTTTTTTCTCATCAAATTCATCAATTTTTTACATCATGGCTTCTGTTTTTTTGTCCATTAGGAACACCTTCCTCAACCCCACATTATAAACTTATTCACCCTTTTTTTTTCCTGAGTTTTAATGGTTTTAGGTTTAATATTTAAATCTTCAAGGGAGCTGGACTCCATCTGGATGAGAATCCATCATCTCTCTGAGAACTGTCACTCCTCAGTCATGAGCAACATGGGGGGGGTCCTTAAATCTGATGGCCCTGTGTTCCCTGCTACAGAGGTTGATACCTACTAAGCCATCCTTAAACAAAGAACTCTTTTCCAAATAATCCTGCAAAAAAATCACTGCAAACTCCCAAAATGGACTGCCTTGGTTCAAATTCCAGCTCCACTACTTAATAATTGTGTGAATCGGGGCAAATTACTTAACCCCTCTGGGGTTCTCTTGGGGCCCTCATCTGCAAAACAAGGATGAGGACAGCACGTAACTCACCCTGTTGATGTGAAGATTAATTGAGCCATTGCGCGTGAAGTGTTTAGAACAACAGTCAACCAACTACAACTCATGGGCTACCCATTTTTAGAGACCTCACTATCTGGGGCTTCCCTGGTGGCTCAGTGGTTAAGAATCCGCCTGCCAACACAGGGAACGTGGGTTCGAGCCCTGGCCGGGGAAGATCCCACATGCTGCAAAGCAAGTAAGCCTGTGCACCACAACTACTGAGCCTGTGCTCTAGAGCCCGCGAGCCACAACTACTGAGCCTGCATGCCGCAACTACTGAAGCCCACGTGCCTAGAACCCATGCTCCGCAACAAGAGAAGCCACAGCAACGAGAAGCCCACGCACCACAACGAAGAGTAGCCCCCGCTCACCCCAACTAGAGAAAGCCAGTGCGCAGCAACGAAGACCTAACGCAGCCAAAAATAAATAAATTAAATAACTTTAAAAACAAAAATAAAAAAACAGAACTCACTAGCTGAAAGTGGTTTTTACGTTTTTTAAAAAAATTTTTATTGGAGTATAGTTGATCTACAATGCTGTGTTAGTTTCTGCTGAACAGCAAAGTGAATCATACATATACATATACCCACTCTTTTTTTAGATTCTTTTCCTATATAGGTCATTATAGAGGTTTTTACATTTATAATTTTATAAAAAATTAGTGGAAACTTGTTTTCTGTCCTGTTATATACATCCCTATTTGATAGTGTCAATTTTGGCTCTTGACCTGCAAATCTTAAAGCATTTACTGTCTGGCTTTTTACAGAAAAAGTTTGCCAACCCCTGGTTCAGTCTGATCCCTGACCCCTAGCAAGAGCTCAGTGAATGTTAAGTATTTATTAAATGGGAAGAGATAAGTATTTTTTTCTGTTTTTACAGATGGTGAAATTGAAGTTTAGAGATGGAAGTGACCCTGGCCACGGCTATGATTCTTGCAGTATTGCTCTGGGATGTTTGAGATGCTGTGAGAGTGCCCTCGGGACCACCCATACAGATGCCTCTTTAATCATCACTTAGACATTGGGAGTCATGTTGGAAAAGACTTAGAGACTTCCTGGCCTCAGCACAAGAGGTGAGGTACAAATTCCCTTCACTTGTAGATCTCCCCTCAAACTGTCTGGGGATTCTAGCAGCCCTGCATCATCCACCCATCACACATTCATAAAATAATATTTATGGAGAAACTCGGGACTTCACTGCGACCCTTCTGGGGCTGCGGGTGGAACAGCTAGGCAGCTGGTGGGCTCCTGCCCACGGCCTCACTGCTGCAGCTCAGAATGGGACAGAAAGCTCTGTGGGAAGATGATGGATGGTGGATGCTGAGAACAGCTGGAGAGACAAGAGACCTGGCCACATGCTGACCCCCGAACAGAGGTTTGTGTGCCCATGAAGTTGAAGGCTGTTTCCCTGTGAACTGGGCATCGTAAATCTGTACTGGTTTAAAAGTTCAGGGTTTGGAGTCAGGCGACCTGGATTTGAATCCCAGCTCTAGCTGCTCTATATGTGGCCTTGGGCCAACTGCTTCCTCCCCCGGGCATGGAAGCAAAAGTGACCTTAACAACCATCCAGGCTGAAGCCTTCATTTGCAGTTGAGAAACTGTTATGAAACTATGTCCCCCTAAAATTCACATGTTGAAGTCCTAACCCCCAATACCTCAAAATGTGGCCTCATTTGGACATAGAGCCTTACAGAGGTAATCAAGATAAAATGAGGTCATTAGTGTGGGCCCCAATCCAATATGACGAGAGAAAGAAATTTGGAGACAGACATGCACACAGAGAGAACACCAATTGAAGATGAATGAAGAAATTGGATGATGATTCTATATGCCAAGTACCCCCAAGATTGCCTGCAAACCACCAGAAGCTGGGGTGAGAGGCATGGAACGGATTTTTCCTCACAGTCCTAAGAAGGAACCAACCCTGTCGACACTTTGATCTCAGATTTCTGGCCTCCAAAACTGTAAGAAAATAAATTTCTGTTCTTTAAACCAACCTGTCTGGGACTCCCTTAGCAGTCCAGTGGTTAAGACTCTGCATTTCCAATGCAGGGGGTGCAGGTTCAATCCCTGGTTGGGGAACTAAGATCCTACATGCTGTGCAGTGCGGCCAAAAAAAAATAAAATAATAAATAAATTTAAAAAAATAAACCAACCGGTCTGTGGTACTTTGTTATGGCAGCCCTAGTAAACTGCTACACAAACTGAAGCCAGGTGACCTGTGTTCTGTAGACCTGTAGAATTAGCTGTGTAACAACATTGAATCCTGTCTTAAGCTCAATTTCCTCATTTGTAAATTGAGATCAGGATCCTACCAATTCAAAAAATATTTCGGTCTCCTCTTGTGTTCCAGGTTCTGGGAACTCAGAAGTAAATAAAACCCTGTTCCTGCCCCTGGAGAAAGCACAATGGGGGCACAACTCTGCAAATTTGTTGCAATTTATAATGCAGTAAAAGATTATCAGCAGGTTGATAGAAATCAGTATAGAGTACAGTGGGAGCAGGGAGGAAGGAAAGGTTGATCCTCCCTGGGAGGTACTAGGTGACATGTGTGCTGGGTATTGAAAAATGTGTTGGTGTTCACCAGCCTGGCAAGGCAAGGCAGGAGGGGTAGGTGAGGCATTCTAGGCAGGAGCAGCTTGGGCAAAAATCCAAAGGCATGAAACAGCAAGATGGGTTTGGGAAATTGCAAGTCATTCAGTAGTGTCAGTCTTCCAGCAAAGTAGACAGATGGGAAGTAAGGCTGCCCCTGAGTGTTAGCCTGGTCAGAGGAGTAGGCCTGGAGTCACACATCGCCTCCTATCAGGCATCCAGTGTGAACATGGGCAGGTTAATCGACTGCTCTGGACCTCAGTTTCCTCATTTATTCATTCATCTGACTATTAAACATCTACTCTGTGCTGGACACTGTGTTGGATGTTCATAATACAATGGCAAACAGGGTAGTCAGGGCTGATGGGTCCTTGCGATCACGGAGCTTCAAGTCTATTGGGAAAGAGACTATAAAACAAATAGTGTGTTTTTTTTTTCCTTTGAGGTTAAACTTTTTTTTTTTTAACTGATGTATAGTTTATTTACAATGTCGTGTTAGTCACAGGTGTACAGCACAGTGATTCGGGTATATATATTCTTTTCCCTTATAGGTTATTACAATATACTGAATATAGTTCCCTGTGCTATACAGTACCTTATTGGTTATCTAAAAACAAATAATGTTTATTAGGGTTAGGTTTAGCTGCAAATGCAATTAAGCCCAAACTAACTGTGTCTGGGTGGTGGTTCAGGATTTGTATGTCGTTCTATTGCCAAGATATGTTTCCTCTATTTTTGTGGCTCCACCATACTTGGTCTATAACTTCACGGTGCAAGAAGCCAGATCTACACTCCAGGAAGGAATTAAAAAGAAGTGAAAGAGGCATGAGCCATCACACAAAGTTCCTTAATAAGAGTTTATGCTTAGGACTCTTAAGAAGAGTCTCTTAAGAATAGAGTACTTCCATCTCCATCCCATTGGCCAGAGCACTGTCATATGGCCACACTAGATAGATGCAAGGAAGTCTGGGAAATGCAGTCTTTATTCTAGGTGGCGTTGTGCCCGTTGAATACTGGGAATTCTATTATCAGAGAAGAAGAGGAGAAAACTAACAGGCTCTGCCATGCAAACATAACAGGAAATAGTGTTGAAATTTTTTTGTTGACCAGATTTAGGGATTTGCCCCAAAGGGGGACAAAGGTGATAAGTGCCTCAAATTCTGAAAAGAACCACAATAACTGGGGAACCTCCAGATGGCACTGACTTCAGGCATGTGAACTCTGCAATCTCAAGGGGCCCCATCCTCCCCAGGGCCTCAGGCTTGGTTAATGCTCAGCTGTCGCCATCCTGACATTCTTAATCATTCTGTCTTTGAACTTGTGTTTTGTATGAGAAATCTGAGGGAATGATGAAGCATGCTCAAGAGCAGAATAGATAAGCACGATATGTGTCTGCCATTCCTCGCCGCCTCCATTTGCAGAGAGTGTTCACAGGTGTCCAATGGACCCGTGATGTGCGGGAATTCAGCAGGATTCAGTAAGTGCAAAGTAAGGGGGTTACATCTAATGGTTGAGTAAGCAGGAACTTTGATAGTCCCAACAGGTCATGGTTCCTGTTCAAACCAGAACTTGATTGGAATGAAGAAAGAAGGTGATGGCATTCTAAGAAACACAAATGACCAGGGCAACCTTCCATATCCTTTCTTATCCATGTTACTTCCCTGTATTAGCCAATCACCCTGAGAAGGACAACAAGAAGGAAAGGGAAAGATAGGCAACTCATAGGTCATTTCATTCCTTATTTATCAGTATTTCATATGATTAACTATTAGTAGTAGTGCTTATTATTTAGATTAACATTATTATTATATATAATATGTATTATTATTATATTTCATTTCTTTCCTTATTCATCAGTAAGTCAAAGGTAGACGGTGTTGATAGAATCTGTGCACATCCAGAAGTGAAATAAAAGCAGCTGAGTTAGTTCAATACAGTGTTTCCATTATTCTGGTAAAATCAAAATACATATGCATGTACAATTATGAAATACAAATTGTGTAAGTTTGGTGAGTTAAATGCTCTTGTATCTGCATTTAAAAGCAGAATTTTAGGGAATTCCCTGACGGTCCAGTGGTTAGAACTCCTCACTTCCACTGCAGGGGGAACAGATTTGATCCCTGGTTGGGGAACTAAGATCCTTCAAGCTGTGTGGCACGGCCACAAAATAAATTTAAAAATATATAAGAGCAGAATTTTACATAAAATGTAAAAATATAACGTATAAAAGTACATAAACATAGGGACTTCCTGGTGGTCCAGTGGGTAAGACTCCGCGTTCCCACTGCAGGGGGCCTGGGTTCCATCACTGTTCGGGGAACTAGATCCTGTATGCATGTCGCAACTAAGAAGGCTGCATGCCACAACTAAGACCCAGCGCAGTCAAAATAAATTAAAAAAAAAAAAAGAGCTGTTTATTTTTTTTAAGTACATAAATATATAAAATATAAAGAATGGCAAATTTAATTTAACAATTTATCATTTTAATTTTTTTACTTAAATGACATTAAAAAGCAAACGAAAAACACCATGACAAGTCAAGCGCAAGACCACACATTATTAGCATTATGTTTTCAAGGTTCATTTAAGCTGTAGCCTGTATCAGTACTTCATTCCTTTTCATTGCAGAATAAAATTCCATCGTGTGAATATACATTTTATTTATCCATTTATCAGTTGATGGAGATTTGGGTTGTTTGCCCTTTTTGGATGTTATGAGTAATGCTTCATTTATAAACATTTGTGTACAACTTTTTGTGTGGATATAATGTTTTCATTTCTTTTGTGTATATACCTAGGAGTGGAATTGCTGGGTCATATGGTAACTTTAACATTTTGAGTAACTGCCGAACTCTTTTCCAAAGCAGCTGTACCATTTCACATTCCCACTAGCAGTGTATGAGAGTTCTAATTTCTCAACATCCTAGCCAACACTTATTATTTACCCTTGTGATTATCGCCATCCTAGTGGGATTAGCTAATTGTTTCTGTAGAGGGCAGGCAGTTACTCAAATATGATGACGTAGTGTACAAGCAGCCATAGACAATACAGAATGAATGAGTGTGACTGTTTCCAAAAAAAACTTTATTTACAAAAACGGGGCTGGGAAATTTGGCCCAGAGGCCATAGTTTGCTGATCCCTGTTGTAGATCATTGTAATGTGTGAAATCCAGCACATACTTAATATCTGAAAGTGACTGAGGATTTGTGGACTCTGACCTAGAAGTCATATCATTAAGGGTTTTATTACTCGGCTGAGGGTAAAGATGGAAGAAATAAGGAACTATCATGTTTGTCACACCAGCAATAACAATGAAATGGTATAACTGCTATGGAAACTCGTTGTATGAGTGTCTAACCTAATTCAAGATGAGGATGAAAATATGGGGGCAGGGGGAAGCGATCTGGAGGCTGAAGCCTGAAGAGTGAACAGCATGTGGTTGCAGGAAGAGAAGTAGAAGAGTGTCCAGGTGGAGAAAACCCAGTAGCAAGAACAAGATTACTATGTTTGAAGGAAAAGAGAAAAGTTCAAAGTTGCTGGAACCCAGTATGCAAGGCAAGGTGAGAGCAGTGTAGGGGGCTGGGTGTTAAAGTCCCTTATTATTATTATTTTTTAATAAATTTATTTGTTTTTATTTTTGGCTGTGTTGGGTCTTCGTTACTGCATGGGGGCTTTCTCTAGTTGCACTGCGCAGGGGCTACTCTTCGTTGCAGTGTGCGGGCTTCTCATTGTTGCAGAGCACGGGCTCTAGGCGCGCGGGCTTCAGTAGTTGTGGAACGCGGGCTCAGTAGCTGTGGCTCGTGGGCTCTAGAGTGCAGCCTCAGTAGTTGTGGCGCACGGGCTTAGTTGCTCCACAGCAAGCGGGATTTTCCCAGACCAGGGCTCGAACCCATGTCCCCTGCATTGGCAGGCGGATTCTTAACCACTGTGCCACCAGGGAAGTCCTAAAGTCCCTTATAAACCAAGATAAGGAAACTTGAGTCTGAGTGTAACAGGAAGCTGTGAAAAGATTTAAGATTTAGGAGCTGTGTTTCAAAAAGTCTTGCTGCACAGACACCTTCACTATAAAATGGACAAGTTAATATCTACTTCCTAGTGTTGCTGTGGCAATGAAATACAATTATGTTCATAAACTACTTAGCACAATGCCTAATAGGAAATGCACAGCAAAACTGTCATCAGTAGCAGAAGTAATAAAAGTGCCCCATAAATCATATGTGATTAGATACCTAAGGGAGTAAATCAGAAGTAACAGATGTGGCCTTATAGCATGTTTTCTTTTGGCAGAACTGTATTTTACAAGTTTAAAATTTAGTTGCTAACATTTAAAAATCTGGAATTTTTACATACATTTTAGATTCCCAGTTTCTCTTAAAATCAGAAGACCTGGCAACTTTGGTCACATAACCAGACGGCAGAGATGTGAAGAGTTGTCTGGTGGCAGCTCTCCCACTAAGAGGCACAAACTCTCAATTCTCCCCAGTCCCCACCTGGCCCAATTCATTCATTGATGATATCTGCCTAAATCCTCCAGGCATTTGAATTTGAGAATCAGGGAGGAAATTAACTGTGTGACCGAGGATTTAGGAAGCAACCAAAACTCTGATGCTGGGTACCTGGGAGTGATCTCAAGCAACAAGCCAGGACCCTGATCAGTTGCACTGCAGTGTCTTTGCAAAAAGGCTGAGGGAATGGTGGGGGGCCTAAGCCGAGAGCAGAGAGAGAGAAATTGACGATGTCCCTCTATCTTAGAAATGTTTTGGTTACTGGTAGCACAGGCAAGTTTCAGCTAGCTTAAGCAGAAAAGGGAATTCTATGAAAAGGTGACCAGAGAGGCTGTGGTTCAAGATGGCAACCCGACCCTTGAATTACATTCTGTCTGGAAACCCAAGTAAAATGATAGAAAATGACTTCCCTGGTGGCGCACTGGTTAAGAGTCCGCCTGCCAATGCAGGGGAAACGGTTCAAGCCCTGGTCCGGGAAGATCCCACATGCCGCAGAGCAACCAAGCCCGTGAGCCACAACTACTGAGCCCTTGTGCCTGTGTGCCTAGAGCCCACACTCCGCAACAAGAGAAGCCACCGCAATGAGAAGCCCCGCGCACCGCAACGAAGAGTAGCCCCCGCCCACCGCAACTAGAGGAAGCCCGCGCACAGCAATGAAGACCCGCTGCAGCCAAAAATAAATAAATAAAATAAATAAATTTATAAAAATAGATAAATAAAATAAAATAGAAAAATATTTGGAAGTTATGTATCTGCACCTTAAGAAAAAAGGAGATTCATTCAATAGTGTACTGGAAGTTTCAACAAATTTCAGGATGATGGCAAATGGATGGCAAAGAGTTGACTGAGGAAGCATAAGCCAGAAAGCAGCAAATCAGAAGATGTGGACAGAGGACTGTAGGAAGAGAGAATCTATAATCCTGGCAGAATTCTAGAAAGGTTCCTGACTGGGAAATGAGAATTGGGATAAAGGGTTGGCATCGGAAATGGGCTGTAAATGTAGGTACTAATTGAATGTCCCACCCAAAGGCTCTCCCACCCCCTAGAACGGAAGGCTATAATGGAAGGCTCCTCTCTAAAGCAATTGAACAGTCTCTGCAGACTATGAAGACAGCTGGAGTGGGAGCTACTGCTCCAGTAAATCTTTCCTTTAGAGGCCCTCCGGCACCACGACGGCCCCTCCCACTCCTCCAGAAAGGAGGTCTTCAGTCAGAAATCCTCTGGCAAGTCCTTGCCTTTCCATTGCCTCTTTCTTTCTTTGTTTTTGGCTGCGTTGAGTCTTCGTTGCTGCGTGCAGGCTTTCTCTAGTTGCGGAGAGTGGGGGCTACTCTTCGTTGAGGTGCACAGGGTTCTCTTCGCGGTGGCTTTTCTTGTTGCGGAGCACGGGCTCTAGGCTCACAGGGTTTCAGTAGTTGTGGCGCACGGGCTTAGTTGCTCCGCGGCATGTGGGAATCTCCCTAGACCAGGGATTGAACCCGTGTCCCCTGCATTGTCAGGCGGATTCTTAACCACTGCGCCACCAGGGAAGTCCCTCCATTGCCTCTTTCTTAGAACTGTACACCACACAAGGCTTCCCAAGGCTACTCTCTTTCATTTGATGAAAGCCTGCTGCGTGCAAGCGTGAAAGAGGAAGGCCAAGATAAACAGGTAGAAAAAAAGATCACAGAGGTAGCAAAGATAATTTAGCCACCCTAGTTAGTATCCTTGGAAAAATTCGAAGTTATTGTAAGCCATGAAACAGCAACAGCATGTTTTTTTAAAATGAACTGAATAAGACTTCTTGGAATTAATAATATGCTTGGTTTTCAAAACACAGTGCAGTTGAAGAATTTTAAATAAAAGTTCTCAGAATGTAGAACTGAGAAGACAGGCAGAACATTTGAGAGTTGACCCAAGAATGAATAGAAAGCTTGAATCACCTATCATCAAGAAGACATCGGAAAGTGACTAAAGCTCTATTACTTTTTTAAAAAGGTATGAAGTCAGATGTTCAATGAGGAACAGGTTACTTAAGTGATCTCAAAGTAATGCCCCATAAATATTTATTAATTTCAAAGAGAAAAAATTGTAACTTTGCAGTGAAGAAACTTGGAGGACACCAACTTAATCAAATGGTCAAAGTTAACATCACAATGATTGGGACAAGCTGATTTTATCAGGGTACTATGCATTGAAAAGGACACAGCTCATTTCTGTGATATTCCTGCTGAAAAGGCATAACCTGAATCCAATCATGAGGAAACATTAGACAAAACCATCTGCAGGATATTCTACAAGATAACTGACCTGGACTCTTCCAAAATACCAAGGTCAAAAAAAACAAATAAAGGCTGAGGAACTATTTCAGATGAAAAGAGATTAAAGACAGGACAATTAAATGCAACTCATGCTCTTGGATTAGATCTTGCACCTGAGGAAAAATAGCTCCTAGGGCATTATTGCAATAATTTATGAAATTTGAATATGGGTTATATATTAGGTAGTAGTCATGCACTAATATTAAATTTCCTGATTTTTACAATTGTACTGTGGTTATATAAGAGAATGTCCTTTTTTACATGTGGGAAGGTGGGAAAGAGAGAGAGAAAGGATGAGAGAATTATGTAGGGCAAAATGTAAACAATTATTGAATCTGAAATTCCTTGTTCTTTTTTTTTATAAAATTAATTTATTTACATATTTATTTTGGGGGGCGTTGGGTCTTCGTTGCTGCACGCAGGCTTTCTCTAGTTGTGGTGCGCAGGCTTCTCACTGCAGTGGCTTCTCTTGTTGCGGAGCATGGACTCTAGGTGCACAGGCTTCAGTAGTTGTGGCATGTGGGCTCAGTAGCTGTGGCTCGCAAGCTCTAGAGTGCAGGCTCAGTTGTTGTGGCGCAAGGGCTTAGTTGCTCCACAGCATGTGGGATCTTCCCAGACCAGGGCTCGAACCCATGTCCCCTGCATTGGCAGGCGGATTCTTAACCACTGCACCACCGGGGAAGTCCTGAAATTCCTTGTTCTTATGACTCTTCTCTAAGTATAAGATTATATCAAAATAAATAAAAAATCATTTTGAAAGATGCCAGATTATTTCACAGCTGAATTCTCTCTACTCATTAAAAATCAAGTATATCTAAGATTATTTTAGATCATAAAATTGAAAGCCTCACAATTTATTTATATGAAACTAGAATAACCTTACTATGTAGACTTGATAAAGAAACATACAAAACTACATACCAAATCACATTATGTAGATGTAAAAGTTCTCAATAAAACTTTGGCAATTCAAATTCAGCAACATATTAAGAAAATAACACACTATGTCCAAATAGACTTAATCCTAGGTATATGAATGCATTAACTATGAGAAACTATATTGACATAACTTAAAGAAAACCCATAAGATTGTATGAATTGAGGCTGAAAAGGCATTAGCAATTGTTCCTAATAAAAACTCTTAAGTAAAGTACAAATAAATGAAGACAGTAGCAGTTGTACTAATAATGGCCAAATATTCATCAACAGGAGATGTGAAAAATGAATATCTTATATTTAAATAGTGGAATATCATAGAGCAATGAAAAAGAATCAGCTCTCACTCTACACAATAACATAGGTGAATTTCATGGACACAATATTGAGTGAAAGAAGCCAGATGTCAAAGAGTACATGTCATATGGTTACATTTATATGAAATTTAAAAATAGGCATGATTGCTCTATCATAATAGAAAGTTGAGGGGTATTGCTGGGAGGGGCAAGAGAGAAGCTTCTGGGGTGCTGGAAATGTTCTCTATTTTGATCTAAGAGTCAGTTCCATGGGTATGTTCATTTCTAAAATTTAAGGAGATATACATTTAAGTTTGTGCACTGTATTGTATCTATGTTATACCTCATTAATTCCTTTAAATATGGATAAATTAAAACTACTTAAATATGATTTTTTTTAAAGCCCAACAACTTATTAATAAAACATTAACAGCAAGCATCATTTTAAATGGTTGAACCCTGGGACTTCCCTGGTGGTCTGGTGGCTAAGACTCCGTGCTCCCAATGCAGGGGGCCCGGGTTCGATTCCTGGTCAGGGAACTAGATCCCACATGCTGCAACTAAGAGTTCGCATGCTGCAACTAAAGATCCTGCATGCTGCAACTAAGACCTGGTACAGCCAAATAAATAAATGTTAAAAAAAGAAAAGGGCTTCCCTGGTGGCGCAGTGGTTGAGAGTCCGCCTGCCGGTGCAGGGGATGCGGGTTCGTGCCCCGGTCTGGGAAGATTCCACATGCCGCGGAGCGGCTGGACCCGTGAGCCATGGCCGCTGAGCCTGCGCATCCGGAGCCTGTGCTCCGCAGCGGGAGAGGCCACAACAGTGAGAGGCCCGCGTACCACAAAAAAAAAAAAAAAGTTTGAACCCTAAAACCATTTTCATCAAAATTGGCAAAAGATTGGGATATCTACTTAAATGTTATTACTCAACATTGTTTTCAGAGGTTTTATCAAATTAGACAAGAAAATGAAGTAACATAAATATTGGAAAACAAAGGATAAAATTGTTATTTCCAGATTCCTTGAAGCCTCCACCCCACTTCTTTGGTTCCCTTACTGCAAAATATCTCAAAATAATAATCTAGTCTTATTGCCTACACTTTTTCTCCCATTTTCTCTTAAATGTACTCTAATCAGGCTTTTGTCCCCATTCCTCCACTGAAACAAGGTCACTGATGACCTTCATGTTGCCAAATCGAATAGTCAAATTTCAGCCCCCTTTACCTGCCAGATGAGCCATTTCTGACCCAGTTGATGACTTCCTTCTCCCAGAAACCCTTTTTTTCACTTGGCAGGTGGGGCACCACACTCCTGGTCCTCCTACCTCTTTGCCTTCTCTTCCTCTGTATTCTTTGCCAGATCTTCCTCACTTTTCCAACCTCTAAGTGTTAAAATTCCCCAAGACACAGTCCTTGGATCCCTTCTTATCTACATTCTCTTCCTGGGTTATTTCATCCAATTCCATGGCTTCAAATTCTGTTTCTATTTTGACAACCCCAGATTTGTATCACCAGCTCTGACTTTTCCCCTTGACCTCCAGACAAGGAATTCCACTGCCACCTAAACTTTTCCACTCCGCAGTCCAAATAGGCACTTCAAACTTAACCTAATCAAAATGGAATCTTGAGGGACTTCCCTGACTGTCCAGCGGTTAGGACTCGATGCTTTCACTGTGGTGGCCCGGGTTCGATCCCTGGTCAGGGAACTAAGATACCGCAAACCTCCCTGTGTGTCCAAAAAAAAAAAAAGGAATCTTGATTTTCCCTGCAAAGCCGGGTCCTCTCCCAATCTTCCCAATCTCATTAGTGACAGCTCCATTCACCGAGTTGTTCAGGCCAAAAATATAGTGACCTTCTTGATTCTTCTCCTTCTCTTATGTCTCCCCTTTCCAATCCATCAGCAACGCTGTCAGCTCTGTCTTCAAAATATACCCCTAACTGGGACACATCTTACACCCGTACAATCACTGGGAGAGCTGCCATCATCTCTCTACTGAATTATTTAATTTGACTCCTAATTGCTTCCACCTTTGCCCCCATAGTCTATATTCAGCAGCCAGAGTGATACTTTTAAAACTGGTCACTTCTCTACTTAACCCTTTATCCCCCAAACACATCAAGCACATGCTCACCTAAGACCTTTACCTCTGCCAAGAATATTCTTCCAGTAATTTACATGATTTGAGTCACTGCTAAAATGTCACCTGATCACAGTGGTCCTCCGTGATCATTGTATCTAAAATAGCCCTGCTGGTCACTCCCTACCTCTAAGCCTGCTTTATATTTCTTATGGCAGTTTATCATCCCCTGATAGATATCATCCCCTGATAGATTATTTATGCCTGATTATCTATCTCTCCCCACTAGATTGTAAGCTCTGTAACGACAAGGAGTTTCCTATGTTTCACATATTAATGGTATCCCAACACCTAGAACCTTTGGCCCATAGTAGTCCTTGCCTGATAGTTGGTGTTCAGTAAATACCTGCTGAGTTAATGAATGCTGAATGATATTTTTATTTACTTAGGAAAACCCAGTAAACTCTAGTTAGAAAAACAAATAACAAAAAACACCAAATTAGCTGTGGTAGGTTGAATGGTGGCTCCTCCCAAAAGATATGTTTACCTCCTGGGTCCTGTGAATGTGACCTTATTTGGGGAAAGAGTCTGCAGATGTAATTAAGCTAAGGATGTTGAGACAATCCTGAATTATCTGGGTGGGCCCTGAATCCAATGACAAGTGTCCTTATAAGAGAACACACAGAGCAGAGATGGACAGAGTAGGAAAGAGACCATGTGAGACAGAGACAGAGATTAGTTATTCAGCCACAAGCCAAGGAACACCTGGAGCCACCAGGAGCTGGAAGAGGCAAGGAAGGGTCCTTCCTCAAACAGCATGCCTCTGCCACCTTGATTTTGGACTTCCAGCCCCCAGAGCTGTGAGAGAGAACAACTTCTGTTGTTTTAAGCCGCCAAGTGTGTCATAATTTGTTATGGCAGCCCTAGGAGACAAATACACTACCAGACTATTAATAGAATTTGGCAAGAAGGATGACTGCAAGATAATGACAACGGATGACAAAATCAATAGTTTTTCTTTGTATTCTCATCAAGCAATCAGAAAAAATTAGGAGAGACACACACACACACACACAAAGTTACTGCACCTACTTGTAGAAAAGTATAAAATTTTGTAGAACAATATAAAATAGGACCTAAATAAATGGAAAAAATATACAATTATTTCAGACTTCATGCAGAAGAGTAACATTTTCAACCAGCCAAGAAAATGATAAAAAAAAGAATAAGGATGGGGTCTTGCCATACCAGCTAATAAAACTTGCAGTAAAGAAGTTTGACAAATATTATAACTTAATACATATATTAAATACTATAAAATTAAAAGAACCAAGAGGAATCCAGAAATAGATTTATGTATACACACACACACACACACACAAACATTTATGTATGTGTACATATGGCAAGGGTAGCATTTCATTTCAGATCAAAAATATGGTCATTTACAGCTTCCCTGGTGGCGCAGTGGTTGAGAGTCCGCCTGCCGATGCAGGAGACGCGGGTTCGTGCCCCGGTCCGGGAAGATCCCACATGCCGCGGAGCGGCTGGGCCCGTGAGCCATGGCCGCTGAGTCTGCGCATCCGGAGCCTGTGCTCTGCAACGGGAGAGGCCACAACAGTGAGAGGCCCGCGTACCGCAAAAAAACACAAAAATATGGTCAGTTATGAAATGATGCTAGCACAAGTGGTATTAGCCTGTTCTAGCAGATAACAAAGCTGGGTTTTCCCCCTCTCATTATATCAAAAGTTAATTCCAGTTGGACTGAAGATTTAAATATGAAAGTAAAACACAAAAATTTAACAGAAAAAATAGAAGGGTACGTATATAACCTAGATTCTAGAGTGCAGGGTGATTCTTTTACACAAAATAGGAAATAAAGAAGCTTTAAATAAAAGGTAAGATCTATTTATCCCATAAACATTTTAAAAGAAAGCAAAAACAAAGTCAGAGGACAAATGTTTGATCAATAAACTACCTTTAACACAGATGGCAGATACAAGTGTTCCTATAAGTTGATTACATAAAGAGTTCTTGTGATAAACCATAATGGAAAAGAATTTTAAAAAGGATATATAGGGCTTCCCTGGCGGTCTAGTGGTTAAGACTTTGTGCTTCCAATGCAGGGGCACGGTTTCGATCCCTGGTTGGGGAATTAAGATCCCACAGGTTGTGTGGCATGGCCAAAAAAAAAAAATAGATATATATATGTATAGCTGAATCACTTTGTTGTACAGCAGAAATTAACAAAACGTAAATCAACTATACTTCAATAAAAAAGAAGCAAGTAAATGAAAGTGATAAGAAAAAAAATAGTTCTTATAAACTGATAAGAAAAAGGCATATCCTTTTTAAAGAAAAAGGCAGAGAATGTGAACAGTTTACAAAAGAGGAACTCCAAATGGCCAATAAGCCTATAAAAAATGTTCATCCTTCTTACTAATCAAACATATGAACATTTAAATAACAATAAGAAGAATGATAACCTTGGTTCTTAGCAAGGCTATGAGAATGAATTTTAAATTTAAATTTGCAATGTAAAATACAGAAACCCTTTTGTCCACCTGGCAATGCATCCAACAGAAATACAGTCACAATTAAAGGACAGATACAAAAGAATGTTAATTAAAATATTGTTTGTAAAGTAAAAACCAAAACAAACACAACAAAACCTGAAAACAACCTGCATCCCACTGGTAGGAGTATGCTTGAATAAGCTGTGGCACATCACCAGCATGGAATATTTTGCACCTAAAAGAAAAAAATGAGTTAATCGGGTTTCCCTGGTGGCGCAGTGGTTGAGAGTCGGCCTGCTGATGCAGGGGACGCGGGTTCGTGCCCTGGTCCGGGAAGATCCCACATGCCGCGGAGCCGCTGGGCCCGTGGGCCATGGCCGCTGAGCCTGTGTGTCCGGAGCCTGTGCTCCGCAACGGGAGAGGCCACAACAGTGAGAGGCCCACATGTCGTAAAAAAAAAAAAAAAAAAAAGAAAGAAAGAAATTAAATGGAAATGTACATAATATGATCCTACTGTTGATTAAAAAAAAATGACAAAAAAGGGTATATATACTATATATATATAAAATAATTGTGTGAGCATGAAGAAAGACATGGAAGGATATACATTATAACGTTCAGAATGTTGTAATTGATTACCTTTGAAAAGAGAGGGGGAAAGAAGAGGCAAGAAAAGTTTTTAATTGTTCAAACAAGGACAATAATATAATTGTTTTTAAACAAGTATGAGAAATACATTCATAACAAAAATGAGGGAACAATCTAATTGTTTGCTTCAGGGGTTTGGTTAAATTAATAATGGAATGGAAATTCCTCCAGAAAAATAAAGGATAGCTATTAGGAAACAGTGCTATACATGTATATTTCCATGCTGAATGTGCCAAGTGAAAATAACAGGCTACACAGAGCACACACACGTTAAGATCTCTTCTATTTATGTATGTGTATGCAAATGAAAGGTAGCCTGAATGGATAAGGGCAAGAAAGTTCATGGTAGTACCTGTGCTTTGGAATTCAGGGTTATCATCCCGCCTCCCCATACCTGCCTTAATTTCGTTTACCTGTATTTTCTATTTTTTCTAAATTAACTTCAAATCTAAAAGAAAAAAGACAGGAAGGTGAATTCAGAAGGAAGAAGAATATCTGACTACTAGGAGTTACAGAAAGAGAAGAGAGAAGACATGTTAGTCCTTCAGACATGGTCTAATAACACTGACCCTTGAAGAGAAGGGTCGGTGTTTCAATCTGATCATTCCCAGATTGCAAATTTCCTTCCCTCCTCCTGTTTCCATCCAGATACCAAATTGGAGAGGCAGCCCTTGTTAGGCCACAAAGGGCACCTTCGCACACACACACGCACACACACACACACAAATACATAACTAATAAGGATCACTCCAGGAATCCTTTTCTGGACAGTTCAGCCCCTAGGTAACTGTCCTTCCAGGCTGAGAAGCAAGCAACAACTTTAAAACAGCAGCTTCTCTTGCTAAACCAAAACTGAACATCTATCTCACCAGGCAGGCTTCTACATTATTAACAGCTAACAGACCATTAAAACCTGCCCTATCATGACCTCCCCTGACCCCACCCCAGGCCTAGAAGAATCAGAAAGCCCGAGCTAGATGTGCTAGCAGGACCCTAATTTCATATGCCTGGGCTTGTCCCTCCTGTTATTTACAGAGGATCAACCTAAATTTCCAGTCTGGGCAGCAAGTTCAAGGTGGCTCATCTCAGGGGCTACCAAACTCAGATCAGACCTGGTCTCCTGTGCCTTTTCCACTCCACTATTTAGAAAGACTTATGTGGGAATTCCCGGGCGGTCCAGTGGTTAGGACTCCGCGCTTCCACTGCAGGGGGCCCAGGTTTCGATCTCTAATGGGGAACTAAGATCCTGCAAGCCGTGTGGTACGGCCAAAAATAAAAATAAAATAAAATAAAAGGCTTGTATGACCACAGGTGATTCTGCGCAGAAAAGGGTGACCAGCGTGTTGGAGCCTACCTGTGGTGTGCTGGTCAGTGCCCAGCGATGGGCTCTCTGGGGAGAAAAGACAGCTCTGGTTTGCGGCATTTGCCAATTTCCTTGGTGTAAATCCTCTCACTATGGCTGATTGCAAGCTGATTTCCAACTTGACGTCCACCTGAAAATTGAACAGTCTGCTCTTGGACTCTAGCATACCATGGTAAACTCAGGGCCCTTCGCAGGGGACATACAGACCCAGGGTTCTGACACCTTCTAGGTCAAGTCTTGCCCTCGTCCCACCTCAGCAGGGCCCTGTTATTTAAAAAAAAAAAGTCATTTATAAGGATTTACGCTGAGGCAACGTGAGCAGAATGGGACAGAAGCTTGGGAGTCCAGTAACCTTAATTTCCTACCCATTAAGCAGCCTCACCTCACTGGACTTGAGTTGCCTCACCTGTAAAATCAGGATAATGATTCTTGACAAATTTGTTGTGAAAAATGAATGAGATAATAGTCATGAAGTACTTGACAGTCAATATGACTTCCTTCTATACATTACCATGAACAACTGCTTATGACATGACACTACATGCAGAAATCAGAACACCAAATTCCTCCTAAGTTTTATTATCAGGGATGCACTGGTTGCCTGGGATGAGGGTGAAGAGACTAACAGAGAAGGGCATGAAGAACCTTTTTAGGTGGTGAAAATATTCTTTATCTTGAGAAGCCTGTGGGCTACAGGAGTGTATGCCTTTGTCAAACCTCATCTAACGGTACACTTACAATCTGAGGATATCATTCTATGGAAATTATACCTCTATTAAAGAATGAAAAAAAGTGGGTAAGGGGACATGATTATAGATTCCAAGTGACTTTTGAAAGCATACAAATTAGCAAATGGATGAGAAAGAGCTGGGTGGGCAGGCTTATCATCAGGAAAGGCCAAAACCCTCCACCTGGCTTTGCCGAGGATGGCCCGGCCCAAACTCTCTCAGCAGCGTGGAGACAGCTGCTAATCACAGCTCTGGGGGTTCTGGAGTTAGACAAGGGCACCGTGTGTCAGGCATCATCACACACCAGCTAACATCTCTCCAGCAAGCCACTGCTCTAAGACCAAGTGCTAAGGGAAGCAGAAGTTAAGAAGTTAGTTAAGACTTTGCCTGGGCGAGGGATGCTCAACCCAGGCAACAGGACTCAGCTGAAAAGTCTCACCCAGCCAGAGTTGGCTGTTGGACCAAGTTTATTGGACAGACACAGTCATTGACCCCAGCATACCTTTGAAGACTGTTGAGCAACACCTTCCTGCTTCCTAGATTCCTACAGCCAGTGCCTCTTGTACTGTACTGAATTCAACCCTCTCCAACCTGCTGGCATCTGTGATCTGACCGGAGACTATTGCCAAGAAAGAAAAGGCTTAGGAAGCCCAAAGGAAACCTGTCCTGAAACATTTACAAAAAAAAAAAAAGAAAAAGTTGTCAGAAACATTCTCCCGAACAGAAATCAATAAGAGCTTGTCTATTTGTACTCTTTCCGAAAAAAAGAAAAGAAGAGAAAAGAAGAAAAGAGAAGAGAGAAGAGGAAAAAGAAAAAGTGCCACAAATAAGCCAGGAAACAGCAATTACTTCAAAATGAAAACTGAGTAATTAGTAAGAAGAACAGAACTTCCCTTTTCTATCATTCAGAAGATAGATACTTGGCCTGAGACGCTAACAGATATACATTTTTTCATGGTGTGTTCCCATTTCATTTCCACTGATTGTAATCTGGCTACCAAAAGACTGCAAAAGAATTCAATATTAACATTCAGCTTTTACAGCACTATTTACAATAGCCAAGGCATGGAAGCAACCTAAGTGTTCATCAACAGACAAACAGATGAAGAAGATGTGGTATATATACAATAGAATATTACTCAGCCATAAAAAAGAATGAAATATTGCCCTTTGCAGCAACATGGATGGACCTAGAGATTATCATACTAAGTGAAGTAAATCAGAGAAAAACAAATATCAAATGATATCACTTATATGTGGACTCTAAAAAAATGATACAAATAAACTTATTTACAAAACAGACTGACAGACACAGAAAACGAATTTATGGTTACCAAAGGGAAAAGGAGGAGGGAGGGTAAATTAGTAGCTTGGAATTACTATATATAAAATAGATAAATAACAAGGACCTACTGTACAGCATAGGGAACTATATTCAATATCTTGTTATAGGCTATAATAGGAAAGAATCTGAAAAAATATATATATATATAAAACTGAATTACTTTGCTGTACACCAGAAACTAACATTGTAAATCAACTATACTTAAAGTTAAAAAAAAAAAGATTCAGCTTTCACAACTTAAATGTCCATCAACAGATGAATGGATAAGAAGATGTGGTATATATATACAATGGAATACTATTCAACCATAAAAAGAATGAAACTTTTGCCATTTGCAGCAACATAAATGGACTTGGAGGGCATTATGCTAAGTGAAATAAGTTAGAGAAAGACAAATACTGCATGATATCACTTATATGTGGAACTTAAAAAATACAACAAACTAGTGAATATAACAAAAAAGAAGCAGGCTCACAGACAGAGAACAAACTAGTGGTTACCAGTGGGAAGAGGGAAGTGGGAGGGGCAAAATCAGGGGTAGGGGATTAAAAAGTACAAACTATTATGTATAAAATAAGCTACAAGGATATATTGTACAACACAGGGTATATACCCAATATTTTGTAATAACTATAAATGGAGTACAACATTTAAAAATTGTGAATCACTATATTGTACACCTGTAACTTATATAATATTGTACATCAACTATATTTCAATTTAAAAAAAACAGATTCAGCTTTTAAAAGAGTCTAGGACTTCCCTGATGGCCCAGTGGTTAAGAATCCACCTGCTAATGAAGGGGACACGGGTTCAAGCCCCGGTCTGGGAAGATCCCACATGCCACGGAGCAACTAAGCACGTGTGCCACAACTACTGAGCCTGCGCTCTAGAGCCCGCAAGCCACAACTACTGAAGCCCATGTGCCTCGAGCCCATGCTCTGCAACAAGAGAAGCCACCGCAAAGAGAAGCCTGAGCACCGCAATGAAGAGTAGCCCCTGCTCACTGCAACTAGACAGAGCCGGCACGCAGCAACGAAGACTAACGCAGCCAAAAATAAATAAATAAATAAATTTATTATTTTTTTAAAAAAAAGAGTCTAATGTGGTTTACTTAGTTTTATCCTCTGGGTGGCCAATAAATACAGAAACATCTAAACATCTAATTAGGGACTTCCCTGGTGGTTAAGACTTTGCCCTCCGACGCAGGGGGTGTGGGTTCGATCCCTGGTGGTGGAGCTAAGATCCCACATGCCTTGTGGACAAAAAACCAAAACATAAAGCAGAAGCAACATTGTAACAAATTCGGTAAAGACTTTAAAAAGGGTTCACATCGGGCTTCCCTGGTGGCACAGTGGTTGAGAGTTCGCCTGCCGATGTAGGGGACACGGGTTCGTGCCCCGGTCCGGGAAGATCCCACATGCCGCGGAGCGGCTGGGCCCGTGAGCCATGGCTGCTGAGCCTGCGAGTCCGGAGCCTGTGCTCCGCAACGGGAGAGGCCACAACAATGAGAGGCCCGCGTACCGCAAAAAAAAAAAAAAAAAAAAAAAATGTTCACATAAAGAAAAAATGGTTAAAAATGGTTCACATCAAAAAAAAAACAACTTTGAACATCTAGTTATACTGAACGTAAAATTTTTTTTACAATAAAGAATAAAGGAGCACTCGGTTGTTATCTCTTTTTATCCATCAGAGTAATGTATTTATAGTGTTTCCCTATTTTTCTGGGAAAGTAATTTTTTAAATTACATAATACTGATTTGGGGGAAAGTATCTCAACAGGGGTTTTTGTACGCACTGATGCCAAAAAAACCTCCCACAATTTTTACTCTAGGACACAGCTTGTGATGCTCTATAGCTATAAAATGGAATTCTGAATAAAAACAATGTGTCTTACAAATTAGGAATTTCAGAGTATAAATTCACTACTGCCTTTAAAATAAGACACTTGTAAACAAGTTGTCTACATATACTGAATTTATTTTGTTGGTGAATATATTTCAGTTTATCTATTTCAAAATAACCCAGGTAGAATAGTCAATAGTCAATCTGCTATAGAAAAATCCGTCAAGTGACACTGAGGACAATATTTGTAAATAACTTACTTTTATTTTTCTTTTGAAAGAACATGTGTGTTGAGAGTTATGATTTATGCTAGAAATTGACACCATGATATGAACGCTTGAATAAACACCAAAGTTGCTTGAATTTTCTCCAGGGGCAAGCTAAATTAAATCTTGTGTTATCAGAGGTTACTCAGCTAAAGAAATGTGTGTGTTGCAATCCACTTCCCAGTTTTTCTTTCTGTCCAAATATGCCTTGATGAGTAATAAACCAAAGTACAACAAAAGGAACAAAAGATAACCCGTGGCACTGTGTACAGCAAGCATTCTCTGTCACTAGGGAATAGAAATATAACAAGCGTATCTGAAAAAAAAATCCCTGGACACAAATGGCAGTCATAATTAGTAAACAGGAATAGCAATAAAAAGACTTTACAGGGTTAGGGTCACAGGTTAAGGGCATCTTGGAAAGTAATTTACTTTGCTGCAGAAGGATCTTTGTCTCTGGTGAAAGCAGTTGGTACTGGCTAGCTTTCGGGGCCATCTGACCTTAGGGATATTGAGTATAATCTGAGTGGCCATTTTGTCATCATTATGGTACTAGATTTCTAAGTGAGGCAGAGGGGTTGCATGCTTAGGCACGGTGGCCAGGCATGCGGTGGGGCAGAATGTGGAGCAGCATACCAGAGACAGAGTGGTTACTTCCTTATGTATTGATACAAAA
Organism: Globicephala melas; assembly: GCF_963455315.2. Lineage (NCBI taxonomy): Eukaryota > Metazoa > Chordata > Mammalia > Artiodactyla > Delphinidae > Globicephala > Globicephala melas. Next base: position 163,491,187 of record NC_083314.1, on the reverse strand, counting down.
TGTCCCATTTCACCCTTACTTCACTTGGGCTAAATCAAATTAACATTCACAAGCTGAATGTTAGTCCCTGCCTTTGAATAATTGTTCCCCTTCCTAATATTTTACAAATGCTAGCAATGGTTAAAATACGAATGCTAGTGCTTCCCTGGTGGCACAGTGGTTAAGAATCCTCCTGCCGATGCAGGGGACACTGGTTCGATACCTGTTCCGGGAAGATCCCACATGCCGTGGAGCAACGAAGCTCACGTGCCACGACTACTGAGCCTACGCTCTAGAGCCTGCTAGCCACAACTACTGAGCCCACGTGCCACAACTACTGAAGCCCGCGCGCCTAGAGCCCATGCTCTGCAACAAGAGAAACCACCGCAATGAGAAACCCGCACACCACAATGAAGAGTAACCCCAGCTCACCACCACTAGAGAAAGCCTGCGCAGAGCAAAGAAGACCCAACATAGCCAAAAATTAAATTAAAAAAAAAAAAATACAAATGCTAGCAAGTGATTTTTGTAATTTTTTGGTGAAAAACATTTTTCCTATACTTTAAAAATTTTAATTCACTGTCAATCTCTCAAAATGGACAAGACTTTTACAAGGATTGCAACTACATTTTTCTTTTAACATTCATTTCTTTATGAAACTTTCTATATTGCCACATTTTAATATTAATATCACGTGCTTTCCAAAATTGTTGTAGACTGTTTGAACCATCACTACATTCTAAAGCATTCTTTATTGATCTATTATAATGCAATCAAAGTTCAGGAAAAAAAATTAAAGATAATACTAAGAACTTGACCCAGAAAAAAAAGAGATGAAGGAAAAGAGAGAGAAATTAAGAGACGTGGAGGCCAGATTGAGAGCATCTAACAGGCAATCCAGGAGTTGAGAATGGGGCGGTTGGCAAAGAGGTAATACTGGAAGAAATAAGGGCTGAAGATTTTTCCAGAATAGAAGAAAGACATAAGTCTTCAGATTGGAAGTGCCCAAGTACTGAGCAGCTTCAATAAAAATAAGTCAGCCAACTGATAGCAGTGGTTACCTCTGAAAGGGTTGGGATTGGCACGATGCTCAAAGCAGATTTTAGCCTTAGCTGTAATGCATGCATTTTTTATAAGGAGACTGCATCTGTGTATTTCATATGCAACCGGGAGCTCTTTTTTTTTGGGGGGGGAGCTCTTTTTAAAAGAACCTAACCAGACTGAAATGTTGAGTTTCTTACTGGGAGACCAATCAGTTGGAAGCCGGGGAGAGGAGTCTTGAGTGAGCAGCCACTTGGATGACCACCTGGGGTGTCTGCCCTGGAGATGCCGATGCCTACGGGGAGACAGAGCCATGGAAAAGTACACTGTGGAAACTCTCAAAATAGATGGAGACATCAAGTGCTGGCAGCAGCAGCTCCTGTTCATCATCATGCGGATGATAATGCCAGGTGGTGAACAAGCAGTAGCTGATACGAATCTCACTACACTCCAGCAAGGCCGGGCTCTCGTGATTTTCATGTTAGAGATAAGGAATCTAAGGCTTAGAAAGATTAAGGTACTTGCTCGAGGATAAAGTTATACATTAGCAGTCACCATAGCCAACACTGAACTGAATGCTCACTACAAAGCAGGCACTGAGAACTTGTTATATGCATGTATTAACTCATTTAATCCTCACAACAACCCTGTAAGACAGCACTAGGTTATCCCATTTTACAGATGAAAAAACTGAAGCCCAGATGTGTTAAGACCCTTACCGAAACAAGTAGGTGGTAGAGCTAGGATTTGAACTTCAGCTGAACAGAGCCTATGCCCTTAATTTCGTAATATTTTGTATATGTGCTGAGGACACAGAATAGGCTAGGAGATAATCTGCACTTGAGGATGAGGGGTTCAGGTTGGAGCAAGGCAGGATACTTGTGAGTGGGTATTAAAGGGTGAATAGGATTTTGCCAGGGAGAACTGAGGAGGAGATAAAGCCTGAGCAGGGTGGCCAGGGGTGGTGGGGGGGAGGTGTGGGCAGGAAGGGAGTGTCCCATTGAGGGGAGGGCCTCTGATGTATTGTAGTTGAGTTTTAGTCTCAGACGGCAAGGAAAAAGAAACCCACCTGTTTCTTTATCTGTTTTATGGAGAAGATAAAGGGACCCACCTTAAGGGTCTATCGGGAAGATTAAATGAGATTATACACTGAAAACATTTTCACAGTGCCTGGTACATCATAAATCTCAACACACATCAGTTATAATTATTAATTATTACATAAGTAAGTGTAGTTGCCCTCACATTTCTATATTAGGCACAGATCTTTATTTCAAATGATGGAAACCCAGATCAGACAAATGTTTTTGGTTTTGTTTTGGAAGACTCACTTGGCCATGGAAAGTACAGCGGTCCAGGGACTTCCCTGGTGGCACAGGGGTTAAGAATCCGCCTGCCAATGCAAGGGACACGTGTTCGATCCCTGGTCCAGGAAGATCCCACATGCCGTGGAGCAACTAAGCCCGCGTGCCACAGCTACCAAGCCCTCATGCTGCAACTACTGAAGCCTGCGCGCCTAGAACCCGTGCTCCGCAACAGGAGAAGCCACCGCAATGAGAAGCCCCACGCACCGCAACAAAGAGTAGCCCCCGCTTTCCACAGCTAGAGAAAGCCCATGCGTAGCAAAGAAGACCCAACACAGCCAAAAGTAAATTAAAACAAAAAAGAAACAGACTCCGCGATTCCAATGCAGGGGGGAGTGGGTTTGATCCCTGGTCAGGGAATAAGATCCTACATGCTGCACAGTGCAGCCAAAAGATTAAAAAAGAAAGTACAGGGGTCCAGCTTGCACTGGATTCAGGGACAGCCGACTCACAGGGCTGACACTGCCAAGTCTCTCATCTCTGCCTCTCTTTGCCTGAACGCTACTGTTTCAAACATATGTTGGGATCACGGTGGCCAGCAGCTATAGAATCTCCCATCTTTACCACCCAGGAGAAAGTTAGAGTTGTTCTTTCTAGCTCTGCATCTAAACAGTCTGGCGGAGGCTCTGATATAACATGGCCAGGGAGTTGGGGGCCTGTAAGACTAGGGAGCCCCCATTTGAAACACATGGTTTATGTGGGGGACAGAGATAGGACCATTTCCCAGAAGAGTGAGATGTAGTTCTGAAACAGGAGGGAAGGGGGGCAGGGCACAACCCTTAAAAGAATGACATAGCCATAGAACGTGACAAAAACTGGTCAGAACCAACTAGGTCCAAGACAGTGGAAGATTTGACTTCCAGTGGACCTTGACCCTCATTATACACTCATTGTTATACATTAGCATAAGCTAAGTGACATACCCGCCAGCGCCGTGACAGTTCAGAGGCTGACCATCAAAGAGCAAAAAGTGGGTTGTGGCCCAATTCCTGGAAATCCCCAGCCCTTCCCCTAAATAGTTGGAATAATCCTCCCACTCATTAGCCTGATAAATTACCCAGCCCGTAAAAACTAACCACATACTTCAGGGTCTCTTGCCTTCTGAGATGGCCCACACTTGTCTGTGGAGTGTGTTTCTCCCATGGCCCCTCTCACTTTCCGAGACGTCCCCATGCCCTGGGGCTGCTGTTGCCTTTTGAGACAGACTTTATTCCATCTATGGAATGTACATCTCTATAAATTAATCCACTTCTTACCTATCACGTTGTCTCTCACTAAATTCTTTCTGCAACAAGACATAAAGAGCCTGAATTTCATTAAGTCCTGAGACCAGGTGTGTGATCTCAATGAAGACAGTGGGTTCAGGGGACTTCCCTGGTGGTCCAGTGGTTAAGACTCCATGCTCCCAAAGCAGGGGGCCCAGATTCAATCCCTGGTCAGGGAACTAGATCCCGCATGCTGCAAGTAAAGATCCCGAATGCCACAGCGAAGATCCCATGTGTCGCAACTAGGACCTGGCGCGGCCAAATAAATATTAAAAAAAAAAAAAAAAAAAAGGAAAGTGGGTTCAAGTCCCATTCTGGGTTCTGGCTGGGCTTGAGTCCTGGCCCGTGGGTTCAAGCCCCGATATGAGTTGTACAGTTTCACTTGTACATCATGCTTTTTGCGTAGTAACAAAGTCAATGTCCTTTGCTTACCAAGATTTAACATCACAACCAGACTCTGTGTGTGCATGCCTGTGGAAAACTTGTTTTTCTCTCTGGAATCTTGTAACATCTTTTTTTTCCTATTGTTCTGAAATTTCCTGCCGATGTAACGTGGCATGGAGTGATTTTCATCTAATTTTCTGGGAACTCAGTGGACCTCACTATGGTAACTAGTGTTCTTCAGAGTTCCTGAATTGTTTCTTTGAGGATTTCCCCTGCTCTGATTTCCTCTCTTCTTTCCGGAACTCCTGAAACTCAGACCTTCTAGGGTGGCCCTCTAATTTTCTGATAATTCCTCTCTTATTTTCCATCTCTTTGATGTTTAGCTCTACTTTCTGTGACATTCCCATAACAACGTTCTTTCCAACTCTTCTGTTCTCATTTTCATTGCTATTATCATCATTTTCATTCCAAAAGCTGTTTTACATGTGTGTACAACATCATTTGACACAGGGGAAAGAAAGGTTTGAATTTTTTTTTTGGCCATGTCGCACAGCTTGCAGGAACTAAGGTTCCCTGACCAGGGATAAAACCTGGGCCCCTGAAGTGAGAATTCTGAGTCCTAACCACTGGACTGCAAGGGAATTCCCAAAAAGGTTTGAATTTTTAAAAGCATCTCCACATGCAAAATAAAGAACAAAGTTCTTTTTATGAGACTGGTTTTCAGAGTATCGAGTCCAGCTCATGAAGGTAGTTTCAACTTCACACAATTAATGGCTGAAAGCAAGATGCCTTTGTGCAATGGCCCAAGTGCTGATTTTACTGGCTTGCATGGAATGAGTGAAAATTGCATTTTGGACCAAGAGAAACACCATGTTTTTGTTTGTTTGTTTGTTTATTTTTTATAAATTTATTTATTTTATTTATTTATTTTTGGCTACTTTGGTTCTTCGTTGCTGCACGCGGCTTTCTCCAGTTGCGGCGAGCAGGGGCTGCTCCTCGTTGCAGTGCGAGGGCTTCCCATTGTGGTGGCTTCTATTGTTGCAGAGCAGGGGCTCTAGGCGCACGGGCCTCAGTAGATGTGGCACATGGGCTCAGTAGTTGTGGCTCGCGGGCTCTAGAGCGCAGGCTCGGCAGTTATGGCGCACGGGGTAGTCGCTCTGCGGCATGTGGGATCTTCCAAGGCCAGGGTTCGAACCCGTGTCCCCTGCATTGACAGGCGGATTCCTAACCACTGTGCCACCAGGGAAACCCTGAAACACCATGTTTAGAAGCAAAAGGAAACGGGAAAGGTGTCACTTTAGACTAATACTGTGCCATTAGCTGGACATTGACAACATGTCAGACGATTTAGCATTAGTCCAGAAAAATGTTAAATACAATAAAGTTTTCATTGTAGATTGATGATCCTACAGACTGTAGTAATTGTTGTATTTATGTGGTACCAGTTAGAATCCCAAAAGAGTAAAGTCTGGAAGAACTTCTGAAGTTCCAAGACAATCTGCTGGAGATGAAATATTCAAAACGGTAATAAAGACTTTGAAACTCATGAGCTATTTGGAAACACTGGGTGAGTCTGGGTACTGATGGCCAGGCAGGAAGCAGGCAGCTTTACATCAGGAATTCCTTCTGGGAAACCTGCAAGTCAGGTAATGCTTGTCTTATTTGTTAGGAAGCTTTTCTGTACGAGCTTGCAGAAGTTTGCCTATAGATCTGAATCCCACATGAAATGAGGTTAGCAGAAATGATGAATCTAAGGAATACAAACTGCTGCAATCTCTTCTGCTTAGGATCGGGATACCACCTCTGAGATTTCATATCAGAGTACACGGCTTCCAGGGACAAGTTTATAGCTCAAAGAAAGACTTTTTTTTTTTTTTTTTTTTTTGCGGTACGCGGGCCTCTCACTGTTGTGGCCTCTCCCATTGCGGAGCACAGGCTCTGGACGCGCAAGCTCAGCGGCCATGGCTCACGGGCCTAGCCGCTCTGCGGCATGTGGGATCCTCCTGGACTGGGGCACGAACCTGTGTCCCCTGCATCGGCAGGCGGACTCTCAACCATTGCGCCACCAGGGAAGCCCCTCAAAGAAAGACTTTTTTTGTGTGAATAATTCTTACTTTTCAGATTTGCCAAAGGTTATTATTATCTTTGAGAAGGTTTTATTCATTTGACTTTTTTTTTTTGAAAACCTGGTTGATCTTAATTAAAAATTGCAAAGATGGCATGAAACTAGTTAACGAGTATTGACAAAAATGTTCATAAAGTTAAGGCAAAATTGAACTTTGGGAAACAGATTGAAAATGATACGTTGGTGGTATGTGAAATAGGAGAAGAGTCTGAGGGTCTTACGCTTCTCAAAGAGCATTTCACCAAGTCTCCAGTTCCTAGCCCCACCCTCGCTCCTAAGCCAGACCACCTGGTTCTACCGTTTCCTGAGCTTTGGGGGTATGCTGCAGTGAAATTAGGTGGCTTCTCAGCTGTGCCCTGGCTGGTTTAGATTCAGCTCAATCACCTTTCTTCTCATTTTAGTTAGAAGAAACACATATTGAAGTGTGTGTACATTCTGCCATATTTAACTAGAAATAGTGATTTTTCAAACCCTTTTTTTTTTTTTTCAGAGGGAAGTCACTTCAAAGTCCAATTTATGAAAGAGAAAAAGTGGAGTTGCTTTGGTTGGGGTAGGAATGAGGCTGTTTCCACATGGGATATTTTCTATTTCTGAGCCCCTTAATCCCTGACCAAGGATTCATTTGACTCAGTTTGACTCAATTAATTGGCAGCAATAATGTGATTTTTATGAGCCAGGTCTTGTGCTAATTCCTGAGGATACAGATGTGGACAACAAAGTCCTTGCCTCAGGGAGCTTATGGTCCAGTGGCAGAGACAGATGGATAATAAAGAATGACGAGGTTGCAGCTTCCTGAAATGAGATGTGGAGTGGGCATTCATTTTTTTCCTAATGGAAACCCAATCAAACTAGCTTAAGCAGAAAGGGTGGGAGTGGGTGAACCTGAACTGGTGTTCATCAGAATGACACAAGTGCATGTGATGGTTTCCCAGGGCAAGACGTGGGGCTGGAGGCCCTGGACCCAGAAACCGGCAAAGCTGTCTCTGGCAGTCATGTGGGCTTTCTGGTTTCTGGTTTCTCTTTCTCTGCTAGTCATCCTTGGAGTCATCCTTTTTTTCCCTTTTTTTGGAGGCACTGCAAGGCTTGCAGGATCTTAGTTCCCTGACCAGGAATTGAACCGGGGACCTCACAGTGAAAGCGTAAATCTGAACATGTCACTCCTCTGTTCCAAACTTCCCAGTGGCATTTCTCATTCATAAGGCCCTACAGATGCAGCCCCGATGGCTTATCCAGCTCACTCCCACCCCGGGCCTCTGCCTGGACTGTTCTTCTCCCAAGGACCACTGGGCTGGCTGCCTATCTTCTTTCAGAGCTCTAGTCAAACATCACCTTCTCGCTGAAGACTTTCCTGGACGCCTTAACCAACATTTCAGTTCTTGCCCCAATACTTCTTTCTACCCCACTTCCCAGCTTTATTATTTTTTCTTCTTAGCTCTGAACATCATCTAACTTTTATTTTTCTTATTCATCTTGCTTACTGTCTCTCCCCCACTAACCAAGAGAGCACGGATTTTTGATTTCATGGTTCACTTATGTATCTCCAGCACAGGGAATCATGCCTGACACACTGTTGCTGCTCAATAAATATTTATCAGATCAAAGGAAGTCTGGTCCCTCTTTACTCTCAGTAGCTTCTCTTCTCCCCTGTCCCTTCCTCTTCTTCCTCCTGCTTCTCTTCCTTTCCTCCTCCTCTTCTGCCTTCTCGCTTCTGGAGGTAAACTGCTGGGTCAGTTCTGGAGCTCTATGATAAATTCCAGCTTCTCAGCTCAAGGACTCTGCCTGACCCAGTTTGAGTCAGCTGTTGTGCCCTGGACCAATCAGCTATGGTCACTGGGGTGGGATCATATACACACCCTGCTCTGTGGTGGGGGTCAGTTCTCAGAGAATCCAGGCTGGACACATGGCCCCAAATGTCTCTATGAATGGGAAGAAGCAACAGAAAATTTATCTAGAAAACAGAAGCTGCTATATCCATTTTCTTAAAGCAGAAAAAAAAAAAAATTAAAACCCCCCAAAACACCAACTTTGTGTTTTTGGTTCCTTTTACATTTGTGGCGAAAATGCAAGTCAAGTCTCCTGCCACATTCAACTTCCCCACTGACTTAAGCTGCCCTGGTTCCCACAGTCCTTCTGAGGCTGTCCTGGCCAGAGAGGAATGGCAGGGATGGTTCCCTGGCCCCAGGGAAACCAATCCTTTTGTTGGGTTGAAACAAAGGAGACTCTTTCCCAGGAACTTGAGCAAAGAGACCCACAAACAACGGTCAGTAGGTGCTGGGCTCCAGGAAAGGTCCTGATGTGGAGGCAAGACCTTGATGGGTCCAGGGGCACCTGAACTGGGGTGGGGGTGAGGGGGCAAAGTGATGGGAGGGCAGCAACTAGCTGTGAGTGGTTGTCATTGATGTGTAGAGAGGAGTGGCCCGGGGTGGAGGGGAGGCCCAAGAGCAAAGCAGAGACAAGAGACAGCCTTGCCTCAGAGAGAGGGAGACGGAGACAAGCTGCCTGCTGACGTCCAGCTCCTCCTCACCATCACTCGGCAGCCAGTTGTTGAGCATCTCTTCCTTGCCCTGGGCTGCGCTAGTCACTAGGGATGCGAGTGAACAAGACAGAAGGGCTGACATGGACATTCAAGACAGATCTTTAAAGAAAAAAGGCAGGTTGCCAAATGCAACACACAGAGTGATCCCAGTTATGAAAAACAAGCAAACAAAATACAAGTCTGAGTGAAAACACATAGTCGAAGGTCTGAAAGGACACACATATGATCAACAGCACCGTTTGCCCTCTCAGGGAGCAGTGGACTTGGGACTTAGGAAATTAATCATTGCTCTGTGCCCAGTTCGTTTGAATTTTACAGGGATACTAAAGTAAATGTCTGGGGCTTCCCTGGTGGCGCAGTGGTTGGGGGTCCGCCTGCCGATGCGGGGGATGCGGGTTCGTGCCCCGGTCCGGGAGGATCCCGCGTGCCGCGGGGCGGCTGGGCCCGTGAGCCATGGCCGCTGAGCCTGCGCGTCCGGAGCCTGTGCTCCGCGACGGGAGAGGCCGCAGCGGTGAGAGGCCCGCGTACCGCAAAAAAAAAAAAAAAAGAGTAAATGTCTATTACTTGTTTAATTCAATAAATAAATAAATAAATTCTGTTTTAATAAAAGCAAAGAAACAAATAGGTGGGTTTTTCCAGAAGCAGATCCCAAGATAAAGATTCTTCTACAAGTGATTTACTACCAGGAGAAACTGGTTAAGGGAGCATGGGAAGCAGGTCAAGGAAGGGGAAGAGGGCAAACAAGGATGTGATTTCAGACAAAATCCTGAGGTGGCTGTAGCATCTGCTTGACCCTTGAGGGAATTCTGGAGTGGAAGTACAGCCTCTAAGTTGTCTGGGCCGGAGGCGAGGGAGCTGGGCTGCCATTTCCGTTCTGATCAGTCCTGCCCACATAGGGTAGGGGTGTGGGGTATGAAGCCAGGGCTGGAACTTAAGCTTCCAGGTACTTCTAGCTCTCTGGAAGGCAAAGCAGCCCCAGCAGCTGCGTCCAATCTTCCAGAGCAGGCTCTCAGAGATGGGCCATTGGAAACTATATCACCAGCACCAAAACCAGGGGAGATGCACACAGAAAAGGATAAATGGGAATCTAGATTTAACATCAACAGTGTCCACTACAACGTTAAAAAAATTTTTTTAATAGGTAATATGTACAGCGCAGAGTAACTAAGCCCATGCTCCACAACTCCTGACCCTGCGCTCTAGAGCCCACGAGCCACAACTACTGAGCCCACGTGCCACAGCTACGGAAGCCCGCATGCCTAGAATCCATGCTCTGCAACAAGAGAAGCCACCGCACTGAGAAGCCCGCGCACCACAACGAAAAGTAGCCCCCACTCGCCGCAACTAGAGAAAGCCCGTGTGCAGCAACGAAGACCCAATGCAGCCAAAAATAAATAAATAAATTTATTTTTTTTTTAAAAAAGGTAACACGGTATGTTCCCAGAGCTATTCTGTACATGTACAAGCTTGTATGTATATATTTCCTACCCTCTTTAAAAAGGAAAAGAAAACAAATAGTAGCATACACTGCATATTGTTTCTTTCTTTCCTTATTTCACATCCTGGAGATGGCACATGGCAGTACATTTAAATACATCTCATCCACTTCAGTGACATAGTATTATATTATATGAGCAGACTTTAAGTATTTGAGGGCTTAACATTTGGATTATACCTGGCCTTTACTATAACAAAAAAACTGCAATGAATCTTCCTTGTATATGTCTTTATGTACGTGTTAGATCTGTAAGTCAGATTTGTAGATGTAGACTTTCTTTTTACATCTTTTTTTAAAAAATAAATTTATTTATTTATTTATTTTTGGCTGCGTTGGTTGTTAGTTGCTGCGTGCAGGCTTTCTCTATTTGCAGCGAGTGGGGGCTACTCTTCGTTGCAGTGTGTGGGCTTCTCATTGTGGTGGCTTCTCTTGTTGTGGAGCACGGGCTCTAGGCACGCAGGCTTCAGTAATTGTGGCACGTGGGCTCAGTAATTGTGGCTTGCGGGTCCTATAGTGCAGGCTCAGTAGTTGTGGCGCACGGGCTTAGTTCCTTCGCGGCATGTGGGATTTTCCCGGACCAGGGATCAAACCCGTGTCCCCTGCATTAGCAGGCGGATTCTTAACCACTGCGCAACCAGGGAAGTCCCTTTTAACATCTTTATTATAGTTGCTTTACAATGTTGTGTTAGTTTCTACTGTATAACAAAGTGAATCAGTTATACATATACATATGTCCCCATATCTCTTCCCTCTTGCATCTCCCTCCCACCCTCCCACCCTCCCTATCCCACCCCTCTAGGTGGTCACAGAGCACCCAGCTGATCTCCCTGTGCTTTGCGGCTGCTTCCCACTAGCTATCTATTTTATATTTAGTAGTGTATATATGTCCATGCCACTGTCTCACTTCGTCCCAGCTTACCCTTCCCCCTCCCCATATCCTCAAGTCCATTCTCTAGTAGGTCTGTGTCTTTATTCCCCTCTTGCCCCTAGATTCTTCATGACTTTTTTTTTTTTTTTTTAGATTCCATATATATGTGTTAGCATACAGTATTTGTTTTTCTCTTTCTGACTTACTTCACTCTGTATGACAGTCTCTAGGTCCATCCACCTTGCTACAAATAACTCAATTTCGTTTCTTTTTATGGTTGAGTAATATTCCATTGTATATATGTGCCACATCTTCTTTATCCATTCATCTGTTCATGGACACTTAGGTTGCTTCCATGTCCTGGCTATTGTAAATAGAGCTGCAATGAACATTTGGTACATGACTCTTTTTGAGTTATGGTTTTCTCAGGGTATATGCCCAGTAGTGAGATTGCTGGGTCGTATGGTAGTTCTATTTGTAGTTTTTTAAGGAACCTCCATACTGTTCTCCACAGTGGCTATATCAGTTTTCATTCCCACCAACAGTGCAAGAGGGTTCCCTTTTCTCCACACCCTCTCCAGCATTTACTGTTTGTAGATTTTTTGATGATGGCCGTTCCGATTGGTATGAGATGATATCTCATTGTAGTTTTGATTTGCATTTCTCTAACGATTAATGATGTTGAGCATCCTTTCATGTGTTTGTTGGCAATCTGTATATCTTCTTTGGAGAAATGTCTATTTAGGTCTTCTGCCCATTTTTGGATTGGGTTGTTTGTTTTTTTGATATTGAGCTGCATGAGCTGCTTGTAAATTTTGAGATTAATCCTTTGTCAGTTGCTTCATTTGCAAATATTTTCTCCCATTCTGAGGGTTGTCTTTTCATCTTGTTTAGGGTTTCCTTTGCTGTGCAAAAGCTGTTAAGTTTCATTGTCCCATTTGTTTATTTTTGTTTTTATTTCCATTTCTCTAGGAGGTGGGTCAAAAAGGATCTTGCTGTGATTTATGTCATAGAGTGTTCTGCCTATGTTTTCCTCTAAGAGTTTGATAGTGTCTGGCCTTACCTTTAGGACTTTCATCCATTTTGAGTTTATTTTTGTGTATGGTGTTAGGGAGTGTTCTAATTTCATTCTTTTACATGCAGCTGTCCAGTTTTCCCAGCACCACTTTTTGAAGAGGCTGTCTTTTCTCCAGTGTATATTCTTGCCTCATTTATCAAAGATAAGGTGACCATATGTGCGTGGGTTTATCTCTGGGCTTTCTATCCTGTTCCATTGATCTATATTTCTGTTTTTGTGCCAGTACCATACTGTGTTGATGACTGTAGATTTGTAGTATAGTCTGAAGTCAGGGAGCCTGATCCCTCCAGCTTCATTTTTCTTTCTCAAGATTGCTTTGGCTATTCGGGGTCTTTTGTGTCTCCATACAAATTGTGAAGTTTTTTGTTCTAGTTCTGTGAAAAATGCCAGTGGTAGTTTGATAGGGATTGCATTGAATCTGTAGATTGCTTTGGGTAGTATAGTCATTTTCACAATGTTGATTCTTCCAATCCAAGAACATGGTACATCTCTCCATCTATTTGTGTCATCTTTAATTTCTTTCATCAGTGTCTTATAATTTTCTGCATATAGGTCTTTTGTCTCCTTGGGTAGGTTTATTCCTAGATATTTTATTCTTTCTGTTGCAATGGTAAATGTGAGTGTTTTCTTAATTTCACTTTCAGATTTTTCATCATGTGTATAGGAATGCAAGAGATTTCTGTGCATTAATTTTGTATCCTGCTACCTTACCAAATTCATTGATTAGCTCTAGTAGTTTTCTGGTAGCATCTTTAGGATTCTCTATGTTTAGTATCATGTCATCTGCAAACAATGACAGCTTTACTTCTTCTTTTCTGATTTGGATTCCTTTTATTTCTTTTTCTTCTCTGATTGCTGTGGCTAAAACTTCCAAAACCTTGTTGAATAATAGTGGTGAGAGTGGGCAACCTTGTCTTGTTCCTGATCTTAGTGGAAATGGTTTCAGTTTTTCACCTCTGAGGACGATGTTGGCTGCGGGTTTGTCATATATGGCCTTTATTATGTTGAGGAAAGTTCCCTCTATGCCTACTTTCTGGAGGGTTTTTATCATAAATGGGTATTGAATTGTGTCAAAAGCTTTTTCTGCATATATTGAGATGATCATATGGTTTTTCTCCTTCAATTTTTTAGTATGATGTGTCACATTGGTTGATTTGCATATATTGAAGAATCCTTGCATCCCTGGGATAAATCCCACTTGATCATGGTGTATGATCCTTTTAATGTGCTGTTGGGTTCTGTTTGCTAGTATTTTGTTGAGGATTTTTGCATCTATGTTCATCAGTGATATTGGCCTGTAGTTTTCTTTCTTTGTGACATCCTTGTCTGGTTTTGGTATCAAGGTGATGGTGGCCTCGTAGAAGGAGTTAGGGGGTGGTCCTCCCTCTGCTATATTTTGGAAGAGTTTGAGAAGGATAGGTGTTAGCTCTTCTCTAAATGTTTGATAGAATTCGCCTGTGAAGCCATCTGGTCCTGGGCTTTTGTTTGTTGGAAGATTTTTAATCACAGTTTCAATTTCAGTGCTTGTGATTGGTCTGTTCATGTTTTCTATTTCTTCCTGGTTCAGTCTCAGAAGACTTCTGCATTTCTAAGAATTTGTCCATTTCTTCCAGGTTGACATTGACTTTTGACACATCATCTCATCATGGTATCTTTCCCAGACAGGAAAGGAAGGGAACTACTTGTAGTTGAGTACCTACTAGGCCCTTGACATCTATTATCTAAATTGGTCCATGGTGTTGTGTTTACTCCCCACCTCTCACATCCATTCCACATCCAGGTGATGCAGCCAAGCTGGTCATGATAATTCTACCCCCCTTGACCATGATGGCTCAAAAATGATCATGGGAACACATTCTGTCCTGACAGGGCTCTGCTGGTGGGCTTCTGGGTAATGTTTTCCCCGAAGAGAGACTCACAGGATGGTGTTGGATCCCCTCTCCCCCTGAGCACTGTGGTGCTTGGACGTAAGGGCTGGAACTGTAGCTCCATCTTTCAACTGGCCTGAGGATGAAGCCCACACTAAGATTGGCAGATCAGAGAGATGGGCAGAACTTGGGACCTGGATGGCATTGTGGAATCATCAGCCAACCTGGAAGCCCTCCCAAGTCTGGGCCTTGTTTAATGTGAAGTAATAAACATCCTTATCCTTTAAGCCAGTTTGAGTTGGGTTATCTGTTCTGTGCAACAGAATGCAGTGCAACTGATTCATACCAATATTGTCAACAGCCCTTCATCACACAGGTAGGCTGCTGAATTTGGATCAAAACGTAAAATGCTTTTACTATGCTTTACCTGAGGATACATACAGTTACCATGATGTCTGGCAGACAGAGGGCTGAGAGGTGTAACAACTTCAGCTGATGCCCAGGAGAGATCCTGTCTGGACTGTAACATGCAAGACGTTAGCCTTCTGAGTATGTGAGAACATGGTGAAAGCGGGAATTGTTCTTCTCCAACAGTAAAACAGTTCTAAAGGCACCTGACCCAGCATGATACCTGTGAGTGTTTTGTAGACATCATGCAATGTCAAGGTTCTGTGGTCATATTGCACTGTAATTACTTCTAATTTGCATGGTGTGATCATCAGTCTTTACATTCTTTCAAGGTTGCTACCAAAAGTTCTTTAAATTTAAAATGTGAAGGGACTTCCCTGGTGGTGCAGTGGTTAAGAATCCGCCTGCCAATGCAGGGGACACGTGTTTGAGCCCTGGGCTGGGAAGATCCCACATGCCACAGAGCAACTAAGCCCGTGTGCCAAAACTACTGAGCCTGAGCTCTGGAGCCCACGAGCCACAACTACTGAGCTCACGAGCCACAACTACTGAAGCCCGTGCGCCTAGAGCCCGTGCTCCGCAACAAGAGAAGCCACCACAGTGAGAAGCCCACGCACCCCAACGAAGAGTAGCCCCCGCTCGCCGCAACTAGAGAAAGCCTGCATGCAGCAACGAAGACCCAACGCGGCCAAAAATAAATAAATAAAATAAATTTTTTAAAAATGTGAAATAAACATAAAAAGGTCAAGACTGAACCACTGCTATATAACAATGCTGTGAGTTAGCAATAGAGGCTCAAAGAGCTCAGTGTCAGACCCTGGGCTTGAGCTCAGACATGTTTGCCTCCAAAATCTTGCCTCTTTCCAGTACAAACCGTAGGCACAACTTTCCAGGTTCAACTACATGAAGTCATAATGGAATGGCCAGAATTTTTTGAAGAAGACTTGTTGCACTGGCCTGCCCAATACTCCTTCCCTATCCTTTTGGGGATAAAAACCTTTTTTATAAGGATCTAGTCTATGTGGTTTGACTGATTCTAACTCACCTATTCCTGCATGACAGGGGTGGGCACATGACCATGCCTTGCCCGACGGAGTATCCTATTGGCCTAGCCTCAGTGATTGGATCAGGGAAAGAATGGGCTCTTGCCTCTAGGTGAGTCAAATGAGTGTTCCTGAGAGATTTTCTCCCAGAACTTTTTTTTTTTTAACATTTGAATTGTGTCATATTTAATTCTGCATGCTCTTGTAAGTCAGCAAAATATTCCATATATCATTTAAGTTGTCACTTACTTTTTTTTTTTACATCTTTATTGGAGTATAATTGCTTTACAATGGTGTGTTAGTTTCTGCTTTATAACAAAGTGAATCAGTTATACATATACATACGTTCCCATATCTCTTCCCTCTTGCGTCTCCCTCCCTCTCACCCTCCCTATCCCACCCTCTCCCAGAAATTTTGGAGAAAATTACCTCTTTTCCTTGAAGTTGCTAAGCTAAATCTTGGACTGCTGGAGGCCATCATACTTCCCACTTAGACATCCTGTAAGACAAGAGGAATGGAAGGTATCGTTTGAGCTCCTGGATCCAGCCATACCTGAAGCCAATAGTGTCACATTTCTAGTGTTCTAATCTCATTTTTCTTCAACTTATTTGATCTGAGTTTCTGCTCCTTTCAAGAGAATCAGTCCTATCATACATCACAACCTACAATACTGACACATGTGCTCCTTGAGTCTCTCAAATATATGAAGAGATTTTTACGTGTAACTCAGGGTCAATACTAAGAACTTGCTTGAGAACATTTGGATGTCATTCATTTTGCATAGGTAACTTTTGGGGGTGATGTAAATGGGTGGATGGGATTCTGACCCCTTGAAGGTTCCTTTGGAGTATAAAGCCTCACCCTGATCCATGGAACTAAAAAGGCCTTGGATCCTCCTTTATGGTAGAGCAAAAAGAATTGAGTGCCAGCCAGGAAGGTGATATTAGGCAGAAGGGAGGGGGGGAAGGGCATAGTTTACAGTCATTGTCCAGTAGGGTTAATTGCACAAGCTTCAGGGTTAGTGACTCTGTCTGAATCCCATCTCTACCTCTTAATCTCCGTATGGCCCTGGGAAGTTCACTTTCCCTCTCTAAACCTCAGTTTTCTCAACTGCAAAATTGGGTTAATTATAGTGGCAATCCCATAGATTTTTTTTTAAGGATTAATGAAATAATGCACATAAGCTAAGACTCACTTCATTTCCAAGTGATAGAACCCCAAATCAAACTCTCTTTAATCATAAAAAAGAATTCATTGGCTCATATAACTGAAAAGTCCAGGAGGGACAGTGTCAGGCATAGCTGGATCTAGGGGCTCAAATGATGTCATCAAAAGCAACTCTCTAGTCTCTGCTTTCTTTCTTGTATTTTATTTTATGTATTTGGCCATGCCACACAGCATGTGGGATCTTAGTTGCCTCACCAGGTATTGAACCCACACCCCCTGCATTGGAAGGGCAGAGTCTTAACCACTGGACCACCAGGGAAGTCCCTCTGCTTTCTTTTGCTCGGCTCCATTCCGAAATGAGCCATGCCAAATCACTCTACTTTTCACCACAGCTACTACCCTAGTCCAAAGCACCATTGTTTCTACCCTGATGACTATAACAGCCTCCCAACTGGTCACCCTTCTTCATACACCCCTACCCCTCACTCCCAGTCTCAACTCCACAGAGTGCTCTTTAAAGAGCATGAGTCATTACATGACTCCCCTGCCCAAAACCTTCCAAAGATCCTTGGAGTAAAATCCATATCCCTCTCTAAGGCCCACCCGGCCCTTCAAGACTGGCCTCTGCCTGACCCCCTGACCTCATCTCCTGCTTCACTTCTCTCTCACTGTACTGTACTGGCCTTCTTCCCATTTTTCCTCATGCTGGGGGTGTTCCCTCTGCCAGGAACTTACCCCTGTACCTTGTTCCCTAACTTAATTCAAAACTCAGCTTCCTTGATCTCATCTCTCCAGTCTTCCTTCCTCACAATTCCAAGTCCGGTAAGAAAAAGAGAGCTCTCTTGCCCAACAGTTTATACACAAGTCCGGGGCTAGCTTTCGTTGGCCCAAATTGCACTCTGGGCACATCCCTGAACCAATCACTGTTGCCAAGGGACTGAGATGACCTGATTGGTTAGGCTCGAGTCACATGTCCACCTGGACCTAATGCAAGTGTGGCCTGCCCATGGAGGAAGGCAATTCCCCAGAGAAAATTTGAGGCCATGTTACCAGATGGGTGAAGTAATGCTAGGCAGCCGAAATAACAGATGTCTATTTTCTGTGTTTTCATAAGTGCTTGACAAATAAGTGTTTGGGGAAAAGGAAAGAAAAAACAAAAAGGGAAAAGAAAAAAGCTAGCAGCCATTGCCTGCAAACGTCCCCTGGGATCTTCAGCAACGTTCATTCATTTAACAAATTTTTATTGAATCACTCAATTCCAGGCTCTGTCCTAAGGGACTCTGCTACTCTCTTAAATCAAAATGTGATAATATAATAGATTATATGACTTGTCTAGAACAGTGCTGGGCATTCATTCAACAATATTTATTGGGCTTTTATTAGCATTGGGGAGGAGCTCAGATCACAGCGGTGAACACCATAGGTGGTCCCTCTCCTCCTGGGGCTTATATTCTAGTGAAAAAAAGACAGATAGCCAAAAAGAACATTTAATCTTAAAGGAAGCACACGACATTCTTAATTAAGTCTGATACTTTCTAGAGAGAAAAAAGGAGTGGCCTGGGCCTCTTCTTCTTTTTTTTTTTTTAAATTAATTTACTTATGTATTTATTTTTTGGTTGCATGGGTCTTCGTTGCTGTGCACAGGCTTTCTCTAGTTGCGTTGACCGGGGGCTACTCTCCGTTGTGGTGCGCTGGCCTCTCACTGCAGTGGCTTCTCTTGTTGTGGAGCACAGGCTCTAGGCATGCGGGCTTCAGTAGTTGTGGCACATGGGCTCAGTAGTTGTGGCTCACGGGCTCTAGAGCGCAGGTTCAGTAGTTGTGGCGCACGGGCTTAGTTGCTCCGTGGCATGTGGGATCTTCCTGGACCAGGGCTTGAACCTGTGTCCCATGCACTGGCAGGCGGATTCCTAATCACTGCACCACCAGGGAAGTCCCTGGGCCTCTTCTTTACTGATGAGCCTTTTGAACCTTTGGAATTGTGTACTCACATTAATCATTTAAAAAATATTGATTCATTATTTTTAAAAGTAATGCCATAAGGAGATACATTGCACCCACTAGAATGGCTAAAGTGAAAAGATTGGCAATGCCAAACGCTCAGGAGCACGTGGAAGAACTGGAACTCTCTCACATCGCTGATGAGAATCTAAAATGGTACAACCACTGTAGAGAACTATTTGGCAGTGTCTTATCAGATTAAACCTACAACAACCCTATAACCCAGAATTCCACTCCTTTACCTAAGAGAAATAAAAACTCAGGTCCACAAAAAAAATTGAGACATTCATAGCTTAATACTAGCCCCAAACTGAAAACAACCCAAATGTCCATCAACAGAAAAATGAATAAAGAAATTATGGTATGGCTATATAATGAAATACTACTCATCAATGAAAAGAAGCAAATTACTAATCATACGATATGTATGAAATCTCAAGAAGAATATGCTGAATGAAAGAAAGCAGACTCAGAAAAGTCATACTGTATGCTTTAATTTATATGACGTTCTAGAAATGGCAAAACGTATCCAGGGTGATAGAAATGGGAACAGTGGTTGCCTGGGGTGGGAGGTGGGATTCATTGGGAAGGGAACTTTCTGTGGGGCTGGCAATGTTCTCTGTTTTGATAGAAGTTTAAGTTACAGGGATATTTTCCTTTTTCGGTTTTTGGTTTGTTGCTGCTGTTGTTTGGCCACGCAGTATGCAGGAATCCTACTTCCCCCACCAGGGATCTAACCCGTGTCCCCTGCAGTGGAAGCGCAGAGTCTTAACCACTGGACAGCCGGGGAAGTCCAGGGATGTTTTCAATTTCTCAAAACTCGTGGAACTGAATGTTTAAGTTCTGTTTGTGCATTTCATTGAACGTAAATTATACCTCAATTAAAAAAAAAAAAGTAGTTGCAAGTATTTGAATCGGAGAAGTTACTGCCTACTAAGAAATGTGTGACAGGATGACTCCAGGAGCCTGTAGGTGCGGGGGAGATCAGCGAAAGCCCTTATTGAGAAAGTGCGATTTCAAAATCCTGAGGAAGGCCAAGAATTGTCCGTGCAAAATGGGATGAAAGGAAGGAGGTGAACTCAACACGTAAGTGTTAGCTTTTTATCAGTGGCGACCTTCCAAAGCCAGGTATTGAGCGTTCACTTTGGGCCTGCAGCTTTCATAGCTGTGTTTTCGCAGTTAATCTCCCAGATGACGCTTCGATAGCAGCATTTTGGTTCCCATTTTACAAGTGAGCAAACTGAGGTTCAGGAAGGTCAAAAGACTTACTCAACGACTAGGACGTGGCAGGAGCCAAGTTTTAGGGCTGCATATTTGGTGTCACTGTCCCGAAACGTAACCTGAAACAGTAACCACAGACTCCAGGTTGGGAAGGCTGGAGCAAAGGAATGTTCTCTGAACAAAAGAAGGGCGGGGCCGGCGCGGTCGCACCTCCCACATCCCCAGGCGCCAACCTCCAGTTCTCTTGGGAGAATGGGGTAGGGGTGGGGCGCCAAGGTCTGGTTTCATTCCGCTGAGTCAGCAGCTCCCAACACCCGGGACCCTTGGCTCTGGAACAAAGGAGTCCATGGGGCTGAGGGGCGGGGCCCGAGCCGGGGAAGGAAGGGGTGGAGGCCGGGGCGGGGCTCAACTCTGGGGAGAGGGGGCGGGGAGCGGCGGGGTAAAGTGCGGAGTGGGCGGGGCCCGACCTGGGGGAGATGGGCGGGGCTCGGAGGGGCCCGGAGCCTGGGAGACGCGCTCCACGGGGGTGGAGTTGGAGGCGGGGCCCGAGCTTCGGGAGCTGAGGGCCGGGAAGGACAGTAGTGGGGGAAGGCGTGAGGTTGGAGGGGCGCAGTGGGCGGGGCCCGAGGGCCGGACGCCGAGTCTGAGCGCCTGGGGGGGGGCCCCAGACGTTTCCAGGAAGCAGCTCGCTCCGCAGCTCCGCCTGCTGGTCCCGCCAGATCCGCCCGTCCTGAGGACCAGCAGGTCCGATACTCTGCTAAGTCCTGGAGCAAGTCCTCCCCCTGCGCGGGTCCTGCTCCTCTTCTCGTGGTCACAGGTACAGTGACCACGACCTGTCTTGTTTCGCAGGGTTGTTGGAGAGTGGATTGGGAGAATGGAAGTGAAGAAGACGCCTTGTTGTCAGACCCGTAACCAACATGCATTTTATATACTTGCTAGGAAGAATTGTATTAATAGCTGTACTAATACTTCACACAATTTCCATTTTTCCCACACGACAATCCGTAGAATAGGTAATATTATCATCCTGTTTTACACTGAGAAAACTGAGGCTCAGAAGCGTTTATGTGGCATGCCCACGTTAACACAGCCAGTAGGTGGCAGAAGCACTTAAACCTGGGCTCTGACTTAGCATTTTTGGAGTCTTTCTTACCCTAAAGCCCATGCTCTTAACCACCATGTAATTACTGCCTAATTATTTATTCACTGATTCATTCATTTAAAAAATATTTATTGATCACCTACTCTGTGTTTGGTCACATAATGGGTGGAAGGTATGTAGTGAAGAGTTTCTACACAAATAAGGCTTACAGTCTAATTGGAAGACAGTGAAAAATTAATGACAAGAATAATTAATTAAAATCGTGACATGTACTTTGGTGGAAAAGTATAGGGAACTATAAAAATGGTGTTTTCTGGGCGATGCGTGCCTATTATGTGCCAGGTTCATGCTAAACCTTTTATGAGTTCACTTGGGTCTCCTGCCCACTTAAGATCTAGATTAGACTTGTTTGAACATTGTGGTAACCAGGATTCTAGCAGTTGCAAGTGGCAGAAACCTACCACAAACTAAAGCCAAAAGGGGCTGGTGGTGGGCGGGGAATTACTGACAAGCTCTACAAGTATACTAGTTTGAGGTGTGGCTCCATCTCTCTCATCATCCCTCAATTCTCTTTTCCATGCAGCCAAGCAAGATGATTACAAACAGCCCTAGGCTTTCATTGAGTTTACAGCTCTCAGTCCCAGAAGAGAGAGCCTACTTCCGCCCAGCTTCAGCATAAGAAAAGAAGTCTTGGGACTGTTTCCCCTAAACTCCCTGAAGTTGTCCTAAAACCTTGCAAAAGCTGAATCCCAAAGCCAGGTCTGTCTGAGCTTCCTCACTGTCTCCTATCTAAGGTTACAGCATTAACTGTTTTTCTTTTATAACAAGTATTGAACTTAATGCCTGTACCATTTGGCTTTAAATTAAGCATTGTTTTGTCACATTCTGGATTACGACCACATTAACAGGTTTTGATTCAGCTCCTCCCCCTTGTGTGTTGGGGGATAGGCACATGGATGTACAATTTATTCATTCAGCAAATATTTGCTGAGCTTTTGTTATGTGCTAGGTAAAAATCATCTGGTGAGGAGAACAGACCCCAATCTTGCCCTCATGGGAATTTTCGTCTGGTGGCGAGACTGATAACAGACACTAAACACAAATGAGTATATAACTATTCTTGTGAGTAGTGCTAGGAAGAAAGGTAGGATGCTCTAAAGGCTTCTAAGCGGGGACACTGGCCTGGTCTGAAAGGTCAGGGAAGACACCCCCCCCCCCACCAGAGGAATGTTTGATGTGACATCTGAAGGATTGATAGGTTAATTAGGCAAAATAGGAGAAAGAGCATTTTAGACAGAGGAACCTGCATCTGCAAAGGTCCTGGAGTAGAAGGGAGCACGGTAATGTCAAGAACTTGAAGGAAGATCAGCGTGGTGCATGCAAACGAGAATGAGGACTGGCATGAGATGAGGAGGAAGGGGTGATCAGAAGCTGGTGGATTTTCTCAAAGCTTACAGTCTGAGGAGACAGGGGCTGTGCACAGAGGCTAGTAAGGATAGTGGCTACCATTTTTTTTTGTGTGTGTAAATCAAATGAGGTGATGTGTGAAAAGGCATAACAGTGGCTGGCATTCAGACAGTAAATGGTAGCTTCTAATATTGTTCCACTGAACTGTGAATTCCTAGAGGTCAGGGATTGTATCCAATCCATTTCTTCTCTGTGTCTACAGGCCCTCTATGGAAGGAGAAGACTCAGCAAATATTTGTGAACCAAGCTGGAAAGGGTGGCGTTTAATCTATGTCTCAGAAAACGAGGAAAAGAAAGAGCACTTCTGGCCAGGGGAGGGTATAGGCCGTGGCCTGGAGGCAGGAATAGACTTTATTTGTTTGGGGAAGGGGGAAGAGACTTTGAGGTTGGTGGAAAGTGGAGGGGGTTTGTACCGTAATGGTCATTGGTGGATTGCCTCCCAAGCAACCATTCCCTCTGATTATTTTTTAATATAAATTTATTTATTTTATTGTTTTTGGCTGCGCTGGGTCTTTGTTGCTGCGCGCGGTCTTTCTCTAGTTGCGGTGAGCGGGGGCTACTTTTCGTTGCGGTGCGCGGGCTTCTCATTGCGGAGGCTTCTCTTTGTTGCGAAGCACGGGCTCTAGGCACGCAGGCTTCAGTAGCTGTGGCTTGCGGGCTCTAGAGTGCAGGCTCAGTAGTTGTGGTGCTTAGTTGCTAAGTGCAGGCTTAGTTGCTCTGTAGCCTGTGGGATCTTTTTTTTTTTTTTAGCCTGTGGGATCTTCCCGAACGAGGGCTTGAACCCGTGTCCCCTGCATTGGCAGGCAGATTCTTAAGCGGGAAGTCCCCCTCTGATTTCTATTTGGAGATCTACCAGTTCCCCTGCACTTAGACAGGTAAGGATGGAGCTACAGCCTCAGCATCAGAGCACATGAGGTGGCTTGGCCAATCTTTTTTTTTTTTTTTTTTTTTTTGCGGTACGCGGGCCTCTCACTGTTGTGGCCTCTCCCGTGGCAGAGCACAGGCTCCGGCTGCGCAGGCTCAGCGGCCATGGCTCACGGGCCTAGCCGCTCTGCGGCATGTGGGATCTTCCCGGACCGGGGCACGAACCCGTGTCCCCTGCATCGGCAGGCGGACTCTCAACCACTGCGCCACCAGGGAAGCCCTTGGCCAATCTTTATATCCATTTTCTTGGCTGTGGTGATTGGCTCATGTGTGGGCACGTGACCTACACAGGTCCAATCAGAATGGGTTTCAGGCAATGGCCTGGTGAGGATGGGGGCTGGAGCATGTCCCTACCATGAGGGCCTGTCTGAGATTTGGGCCAATCCAGAAGCCTTGTCACCGAGAGATGAAGAGGGAAAAACCAGTCTTTGGGGACATCATTCGAGAGCCTGCAGCCAGGCCTATACCTGGGCTGTTCAGCTGTGGGACCAATAACTTTGTGCTTCCCCTGGTGGGCATTAGGCTTTCTGTCACTTGGCTCCTGAGGTTAAAAAGTTGGTGAAACCAGTCTGGGAAGAGCCTGGATGTGGGTCCAACCTGACTTCAATGAGGAGACAAGTCAGCCCCATGCTATGTCTTTTTTGACCCACAGCACAGGAACATGATGGAGACAAGGGTTCCCAGTGCAGAGAGAGCAGCAGGAGAGGAGCAGGCAGTGGAGGTGTGTGAGCTGAGACAACTGCAGAGACCTTGATGATGACAATTTTGTAGAGAATGGCCTGGGTCCTTGAGTAACTGCAAGGAACAGAGCTGGCCACCCACCTGGACGATTAACAAACTAATTCATTCTGGCTTGACACAAGCTAATTCATTCTCCCTGTTGCCCAGCAAGCTCCTTCTCATCCTCTGAGGCACAGCTCAAATGTCCCCTCCTCCAGGAAGTCTTCTCTGAACTCACCCAGAGGAATAATCAGTTCTCCCTGCTCTGTGTTTCAAGGTTGTGCTCCTAAGTCCCTCCTTCAGGCCTCCGTCACCGGCCACATCTGATTCCGATGTGCTCCAGTTTTGTAGAGGGTGCTTCCCCTGTTGGGTTGTGACACACTCCCCCACCAAGGGCAGGAATCGTGAACCCAGATTGTGATGGATCATTTGATTCCTCCATTCATATACTCTGCAGAGGTCCCTACACTTGCAAGATGTCTGCAAAATCCTGGAAATGCAGTGTGGGGTTGGAGCTAGGAATTTGAGCCCCTGTTCGTGCTTAATTAGTTCAGCTCATGGAAGTATCTCCGTCCTGTTCTCCTGTCTCTGGTACTAAGTTTTTAAACCAGATCTAGAACTCAGCCTCTTTCTCTGATTCCCACAAATCCCCCTCACACAGGCCTTTGTGTGGGTAGCAGACTACTGAAGTAGTTGTGGCACGCGGGCTCTAGAGCGCAGGCTCAGTAGTTGTGGCGCACGGGCTTAGTTGCTCCACGGCATGTGGGATCTTCCCAGACCAGGGCTCGAATCCATGTCCCCTGCATTGGCAGGTGGATTCTTAACCACTGTGCCACCAGGGAAGTCTTGCAATTTGTAATTACTATGTTTTTTTAAAATATTTTATTTATTTATTTAGGCTGCGTCAGGTCTTTTTAAAAATTTATTTATTTTTGGCTGCCTTGGGTCTTCGTTACTGCATGCGGGCTTTCTCTAGTTGCGGCAAGCGGGGGCTACTCTTCGTTGCAGTGCTTGGACTTCTCCTAGCGGTGGCTTCTCTTGTTGTGGAGCACGGGCTCTAGGCACACGGACTTCAGTAGTTGTGGCACACAGGCTCAGTAGTTGTGGCTCACAGGCTCTAGAGTGCAGGCTTAGTAGCTGTGACGCATGTGCTTAGTTGCTCCACAGCATGTGGGATCTTCCCGGGGCCAGGGCTCGAACCTGTGTCCCCTGCACTGGCAGGCAGATTCTTAACCACTGTGCCACCGGGGAAGCCCTGCGTCTGGTCTTAGTTGCGGCACACGGGATCTTTCATTGTGGCACGGGCTCTTTGTTGTGGCATGGGGGCTTCTCTCTAGTTGTGGCATGCGTATTTTCTCTCTCTAGTTGAGGCACTGCGGCATGTGGGATCCTAGTTACCTGACCAGGGATTGGACCAGCGTCCCCTGCGTTGTAAGGTGGATGCTTTACCGCTAGACCACCAGGGAAGCCCTGTAATTACTATGCTTATCTGTCTTTTTACTTTTTGTTTGTTTGTTTGCGTCCTCCACGAGACTGTAAGTAGGGACCTATCTTGCTATCATCATGTTCACAGTGCTCAGCACTGGTGGACAGGAGATAGACATCAGCTGAATGAATGAATGAGAATATTAGACATCTGTCTGAAAAGTTCTTCTTCCATCGGAAGATTTCCATCCAGCTCACCCCCTGCAGGTTTCCCAGACCTTTTCCCCTTTCTCCCCTTCTTCCCAGTTTGTTCCACAGGGCCTCCAACTTTCTTCTCTCCCTGTACGTGGAAGATGTTCCATTCTCTCTAGCCCCTACTCCCCTGCAAATCCACCCCCTTAGGAATTCAGAAGAAACAAGACGCCTTCTGTACGAGAGAATCTTCACTCCTTAGGACACAGCCGTAGCTTTAAACGTCCCCTCTCCTCCGCCATTACCATTTCATCTTTAGTACCCTGTACATTGGCACAGTTGGAGCTGAGACTACCTATGTTGTATTAAATTCAGGGGAATGGAGAGACTTTAGATGGTGTGACAGATTGAAGGTGACCACAGATTCTTTGCCAACCCTCTCATTAAGAGGTAGAGTCAGGAATTGCCTGGCGGTCCAGTGGTTAGGACGCCGCACTCTCACTGCCGAGAGCCTAGGTTCAATCCCTGGTCAGAGAACTGAGATCCCACCAGCCGCGTGGTGCGGCCAAAAAAACAAAAGAGGTAGGGTCGGTGGTTCCCTCTCTTGAAGCTGGGCTGGCCGGTGGCTGCTTTGACCAATGGACTATGGTGGGGGTGATACTGTCCCAGTTCCAAACCTAGCTTTTCTGAGTACCGGCAGTTACCACCTTGGTTTCTGGGAGCTCTGAATCACCATGTGAAACTCCAACCATTCTGCTGGGGAGGCCACGTGGGAAGACCCTGAGACGACACGGAGAGGGGCCCAGTTGAGCTCAGTCTTACTGCTGTTGCCACCAAGACGCCAGGCATGTGAGGGTAGCCTCATGGGTGCCTTGGATCCTAAGACCAGACTAACCTAACCACTCACTAAATATTGCCCAGTGGCCTGGGTTGATGCCATGGTGCAGAATAGCCCAGCCGAAACCTTCCCAAGTCCTGACCCCCCAGATTGTGAGATATATTAAAATGTTTCAAGCCACTACATTTTGCATTTATTTGTTAGGCAGCAATAGATCATTGGAACAGAGGGAGCAAGCCCTTTGGGGAGCCAGACCAAGGATGCTGGCTGGGCCAACACCAGGAGTCAGGAGGGCAGGCGAGTGACACTCTGGTGGGAAAAGGGAAGCAAAGAGAGCTTCATTTGCACCCTGATAGGGCTGTGGCTGGAGGAACAGGCAGTCATGGGCCACCCCGTCTCTCCCTGGCTGGCCTAAGCTGAAAGACTCCTTGGCGGTCCATGGCATTGGCTTCACCATGGAGGTGCTGATGTACCTTGTACTGATGACATGGGACAGAAAAGGCACATGTATATTGAGTTCCTACCGTGTGCCAGGCACAGTGACGCATGGCTCCTTACAAACCCAGTACACTCCAGAGACAGACAGAGAAAGAGGGAGAGAGGTGTGCAAACAACAGGTCTGTATAAGGAAAACAGAGGCTTGCAGAGGGAAAGTGATTTGCCCTGGGGCGGAGCTGGGATTGGAGCCTGTGCTGCCTGTTCCAAAGCTCCAGCTCCGGAACTGTGGCCTGGCCACATCAGAGGGGTCAGAGGGCCTCGAAGACTTCCTGGTGGTGGTGGCGGTGACCACAGGTCCCAGTGGGGCGACCCGTGCATTCCCCCAGGGAATTAGGTCAGTTGTCCTTACCAAGCCCTCGGAGAGCAGGAAATGCCGCAGGACCCAGGCACAGAGGCAGAATCTCCACCAGAGGAGAACAGTGGGTTTAGAGTCGGAGACCAGGAGTCCGGTCACGGCTGCGTGGCCGGCGAGGGAAAGGGCCCTTTGCCTCACCAAGCCTCAGTTTCCTCATTTGTAAAAGGGAATAACCATACTAGCCGCCCTGCTGTTCTTTCACACATTCGTTTAGTCATTCATTCATTCTCTTACTCACTCAGCAAACACCTACTGGGCACCGACACGACCAGGCTGGACACCTAAGGTGCGGCCCCAGCAGCAGCGTGCCCGCGACCTCCAGACCCCCGGCCAGTCCTTGCAGTCATGGAGTGGGGAGGCAGGATGTTCCCCAGACCTGGAACAGTTCCTTTCCCTTCCAGGGGCTCTGTTTTCACTTCTGGGCAACGGGAGTACTTATCACAGTGAAGGCTCGGGACACTTCCTGGGGCCTCTGGACAAAGGCTGCAGGGAGGTGAACAGATCATGGGGTGGAGAGAAGGCACAAGGAGTTGGTGGCTGGTTCTCAGGGCCAAGGCCTGTGACAGTGAGATGGGTCCTTTGCCCATTGCCATCCCAGGAGGGCAGACTGGGGCTGCAGAGGCAGATGAGGAGGCCTCTGTGAGCCCCATGGGGGGTCAGAGCTAAGACCCAGGTGCCACCAGACGGCTCCAGAGTGTGGGGTCTGGCAAGGAGGCCTCAGGCCACTCCCGAATATAATGAGTTCTTTCCCTGTGTACAGCTTTTGCAATTTCCAAAGCCCTTACCCTATAGGGCCTGAAGATATAAATTATTAGGGTCATTTTACAGATGGGAATCTTGAGGCTCAGAACAGCAGCTGACTTGTCTAAAGTGACCCATTAAACTGAGAAAAGAACTCGCCTTCCTGGTCGCTCCCAGTGCTGTATGTCACCGTGACTCCTCCCATCTCCCCATTGACCTTCTCCCAATGGGGTCCCATTGACCCCAGCTCCCCATCTACCTTCTCCTTGGGGCCCTGAAACCTCCCTGTCCCCATCCATGGTAATTCATGAGATGTTATCTTTCAGGAAGAGGGGAGATGCCAGGGAAGGGCAGGGATCCAGAGGGCACAGGCTGGAGTGGAATCCTACTGCATCCCACTCACTCCAGGCAGGCAGAGAGGACACCTTCAGTGCCTGGAGGCCAAGGGAAGGGCACTCACACTTCATATGTTACATTCAGCACCACCTGTGATCCTCAGAGAACTCTGCCCAGTGAGGGATTTTACAAGTGACACAATGAGCTCCTGAAAAATGATAAGACTTGGCCAAGATTACCCAGTTAGTAAGTACCAGAGCCAGGACACAAACCCTGGTCAAACTCCAGGGCCCATGATCTTTCTGAAGCTGAGAACAAGAAAGGAGAGGGAGAAGGAGGGCACTGGCTAGGCCGCAGGATGGCCAGGCATTCAGGAGGACATGGACCCAAGGGTGGGCTAGGTGGTCCCCTCCCAGTCCAGATGTCTGGAGGCAGCACAGATGCAGCGCCAGCCAGCAGATGTCGCTGTGACGCCGCGCTCCCCAATTTTCTTAAGGAAGGTGGAAGAGGGAGATAATGCGAGAGCAAGATTAAGATTGTGAAAACAAGCGAGAGACAGCAAGGGTAAAGCAGGGGCTGTACCTCTGCTGGAGATGGTGGGGAGGATGAACCATATCATTTATGAAGAGTGCCCAGCCAGGCGCTCTACAAACAGGCGTCTTCCCCCTTCACCACCTGTGAAATCTTAATTTCTCTATGCCTCAGTTTCCTCATCCATAAAATGGGAATTACAGCAGCTGCTTCACAGGGTCTCTGTGAGGATTAAGGGAGTTAATGTAAGTCTGGGACGTTGAGAGGACTCGGTGAGTATTTAATATTGATTATTTTCCTCCTGTCAGTAGCATCCTACCCTGTTGGGTCCCAGGCCTTTAGTTCCCACCACCCTCACAAACCCCACCAGTCACACTGAGGACCCTCCCTAGACACAAGAGCAGGAGGCCAAGAATGTGGACAGAAATGCATATAGGGTGTATTCACCTGGAGAGTGAGAGAGTTTGGAAGTCAGTGTCCTTGGCAGGTGACATGACACGATACTATATATAGAAAACCCTAAAGACTCGACACAAAAACTACTAGAGCTGATAAATGAGTTCAGCAAGGTAACAGGATACAAGATTAACATACAAAAAATTGTTGCATTTCTTTACAATAAAAATGAAATATCAAAAAGGGAAAGTAAAAAAAAAAAAATCCCATAAAAAAAAGAACTTCAGAATAAACCTGACCAAGGAGGTGAAAGACTTATATGCTGAGAACTATAGGACATTGATAAAGGAAACTGACAATGATTCAAAGAAATGGAAAGATATCCCATGTTCTTAAACTGGTAGAATTAATGTTGTTAAAATGGCCATAGTACCCAAAGCAATCTACCAATTTAATGCAATTCTTATCAGTGTCCTTATCTATGAAATGGACACGATATCACTGAATGAGGCAGCGGCGCAAGTGAAACCCCAAGCCACGTGCCTGGCACAGTAGCTGCAGGACTTGGTGTTGGTGCTGGGGGCTTGGGAGTCCCTGCTCTCATATAATCATCAACCGATTTTTTTTTTTTTTTTTTTTTTTTGCAGTACGCTGGCCTCTCACTGTTGTGGCTTCTCCCGTTGCAGAGCACAGGCTCCGGATGCGCAGGCTCAGTGGCCATGGCTCACGGGCCCCGCCGCTCCGCGGCATGTGGGATCCTCCCGGACCGGGGCACGAACCCGTGTCCCCTGCATCGGCAGGCAGACTCTCAACCACTGCGCCACCAGGGAAGCTCACCGATTTGTGATTCCTAATCTGCTATTCGGAAGCCTCTGGTGACAGAATGGGGTCCTTGTGCTCTCGTGGTATTTCTGAATCCAGAGAACCATCCCATATTGATGTGGGAAGAGGTTGTCAAGCCAAGAGGGGAATCTGTTCTGGGCTGGGATCACCAACTCTCCAGGAAGTCATGTGGTGAGTCCTGCCCCACAGAGCTGGGACAGCTGCCTTGGGCAATTGGGAAATAAATTAATCATTAATCAATGCTCTCTTTTTAAAAATGGGACCAGGGTGACGGTGGTAATTTAAGAAGTTGGGAGGCATTGATCTAGCTTCATTCCTCTTCACCCCAGTGCCACTGTGTGGGCAGGACACCGAGGCACTAGTTTGGGGCCTAAGGATCACAGTCTCAAAAGCTGCCCGTGGTTTGACGAGACTGGGGTCAGGGGTTGTCATTTTTGTCTTACAATGGAAAGGAACTCACATTTACTGGGGGCCTTCTATGTGTCAAGTGCTTTACAGGTATTCTCATTAGTTACCACAATAACCCTTGCAAATATTGTGCCATTTTACAGATGAGAAAAAGGAGGCTCAAGTTAAGTGTTTTACCCGAAGTCTCACTCACCCCTCCTTGATGACTTAACTCACTTTATTTCCTCTGTCTAGAGAGGTAATTCTCCACCAGGGGCACTATTGCCCCTCAGGGATATTTGGCAGTGTCCGGGGACACTTTTGGTTGTCACTGCTGAGGGTGGGGTTACATCTTGTGGGCAGAGCATGGGGTGCTGCTAACCGTCCTCCAGTGTACGGGACAGCTTCTGGCAGCAAGGAATTATATGGCCCCAGATTGGAATAACGCTGAGTTGGAGAAACTCTGATCTAGAGAAATCCATGCTCTTCCCTCTGGGTCACTCCAGGAGGCCCTCCCTGAGTCCCCTGGGAGAGGTTGCGCCTCCTTGTAGCCCCTGCAGCCATCACCTCCCCGAATAGGTGCTGATCGTGCTGCCTCGAACCAGAGCTCTTTGGGTAAATGGAATTGGATTGATAATCAGTAAATGCTTCCCGCCTTGACACACAAGGTAGTGCCTGTCTTTCTTTTCTTTTTTAAAAAAAGTTTATTTATTACTTTTGGCTGCATTGGGTCTTTGTTGCTGCGTGCGGGCTTTTCTCTAGTTGTGGCGAATGGGGGCTCCTCTTCGTTGCAGTGTGCGGGCTTCTCATTGCGGTGGCTTCTCTTGTTGTGGAGCACGGGCTCTAGGTGCACGGGCATCAGTAGTTATGGCACGCGGGCTCAGTAATTGTGGCTCGCGGGCTCGGTAGTTGTGGCTCACCTGGGCTTAGTTGCTCCGCGGCATGTGGGATCTTCCTGGACCAGGGCTCGAACCCATGTCGCCTGCATTGGCAGGCGGATTCTTAACCACTGCACCACCAGGGAAGCCGATGCCTGTCTTTCTATTAAGGCTTTGCTTCAATTAGGCTGGTGATTCCTAGCATTTCAGGACTGGAATGAAAGACCTCCACGGCCTCTTTGTCCTGGCCGGAGAGATGGTGAGCTTCCCGTCACTCCAAGTGTGCAAGTTGAGGCTACGAGACCACTTAACAATGCAGATGTAGTGCAATGCAGAGGTTAAAAACACAGGCTTGTATGTCAGAAAGATCCTGATTCAAGTTCCAGCTCTGCCACTTACTCGCTGTGCAGCCCTGGCCATGGTACTTAACCTCTCTGAGTCTTGGTTTCCTCAATTATGAACTGGAGATAATCATAATAGGCACCTTATAGGGTTGTTGTGAGGTTCAAATCAGACAGTCCGTCCACAGTGCTTAGCACAGTGCCTGGCAGGTGGCAGTCATCTGAGAATGTTGGCTATTACTATTATGAGGAGAGGCAAGGAGCACTGGGGTTTCCGCTAAATAATACCAGGGTTCCTTCTAACTCTGAAACTCCCAAACATGCTAGGTTCTCTCACACCTCTACGTCTTTGAACAAGCTGTTCTTTTGGCCTGAAATGCCATTTCTCTCTACACAAGTCTTCCAAACACACTCCTCCTCATTCTTCAAGTCTCAGTTCAAAGTGCCACCTCTTCTATGAAGCCTCCCTCGATTGCCCTCTTCTTCTGCGCTTCCACCATGATTCTCCACTGCATCCCCAGATCATACTGCCACTTACAGCATCTATTTTGCTTTTTGTTTTTTGTATTAAATTTCCCCCCCTCCAGTCTGAGGGCTCCCTCTGGGGACAGGGACTAGGTCAGCTCTATCTTTGCATCTTTGCACCAGAACAGACATGTGGAGGCAGCTTATGAACCCATGGGTTCATAAACCCATGGAATGAACCCATATGTCTGATTATAGGAGGTCCTCCAGCAGGTGTCTTCCATAAATATTTAGCAAGTGTCTACCATGTCCCAGGCACCATGCACTCTCCACCAATGAACAGATCAGATCCCCTTTTCCCTAGTGCTCAAAGTTTTGAGTTTTTGAATCCAGAAGGTCTCAGGGAAGAGTGGAGGAAAGGAGACCGACAGTCCATTTCTTCTATGCACCTGTTTGGTTTCTTAAAAATATTGGGTTGGCCAACAATTTGTTTGGGTTTTCCCATAAGATGTTACAGAAAAACCCAAACGAACTTTTTGGCCAACCCAATAATGTAAACGTATTTTAACAACAATCAGAGTTGCTGTAGGGCTTTTAAAGTATGTCTACAAATTCTTTGACAATCTTTCCCTCACAAGGTGAAGACTAATTGCTTACTCATTCATGTGGACTGGACTTAGTGAGTCAGTTCCAACCAACAGAATGTGGTGGCAGTGGTGGTGTGTGACTTCTGAGACTAGGTCTTCCTAGCCTCCTTGCTCTCTCTTTCTCTCAGATCACTTGCTCTGGATCCACTTTTTCTGTGGCTCACTTCCTCCATGTGAAAGGGAACTGACGCCTTCTATCAACAGCCACGTGATTATGCAATCTTGGAGGTGGACCCTCCAGCCCAGCCAAGCCTTCACACATCTGCAGCCCTGACCTAACTCTAAACTGCAAGTTCATGAGAGACCCTGGTCAGCACCACCCAGCTAAGCTGCTCCCGAATTTCTGACCCATAAACTTTAAGACAGTGTTTGTTGACTTAAGCTGCTAAGTTCTGGGGTAATTTGCTATACAGCAGTAGAAAGCTAAGAGTATCCTAGAGCAGTGGTTCTCAGCCCTCCCCATGAGGCAGTATGTGTTCAGTGGTTAGATAATGAGTCAGGGGTCAGAGTGGCTGGATTTAAATGCTGATTCTGCCACTTACTAGCTGGGTAACTTTGAATAGGTGACTTAATCTCTCCCAGCTTTAGTGACTCCATCTATAAGATGGTGGTAATGGAACTTCTTAGGATTGTTAGGAAGACTAAACAAGAAAATATATGTCAATTCTGCCTAGAAGCTAAATTGTAAGAGAGAAAGCTAAAGCGTTGTCTGCGTTGTTCATTGCTGTAGCCTCGGTGTCTGGAACAGTGCCTGGAATATAAGAGGTGCTCAGTAAACATTTCTTGATAGAGAGTGAGATCAGTAAACTGAGTGAACTCAAAATGCTAGTTTGTATCAGCTCCCTGGTTTGCCTACCTCAGCCTTCTCTGCTGGTTCCTCCTAATGTTCTCCAGCTCCAAATGTACAAGTGCCCCAGGACTGTCTTCAACCCTCTTCCCTGTCTACATTCACTCTCTTGGTGATTTTATCTATTGTCGACTTGAAACACCATCTCAACATCAATGATTCCAAACTTCCTATCTTCAGCCCAGAACTCTCCTCTTTTATACCCAACTGCCTCCCTGACATCTCCACTTGAATGCCTAACAGGCATCTCAAACTTTAGGTGTCCAAAACCAGAACACGGGAGTCTGTCCCCAAACTTTCTCCTCCTGATGTCATCCCATCGCAAGGGCAACTCCATCCTTCTGCTCACTCAGACTGAAAACCTTGGGGTCCTGTGTGACTCTGCTCTTTCATTCACATCCCACAGCCACCCCCCCAGCAAATCTTCTTGGTCCTACACTCAAAATATATTGGAATCCAGCCGTGTCTCATCTCCTCCACTGCTGCCATTCTGACCAAGCACCACCATCCCACACCTGGATTATCTTGATAGTATTCTGACCTGGTCTCTGTGTTTCAGCCCTTGACCCCTTACAGTGTGTTCTCCACACAGTATCCAAAGGGATTCTTCCCAGCTCTGTGTTTTCCCATCTCAGATTAAAAACTGAAGCCCTTATGGTGTTCTTCAAGCCAATACAGCACCTGACACTCCCCCCACCCCTTTATCTCTCGGACTTCATCTACCACTCTCTCGTTTCCTTGCTTTGAACCACCTGGCCTCCTTGCTTCCCTCCAGTATTCAGGTTCTGACTCAGAACCTTTGCACTTGCTGTTCCCTTTGTCTTCTTCTTCAGGTATTTTATCAAAACTTTTTCTCAGTGAGACCTTCCTGACTAACTTGATGTCCAATTTAAAACCAGAATCAATCCCTATCCTGTGTTCCCTTCCCTGCCCTGTTTTGCTCCATGACACTTATCTGACACACCATATACTTTACTGGTTTACCTATGTATGTCTGCTTCCATAGATATCCCCTACGAGAGCAGGGATTACGTTCTGTTTTGCTCACTGCTGTATCCTCAGTGCCTGGCACATAGTAAGTCTTAATAAATATTTGAAGGATGAATTCAGATGCTTTGGGTCCAATGAATTAGAATCTGGTACATGAGTGGAGCCCAGAAATCTGTATTTTAAAACGACATCCCAAGTACAGTTAGGATGGAGAAGCCCTGTTCCAGGTCAGCAGTAAAGAAGCCCAGGAATATTCTGCAAAGTCTACCCCTCTCATTTCACTGAAGTAACCAAGACCGGAGGCGGGAGGAGTGGCCCCAGGTCCCAGGATGAGAAAGGGGCAGAGGAAGAACTCAGACTTCAGTTTTGGAGTATTTCAGCAGTGGATGCCCAGCACAGGGCTCTCTCTGCAGCCCCAGTCGGCCTGGGCCTGATCAGTCTGGTTGAATCGCTGAATCCCTGGAAGCAAGGCTCAGGGTGGGGTGTGGTCCCCGGCACAGGTGGTGGCAGGCAAACTCAGACCTGCCTTTGCTCAAACTAACCAAGTGGTAAAGTTGTCAATGTTTAAGTTCAAGAGTTGATCCTAGACTTTGAAATTATTAACCCATTTTTTAAAAATTTAAGACTATAACAATTATTAACAAATGCAATTAAACTTGGGGGAGAGAGTCTTAGAGTCGAGTTCTGATGTGAGGGAGCTGGCAGGCGTAATTTGGTAGGCCTTCCATGACACTGGAGGAGGGCAAGTTTCAAAAGTGTTTGAATGCCTCTTTACCTGGGTCTAGGATTTCCCAAACCTGGATCACCTGGGGCACTAGTGAAAAACACAAGTTCCTTCCACTGCCCAGATGTTGGTTCAGTGTGGCTCAGATCAGGCTCAGGAATTTGGATTTTTTTTTTTTTTTTGGCGAAGGAATTTGTATTTTTAAGAGATGCTTATGCTCTGCAAGTTTGAGAAACCCTGTCCAGGGCCATGCCTGTGGAGTACTGAATCTTATAAGGCAATAAGGTCTTGGTGTCAGGCCCTCCCTCATGCCTAGTCTGTTTAGAAACAGCAAGACCCAATTCCAGCGCATTCAAGCAAACAGTAGTCTGTCTACAAATCCCAGGAGACTCTTATGCTTGTCAAATGCACCTTGGGGAATTTGTATTCTAGTGCTTCAAAGAATGGCTTGGGGGGACTTCCTTGGTGGTCCAGTGGAAGACTTCGCCTTCCGGGCTTCCCTGGTGGCGCAGTGGTTGAGAATCTGCCTGCTAATGCAGGGGACATGGGTTCGAGCCCTGGTTTGGGAAGATCCCACATGCCGCAGAGCAGCTGGGCCCGTGAGCCACAACTGCTGAGCCTGCGCGTCTGGAGCCTGTGCTCCGCAACAAGAGAGGCCGTGATAGTGGGAGGCCCGCGCACCGCAATGAAGAGTGGCCCCCCGCTTGCCACAACTAGAGAAAGCCCTCACACAGAAACGAAGACCCAACACAGCAAAAATAAATTAATTAATTAATAAACTCCTACCCCCAACATCTTCTTAAAAAAAAAAAAAAAAAAAAGACTTCGCCTTCCAATGCAGGGGGTGTGGATTCGATCCCTAGTCAGGAGCTAAGATCCCACGTGCCTTGGGGCCAAAAAAACAAAAACATGTAACAGACCAATATTGTAACAAATTCAATAAAGACTTTAAAAATGGTCCACATCAAAAAAAAAAAAGAATGACTTGGGCACCGTTATGACCCAGCAGTTATTGGAAGGTATGTCCTACCTGGATTATTCGAACGTGCAGAGGTTGCCGGGAGATGGCCCCAGGATGGCAGGAGCCCCACGGGGCTTTGTGGGAAGGCCAGCTTGACTGGTTGCAGAGTGATGAACGGGGACCCAGGGATGTCTGACACCTGAAGTTCATGCTGACATTTACCTCCCAAGTTTACACACATACCCACAAGAAAACACATTTACACAGGGAAGTAAGGAACCCTAGGCCTCTTCCAGACAAAACACTGCTTCCTGCTTCCTTCCTCCAACCCACCCTTCCAGCCCTGCCAGCTGTCTCTACAGAACAGTTCTAATTGAGTAGCTTCTGCTCAAAATCCTTCAATAGTTCCCCCTGCCATCACACCAGGCCGATGCACTCTGGTTTGACATTCAGGGCTTCTGGACACGACTCCTTCCCTGGGAAGGCAGAATAATGGCCCCGCAAAGAGGTTCACATTCTAATTCCTGGAACCTGTGAATGCATTACATGGCAAAAGGGACTTTGCAGATGGAATTAAGGACTTTGAGAGGAAGAAATTATCCTGGATTATTCGAGTGGGCCCAATCCAATGACACGAATCCTTATAAGTGGAGAACCTTTCCTGGCTGTGGTTAGAGAGATGTGATGGAAAAGGGGTCAGAGATTGGGACTTCCCTAGTGGTCCAATGGTTAAGACTCCACACTTCCACTGCAAGGGGGCGCGGGTTCGATCCCTGGTCAGGGAACTAGGATCCCACATGCTGCACGGCCAGGGAAAAATCCAAAAGGTCAGAGGGCTGTGATGTTGCTGACTTTGAAGATGGAGGAAAGGGGCCATGAGCCAAGAAATGCATATAGCCTCTAGAAGCTAGAAAGGGAAACGGATTCTCCCCTAGAGACTCCAGAAAGAAATGCAGCCCTCCAGACATCTTGATTTTACCCCAGTGAGACCCATGTTGGACTTGTACTGAACTGTAAGATAACAAATGTATACTGCTTTAAGAGACTAAAGTTGTGATAACTTATGACAGCGATAGAAAACGAATACATTCCCCACTGAGGCTCCCTCCAGCTAGTTCGTCTCTGGCCATTTTTACCCCAGACACTACGGGTTTTCCTCCCTCCACACCTCTGCTCGTGCTGTTGGTCCATCCAGGATGTTCAGATCACCTCTTTCCCGAGCTCCTACTAACCACCACCTTTCACGCTAAACTGTCCTCGGCATCGACCACCTGCTATCAGCGCCAACTCCTGCCTGCTCACCCCCTGGGCTCCCCACTAGACCATAAACTCCTTATTTCCCTCTGACTCCACAACCAGGAATGGTCCACAGAGGTTTGAATAGAGGACCTGGGCATCCTTATGTAGAACCTCTGGCTCTTGGCCCCTAACTGCATCAAGGTCACCTGGGGATCTTAAAAATCCCAATTCTACCAAATCATTGTGGAAGAATGGGAGGTAGCGCCACGTGTGTCATTGGGAGAAGATTTCCAAGATTCAGAGTTAGGTGAAAGAAGCAGGGAGTTGAAGAGTGAGTAAAATACGTTTCCATTTGTGTGAAAAAGGGAAAAAAAATTTTATATAATTAAAAAATGTTTGACTATCTTCAGAAAGATATGAAAAATAAGTGAGAGTATATAAGCCCCCTGGGACTTTCTGAATCCTGTGCCACATATGCTTGTTACCGATTCACACGCAAAAGTAAAATTTTAAAATTCAAAATACTGATTCTTCGTGTACAGTCAGAAAAGGAGCCAGGATGTCCCAGTTGGGATGCAGGAATCTGTGTCTAAAGTACTGTCTGCCAGCTTATTCCAAGTCAGGAACCGAATTTTTAGGAAGAGGACAGAACCAGGATGCAAAGGATATTTGAAAGCATAACCTTAAAATGCACTTAATCGGAAAAATGAAAGCTCTCCAAGGGATTGCAAAGCCAGTTTTGGGAACCCACTGATTTAATCCCTTCTCTGCATTTTATGGATGAGGAAAGAGAGGGAGTGTGACTTGCCCAAAGCTACACAGCCAGCCAGAGGGACAGGCCAGTGCCCCAGCAATGTCTGATAATGACAATGACAGATTCCCAACCTCTGCCCACCCTCCATGCAAAGACTTCTCCCTTAGAAGACCCTGCCGACTCACAGGGCAGGAGGACAGAAAGATAGAGAAGAATACACCATCTTTTTTAATTAATTAATTTATTTTTTGGCTGTGTTGGGTCTTTGTTGCTGCGCACGGGCTTTCTCTAGTTGCAGCGAGGGCTACTCTTTGTTGCGGTGCATGGGCTTCTCATCGTGGTGGCTTCTCTTTGTTGCAGAGCACAGGCTCTAGGCACGAGGGCTGCAGTAGTTGTGGCACGTGGGCTCCGTAGTTGTGGCTCACGGGCTCTAGAGTGCAGGCTCAGTAGTTGTGGCACATGGGCTTAGTTGCTCCGTGGCATGTGGGATCTTCCTGGACCAGGGCTCGAACCCATGTCCCCTGTGTTGGCAGGCGGATTCTTAACCACTGCACCACCAGGGAAGTCGGAAAACACCATCTTTAATCAACCCACCTGCACAGAAACCAGGGCAACACTCCCTGCCTTGCAAGGTCCCAGTGAGAAGAAAACAGTCTCCTTGAAAAAACCATCTTACAAAAACAAAAGGCTTCAAAGCACCAGTGGCTCAAGTCGTTGAATAGAAAGGGGTTTGGGGGTGAGATGACAGCTGGCTGGGGGTGGCTCTGAGAAGAGAGGGCTGGAGGCAGGACTTGGTCCAGGAGCAGAGCAGCAGCCACGCCTGAAGGGAACTGTTGCCCTCCTGAGCTGTACCCATAGCTAACAGGCTCACCATTTGGGACCTTGGGCCCTGTAGTGACCAGAGGGACTCCTGGGTTAGGCTCTTTGGCACAGACCTGCAGATGGGATGGTGGGGTGGGGTCCAAGTTCAGGATATTTTGGCCTTAGATGGGAGGGAATGCTAGATCAGAGGGTGGAGAGCAAGGAATGGTCCCCATGGATGGGCTCAGGTGTGCAACCGTCTGTATTTCCATCTGGTTCCCCCGTGCCTCCCACCCTCCTTCCTAAGCCAGGACCACTCCTACTTCACAAACTGGAAGCTGAGGCCTGATCCTCCTGCCCTGAGATTCACCAGCCAGCGCACAGGACGCAGGGTCCTCAGAGGGGTCTGTGGAGGGAGGCGAGGAGAATGGGCCCTCATCTCTACTTGCTCTTAAGGAAGGGTGCTGGCCCTCCAGACCCCCCACTATGACCCCCACCCCCATTCTGCCTCTTCAGAACAACTTCTGGATTTGTTAGAGGTTGCTTCTGGACACCGGCGTGATCATCAACACTGGTGATCTTTGAACACTGTTGACCAGGCAGCACAGATGAGCCCTTTTCCACTCCGGAACCACAGGTCTTCCAGCTGGTGAGGTGGATGGAGCCACCAGGGGTTGGCAGAGTTGCTGAAGGGGTGGGGGATCATGGGTGCAGCAGGCTCAGGGACGCGGAAGGGGGTGGGGCGACTGAGTCGTGTCCCCCCTTTGCTAGAGAGAGCTTGAAAGCTTTGCCAAGGGTGGACAGGGGCCGAGTCTAAGAAGGCTTCCCTGTGGGTCAGGCTGAATTCAGGGCTCTGGGATCCGTCCATCCTGTTCCCA
The DNA here is from genome assembly GCF_963455315.2 of Globicephala melas. NCBI lineage: Eukaryota > Metazoa > Chordata > Mammalia > Artiodactyla > Delphinidae > Globicephala > Globicephala melas. The sequence goes on along the minus strand of NC_083314.1, from coordinate 163,451,063 downwards.
GCAAGAGAACGAATATATTGCTTTAAGAGAGGAGTTAGCAAGTGGTGGTGGTGGTATGTGTGGTGTATATCACGTGGGTTCTAGAGTGTCCAAGCTAGAAGGGGGCTTGGAAATGGGTTTTGGAGTCTGAAACTACAGATCATATTCAAGGCCTGCCGCCACCAAAAGCCCAGCTGTGTGGCCTCAAGCAAATTGCTTTACATCTCTGGGCCTCAGTTTCCGTATCTGCAAAATGGGGATTATGTAAAATCCCAGTATAGTCCAGGGAATTGAGAGTCAAATGAAAAGGCTAGAAAGAGCTCCATTTACGAAGGGATTATTTTAATTATTTGAGGTCGGAAACTGAGGCCCAGAGAGGGTAAGGGCTTTGCCAGATGTCACATAGAGAGTTAGTGATGGAGCTGCGATTAGAACCCAGAACTCCTGCTTCTAGTTCAGGGTAACTTTCCCCAGGGCTGGTGAATGAATGTGGTGAGATGGGGGTGAGTCTGTCTGTCCTGTCCTTTCTCTCTGGACAGGGGACAGGATGCTGGGTGAAGAAGGGTGAAAGGGAGAGGCTGGAGAAGGGCGGGAGGCTCCGGCACACGCCAAGGTGGAGATAAAAAAATACAAACCCCGCGAACCCCCTCCCCCGCCCCACCCCCGCCCCACCCCCGCCCCACCCCTTAAGTCCAGGCGGCTAAGCGCCAAGTCCATGTCTGCTTCGGACCCATGTCAAGCCGACCCAGGCTGCAGTCCGGTCAGCGAGCCGCCAGGGGGCACGCCTGCCATCTTGGCCAGAGCTCGCGGCTGCGGCGGTCAGTCTAGCCGCGGGGGTGGTCGTGGGGCAGAAGCTACTACCCCGCCCTGCAGGAAACAAAGGCAGGTTAGGGAAGTGGACCCCTAAGTAGGGAGGCGGAGAGATCCGGCTGCCCTCTCCGCTCCTCCCTCCCCTTCTTTCTCCTACACTAACGCCCGAGCCGGGGTCCCTCCACCCCACCCTGCTCCGCGCCGTGACCCACGTGTACAGAGGCTGCAGTTGTAAATGCGACGTCTTCTGCGGCGCCTGGTATCCATAGGAGTCAAAACCGCCGATGAAATCAACTGCGGAAGGGCAGACGGCACGCGGTTAGAGACGGGCCTGTGAAGCGGGCAAGTTAAGGGAGGCTGGGTCCTGAAAGGGAGGAATCTGAGGCCAGACCCTGTACAGGGCCTTAGGGGTTGGGCTTTGTTCCAGTGTCCTGATGGACGGGCCAAGGCCCAAGAGGATAGAGAGCTGGGGGGTGGATGGGGAGGGTGGCCCTTTAAGGGAGAAGGGTGCGGAGAGGCAAGACCCGTTGGGGGTGGGAGTGGGACGAACTGGGAATGGTTGGTGCTTGACAGGAGTGGGGCTGTGGAGCCCCTCAGAGCGACAGGAAGGGGCCTAAGAGGGGCAGGTAGGGGGGCAGTGCTGGAGCCTTGGATCGGGCACCTGGGCGTCTGGGCCTCAGCCCAGAATGGGCTGGCTATGCAGATCCCCACTCACCCTGCTGCCTCTTCTTCCCCAGCCCCCAGAGGGGCCCCCTAAATCAGGGATCCCCAACCCCCAGGCCACAGACCGGTACTGGTGTTAGGAACTGGGCCACACAGCAGGTGAGCGGCAGGCAAGCAAGCGAAGCTTCATCTGTATTTACAGCCGCTCCCCATCGCTCGCATTACCGCCTGAGTTCCGCCTCCTGTCAGATCAGCAGTGGCATTAGATTCTCATAGGAGCAAGAACCCTACTGTGAACTGCGAATGCGAGGGATCTAGGTTGCACGCTTCTTATGAGAATCTAATGCCTGATGATCTGAGGTGGAGCTGAGGCCGTGATGCTAGTGCTGGAGAGCAGCTGCAAATACAGATTATCATTAGCAGAGAGGTTTGACTGCACAGAGGCCATAATAAATCAATGCACTTGAATCAGCCTGAAAGCACCCCCCCACCCCCCCGTCCACGGAAAAAATTGTCTTCCATGAAACCGGTCCCTGGTGCCAGAAAGGTTGGGGACCGCTGCCTTAAATAACCCAGGGCTCCCTCCTGCTCTGGCCCCTGTCCAGGGTGCTGACTGCGTGGCGTGGCACGCGGCCAGGTTTCCCCAGTTCCCTAGGGGCTCCGCACTCACAGCTGTCCTCCTCCTCCAGGAATACTTTGCTCACGTAGCAGGCGAACACGAAGCCGAACAGCTGGGGGAGGACACAGCGCGTCAGGGAGGGAGGGAGGGAGGAGAGGGAAGCTCTTCCTTCACCCCCTGCCTGGCCCTGCCCACCCCCGCTGGGGGGTCCATGCGTGCTAAGAGGAAGGCAAACCCATAACAACTCCAAGTCAAATGACTGCGCCTTAAACTTAATATGCCTGGTTCTATTCTCCGTTCTGGGAGTATGATTTTGGACAAGTAATTATTTTACCTCTTTGAGCCTCAGTTTCCCCAGTTGGACCTGGGCAATACCTTACTGGCTTGTTAAGAGGAAAGAGGATCATGTAACTGTGTGTGTAAAGTGCCTAGGGCAGGGCTGAGACAGGCAGGGGGACAGGACAACTCACAGCCAGGAAGATCTGCAGGGCACTGCTGAGTGCTTCAATGTAGGGATAGTCAAGCAGGCAGCCGGTGACCGAGATGACATGGTGGTCCTCCAGGGCCAGGCGGGAGTTCAGGACAGGTGTCACCAGGCAGCCTGGCCCATTCTCCATCCACCAGGAGCGGTGCAGGGATGTGTTGAAGGTCATGATGAAGTCCCGGTCCTAGGGGCAGAGGGGCCTAGGATACTGAGCTTGGGCCGGAGGCGGTGGGGGTGGGGCGGAAATCTCCCCAGGCTCCAGGAGACTTCTTTTTTTTTTTGGCAGCACCGCACTTCTTGTGGGATCCTAGTTCCCTGACCAGGGATCGAACTCGGGCCCCGGCAGTGAAAGTGCCGAGTCCTAACCACTGGACCCCCAGGGAATTCCCTCCAGAAGACTTTATATAAGGTCTGCTTCACACCTGGGTTGTTGTAACAGCTTCCTTTCCTGGCTTGATTTGCGAAAGGTATGGAGGAAGTCTGTATCTGCAAGTCTACATTTGGCCAGTAGGTGGCGCTTGATGACCATGCAGGCCTCACTCCTCTATCAGAGATGGAAGGGGCTGGTTCAAACCCACAGGAGTCTCAGAATTTCAGGGCTGGAAGGGACATTAATGGTGACGGGGTCCAATTATCCAGCTGTTGGTGAAATCCTCAATACAGACCCCTTCACAGCCCATTCAGCCTCTCCACTGCTCCCTGTGTGTGACCCTGGGCAAACCTCTTTAGACCTTGGTCTCCCCGTTTGAAATGGAGAAGGGGCTGGCCTACATCAGAAGTTCTTACCCACGTGCGCATCTGTTTTCCTCAGTCCATGCACTCAGGAAGTCTGTTAACAAATATTCACTGCATGCTGACTTGGTGCCAAGCACTGAGACGTTCGATCTCCTTTCATCCCCTCAGCAACCACATGAAATTGGGGTTCCTATTCACTATACTTACTAGATGACGAAATTGAAGCTCAGAGAGGGTGAGCCACCCTCTGGACCGCGAGGGAATTCCCCATCACTTGTTTTTAAGAAGTACAGAGGATGCCAGAAATGAAAACGTAGGGATAGGGGACAGGGAGCACGGATTACTCGAATGTGTAGAGGGCGGTCTCTTCAAGAGGTGACGCCCCTGAGACCCAAACCACAGGAGCCCTCGGGGCAGGGGATGGGAAAGGTCAGTCTCTGCTCTCTGGCACTGCCAGGCCTGAGGCTTACCTGGGACAGCTGTCCGACCTCCAAGTAGAAGCAGATGATAAACGCATTCCAGCCAACCCAAAGCACCAGCCAGGCTGCATACTGGGGAAAGCAGAGGTGGGATCAGGGTGGGGCCTGGAGGAGTGGGGATGGGGCGGGTCAATGGACGGAGGAGACCTTTGTAGGGGAAACTATGACAGTGCCTCACTCAGAAAGCAATATAGTTTACACATCATTTTACAACCATCCAGTCCTTACCAGAGCCCTGCAGGGAAGGCGCTGTCTTTCTCTTTAAAGATAACTAAGTTAAGGCTCAGAGAGGTTGACATTTTCCAAGATCACACAGCTAGGAAGAGGTAGAGCTGGCATGCAAACCTAAGTCCTCTGGTAGCTAATCCTATCCACTCTGCAGAGAACCACAGACACCAGATGGCATCCTACCCACGGCAAAGAACTAGAGAGGAGCTGGATATTTCCACCCAAATCCCATGCCTAAGCCAGTGGCAGCCGTCTGGCAGACAGTGCCGTTTACAGTGGTGCCGGGGGCTTTCCTGAGAACTGGAGAGAAGGGTCCTCTTATCTCAGGTGAGGGAGAGCTTTGGAAGGGCCCTGTTCACCTGGCTTCTGGAACTGAGCCCGTGGGAGGTGTGGAGAAGCCCTAGAATGAGCGCGAGTGGGCTCTGGGGGGGGCATGACATTACATGGCATTGTTACTTTGGGTGTCAAGCATTTCTGTCGTAAATCTATCGGAAAGCCTTTTCCCTCAAGAGAGGTGTATAAATGAGTCACTGAGGAAGAGCAAGGGACAAGGATGAGACTAGTTGAAAACAGGAGTTTGATAATCAAGGACCAGAGCTTGGAAAGAGGAAGTAGGAGGAGGGAGCCAGGGACATAATGCGCTCCTGGGATTGGGGCACAGGAGGCACTGGCCTCAAGGCCACACTAGCCACACTAGACCACATTTTTGATGAACATCAAGGGACAGAAGCCAAGCCTTCCTGAAGCAGCTTGAGAAACCAAACAAGACGAAGTCCAGCCCTCGCACGGGCTTACTGGGCAGCGTGCTGATGCGGCAGGAGCCTTCGCTCTGGACAGGATGCTCTAACCCTGCCACTTATTAGCTGTGTGACTTTAGGAAGCCTTGTCACCTTTCTGAGCCTCATTTCCTCATCTGCAAAATGGAGATAAGATATACTTCGCAGGGCTGTCGTAAAGATAAGTAAAGCAGGTGAAACTCTTAGCACGTGCCTGGAATATGGTAGGCACTCACTAAATGATATACCTTGTTAATATTTGGAATTTTCTGTAGAAAATTCTTTAGGAAAAACACTAATTTTGTCTCCACTGAGCAAAGAAGCATTGGGATTTGAACATCCACATCACCAGCTGGGCTGGAGCCCAGCCAGAGGCAGGGGTCTAGGTGCCCAAGGTGGAGGGCAGCTTTGGCTGGAGAACAAGGTGGGAACGGATGGGGATGAGAAGAGGGGGTTGGCTTGTGGAGAGGCCAAGTGAGCCATACCAGAATGAGGTACCGGGAGCGGTACTGCACGGTACCAAAGATGCCCAGGATAACTGCCATGATGTGCAGGAAGTTGGCTAGGATAGGAGCCCACTGGTAGCCCAGGAAGTCAAAGATCTGCCGCTCCAACGCAGCCACCTGTGGGAAAGAGCAGGCTGAGGCCACAGTCACCACCTAAAAAAGGAGGACAGGTACTCCTTTTCAACCCTGTGGAGCAGGTGACACCAGTTACCATGGTGATGAGGAACAATGACCTGATTATACACAAGTCTCAGCGCCATCCCAGCCCCGCAGTACCAAAGGGATGCTGGGAGGTGAGGACAGGTCTGTGAGGATGAGCGGGACAGAGCCCTGTTCATCACTTTGGGGTGGGCTAAAGGGAGATGGGAGCCGGGGTTCAGAACGCCTTCCTCCCTGCCAAGAAGCCTCCCCATTGGCATCTATACTTTTCCTGGGGGGCGGGTCTCTGCCTGTGGTCAGGATCCAGACTGCCTCCCCCTAGCTCTGGCCTAGGGCTGAGCCAGGGCCCTGGAGACCCCGGGGAAGCCCGGGGGCTCGGTCACGTTCTTCCAAGGACCCCTATCTGGAGGTTGCCCTGGCCCACGGGATCCATGGGCTACAGAGAAAAGGGATTTTTTTCACTCCCTGTCGCTGAGGGAGCTGTAGTAGGTTGCACAATTGGCCTCAAATTCTTTCTCTTCCTACTTCCGTGCTCTTTAGCAGTGCCCTCCCACACTAATTTTGTGCTTGGTCACGTGACTTGCTTTGTTCAAGGGAACTTTAGCAAAGAGGAAGCAAGCGAAGGCTTGAAAAACGCCGGTGCATTGGAGCTTGCCCACTTGTTATACTTGTAACACAGAGAACACCTTGTGAAAGAGCTCAAGCCGACCTGCTGGAGGAAGAGAGGCCACAGAGAAAAGAACCAAGGCACCCCAGCTGACAGACAGTCAACCATCAACACACACGAGTGAGGCCATCCTAGATCATTCAGATGCTAGCCAACCCACCAACTGACCAAAGACAGGTCGCCAGACCAAAAAATCTCCCAGCTGACCCACAGAATCGTGAGCTAAATAAAATGGTTGTTTTAGTTTTTACTATTATTTTTCTTCAATTTTTGGCTGTGCCACGCGGCTTTCACGATCTTAGTTCCCTGACCAGGGATCGAACCCAGGACCATGGCAGTGAAAGTGCTGAGTCCTAACCACTGGACCACCGGGGAATTCCCTAAAATGGCTGTTTTAAACCACTACATTTTGGAGGGATTTGTTACGCAGCAAAAGGTAACTGATATAGGACTCAATCAACACTCCCTTTCCAGAAGCCCCTGGTTCAACCTTTCAGCTGATACATTTAGGAACAAAGGTACCAAGGATACCAGTTGTTATTGACTGTCCCATATTCCTTATTCTGTTGACAGAACTTATCTCTTTGTTTTGGAAACTGCCTCCCAGACCCTCAGTCCATGTGGCTTGGGTGGGGCTGAGCCCACTTCTAATTTCTTTTTTTTTTTAAATAAATTTATTTATTTTATTTATTTATTTTTGGCTGTGTTGGGTCTTCGTTCCTGTGTGCAGGCTTTCTCTAGTTGCGGCGAGTGGGAGCTACACTTTGTTGCGGTGCGCGGGCTTCTCATTGCAGTGGTTTCGCTTGTTGCAGAGCACAGGCTCTAGGCACGTGAGCTTCAGTAGTTGTGGTATGCGGGCTCAGTTGTTGTGGCTCATGGGCTCTAGAGCGCAGGCTCGGTAGTTGTGGCGCACGGGCTTAGTTGCTCCACGGCATGTGGGATCTTCCTGGACCAGGGCTTGAACCCGTGTCCCCTGCATTGGCAGGCAGATTCCTAACCACTGCGCCACCAGGGAAGTCCCCCCACTTCTAATTTCTGCAGTGGGCTAGTGACCCAAGTCTAAGCAAATAGGCAACACACAGTGATCTGTCCAGGGATGGGCACTCAGCCTGCGGCCTGGATACTTGCTGGGGCATCAGGACAGAGATGCCACCTGCCAAGATACCTGGATGGGCATAGTGTCAGCTTAGAGCTGTTGGTGGCTGTCTTTGCCACCACCTGGGGGACAGCCGGCTTGAGGAGGAAGCCAAAGCTAAAGGAAAGAGAGTGAGGAAGGAAGAGTGAACAAACAAGGGGAGTGTCTGGGAGACATCGTTTTAGGTCTGAGGATCTAGCCATGCCTAAACAAATTCTCCCTACTTGTACTTCTGATTCTGTCACTTGCACCCAAGAGTCCTGACTACATAGAAGGAGAGAGAAGAGGGTCTGCCTAGGGAGGAAGAAAGATCCTGATAAAGCAAGAAGATCCCAGAAGCCTTTTTCCTGGCAGGGAGGCAAGAGGAGATGGAGCTGATGGTACCACACAGATGGCAAAGCTTGGGCAGAGACCCAGGAAGCTGCAGGCCCAACCCTGGCACCCACCCACCTGGCACCAGCCTGCCTCTTGCTGGTGACTCCCCTCCCAGAGCTCTGCAGATTGTAAAGAGCCTTCCAAGTTCATCTCTCACTGGATACTTCTTGGCAGAAAGGCACTGCTGAGATCATTAACTCAGAAGAAAGAAACCATGAGGCTCAGAGAGGGGAAGTGACTTGCCCAAGGTCACACAGCAGGTTGGTGGCAGAGCCAGAGAGCCATTCTGCCTTTGTCTGCCTCCTGTCCCACCTTGGCACCAACACACCACCTTTCCCAGTTGGCACTGGCTCGGGAGTTAAGACATGTGGTTTCTGGTTGAGAGTCTGACACTGGTTCCTGGCTTACTTGGGCAGGCTGCCTTCTCTGTGGGTCATGAGATCCTCTTACATAGAGGCTGCCAGACTAAATGACCTCTAAGGGCCCTTCTGGTTTTGAATCCAGTGGCCTGCCAACCTTGGGGGAGAAACTCCCCAGGCTGCTTCCCCTCCCCAGAGCTCCTGCCCCACTTCTCTTCTCCTTTCTACCCTGACTCTGTTAGGCCGTAGGGAGTCCTGGTGGTTTGCGGTCCAGCTGGATGCTCTCGGTTCAGCTGGCACAGGGTCCTGGCAAGGAGGGTGAGACAGAGTTGCCCAGGCTCAGAGTGTAGTTGGGGAGACACCCTGCCTGGATACAACTACCTAAACCTGACATCACCCCTACCCCCACTCTGGCCCTAGCTCAAAACTCCTGTGTTCTCAGGGACCTCATTGATAAAGTGAGCAGCACTGGAGTCACCAAAACTCAAGTTCAAACTGCAGTTCTGCTGTGTGACTTAGGGCAAATTACTTTCCCTCTCTGAGCCTATTTCTTTAACTATAAATGGGGAAGATAATCCCTCCCCTGAGAAGTTGTTGTGAGGATATGGAGATATCACATAAACTAATAATTAGACTTAATATATGGTGGTTAATTAGTAGGAGACCTAACAGTCAAAGCTTCTTAGTTGGGCTTTGAAGGCTGCTAGGATCTGGCTTAATTCTTTATTCCCAGCCAGTTCCTGCCCCCAAGCAGCTGAAATAACATTTGAGGATCCACCATCATTTCCCTTTCCTTATATCCTAGTCCTCCTTGGTTTTCAAAACATAGCACAATTTTCTCCGTTCCTAGGAAGACCTCCTGACTGGCCCAAAGGGATCTCTCTTTCCACTGAATATGGAACACTGGCTGTTCTTGTCACTCTGAGCCATCCTTCCAGCCTCCCTCCAGCCTCCCATCCAACAACTGCCCACTCATTCATCAAAGCGCCATCCACATCCATTTACTCCTCCATCTGACATCTGACATGCCCTCATCCATCCAGGGTACATCATTTACTTATTCACAGAACGTTTAGTCTGTGTCAGACCCTGTGCTGGCGCGGATATGCTGAAATGAATACGTTGCAGTCCCTGCCCTTTGGGAACTCAGAGCCTAGGAGGGGAGACGGATGGAAAATTGGACAGTTAAAAACCACTGTGATCAGCGGGATAACCCAGGCCTGAACGATGCTGCCTCTCCCTCCAATGGTGAGTGCAGAAATCGATGTAAATAAATAAATAGTTTAATTGAGATTCAGTGTCTTATAAATAACCCCAATTCTAAAGTTGTTATCTTTTATTCAAAAACAAAGGCAAATATTCCAGAACTCCTGCTTCTGCAGCAGTGACATGCAGGTAATTAACAAATAAAGATAAGAACAAAAAATAGGAGGAATATCTTCCCCATCTGGTTGCAATGGTTTAGAAACAATAATCTCAGGGCTGCAGTGGTGGTAAATCATAACTGGCCTTGGAGTGTCTCTTTTTTCCTTCTTCCTTCTGGCCGCACTGCTCTGCATGTGGGATCTTACTTCCCCAACCAGGGATGAAACCTGTGCCCCTTGCACTGGAAGTGCGGAGTCTTAACCACTGGACCACCAGGGAAGTGCCTAGAGTGTCTTTTTCACTTTGATGGGAGGACCTGTGTGGAGACAATAGCAACTTACTCCGTTGCAAAAAGTTCAAGTACACGTGCATTGAGAGGGAAAAAGTGACTTCGGGGGGCTTCCCTAGTGGTGCAGTGGTTAAGAATCCCCTGGCCAACGCAGGGGACACAGGTTCGAGCCCTGGTCCGGGAAGATTCCACATGCCACAGAGCAACTAAGCCCGTGCTCCACAACTACTGAGCCTGTGCTTTAGAGCCCACAAGCCACAACTACTGAAGCCCGTGAGCCTAGAGCCCGTGTTCCCCAACAAGACAAGCCACCGCAATGAGAAGCCCACGCACTGCAACAAAGAGTAGCCCCTGCTCGCCACAACTAGAGAAAGCCTGCACACAGCAACGAAGACCCAACGCAGCCAAATTAATTAATTAATTATTTTTTTAAAAAAGTGATTTCAGGGATATTTTTTCCTGGTTAGCCTACAAGTTAGGTGAGGCTGGCTTCTTGGGTCTCTCTCCTAAGTGGGCCAGCACAGACGCTTCCGTGGGCAACTGCTGTAGCCTCCCGCCTCATCTCCTGGCAGAAGGAGGCTGCCTACCAACCTACCAAATGCTTTTTCTAAAGCACAAATCTGGTCGAATCACTCTTGTCATCAATGCAGCCCAGAGAGCCTGGGGTAATCCTTATGGCCTCTGGGTCAGCCAATCCCCTGGTCACAAGGACCCCAGATAAGCGGGATGAGTCCCCTGACTGTAGTCCCAGAAAGACAGATGAGATCCAGTCCCCCCAGCCTCACAGCCCTGGCTGGATCTGTCAATGCCCACAGAGTAAGTCCCACTTTCCTGCCCATTGGTCCTCTCTGCCCTTGATCTCCACAACGCTCTATGCCGCTTCCTCTGACCCAGCCCTCCCCTGGCCCCCGGCCCCCTTTCATGACCCCTTCCACACCAGCAAGTGTCTCTACGGCCTCGGCGCCTTCCCTAAGGGGTCCCCCCAGCCCTTAAACGTTGCATCCAAGGACGCTGTCTTCCCTGTAGTCTTCTCAGTGACTCTGTTTCTCTTCTCTCATCCCATGCTCCTCAGGCCCAAAGGTGGGGTTGGTATCCTCTGGGGTCCCCAAACTGCATGCAGAACTGTGCGACCCAGTGGCTATCCCACCCTCATCCACTGCTGGACCCATCATCCACTGGCCTCCGGGTCTTGTCCCTTCCTTGAAAACGATCCCATGACCGCTGCATCATCCTGGTCGACTCTGACATCTGGGGGCCACCCCCTCCAGCACCCTAACCTCTCAAGTCCTCTCCCATGACCTTTGCTTCCATTCTTCCTTGTCCATGGCCACTTCTTGGAATGCGTCATCACCCATAACTGCCCTGCCTCTGAAGTCGCCAATTCGAGAGCCCCTCTCAGACACCCCAGCTCCTTCCCAACACCCTTCACGATGATGACGGGCCCATCAGCCTGCTGGGATCACATGACCCCTCACTTCACCATCAGCTTTGCCTGTAACCCAAACTGTCATACTCCTCTGCCTTTTCATCACGTCTGTGAGGAAGAGCCCACACCTGGATAAACCCAATTAATAGTTTTCTCAGTTCTCGCAAAGCAGCCAAGCACTTCTGGAGAAAGTCACTCCACGGGGCAGACTGGGGCCACTGGAGATCCGGAATAATCGACTACAAGAAGCTCCCCGATGCTGTCCCACAACCCAACTAGGCTTCTCTGAGGAACTCACTCCTAATATTTCAGATCTTCTTGCTGTCCTCAACCCTCCTGGGTCCCCTTCGCCCCCACCCTGGTAAAGACCTGGTCTCCCCCCACCCCCTATACTTGACGCTCTGTCCCTCCCCGCACTAAAGGTCAATGCCTCCTCCTGCATTCTGAACCCTGTCTTCTACCTACTCGGGAGCCCACATCATCCACGATCTCTTCTCTTGTAAACCCAATCTCTTCCCCTGCCCAGAATCCTTCCCACTGGCTCCTAAACATGCTTAAGCCTCTTCTACTTAAAAAAATAAAATAAATTGGGCTTCTCTGGTGGCGCAGTGGTTGAGAGTCCGCCTGCCAATGCAGGGGACACGGGTTCGTGCCCCGGTCCGGGAAGATCCCACATGCTGCGGAGCGGCTGGGCCCGTGAGCCATGGCCGCTGAGCCTGCACGTCTGGAGCCTGTGCTCCGCACCGGGAGAGGCCACAACAGTGAGAGGCCCGCGTACCGCCAAAAAAACAAACAAACAAGCAAAAAACAAAAAAAAAATAAATAGAAAGTCCCCTCTTCCCCCTCCAACTAATGCCTTATCTAGTCCAATGCTCTTACATCCACAACTGTTTAAAGGTCTCCATGCCCTCCCTGCTACTCACCCCTCCAGCCACTTGCTACAATTTGGTCCAGGGGTTAGGAGCAGAGCTGGGTTAGAATCCTGGTGCCGCTGGTTTTTCTACAACTCTGGGAAGTCACTTAACCTCTCTGTGCCTCAGTTTTCTCACCAACAAAATGGGTATGATTCATGGTACTTCCTTCATCTGGTTGTGAGAAGAGTCAGCATTATTTAAAATTACATTCCGCTGCCGAGCTCCCTGCCTCCCCCCTTGCTTTATTTTCTCCACGGCACTTATCACTGACTAACATACTATTCACTCCTTATTTACTGCCTCCTGCATTAGAAGGCAAACTCCACGAGAGTGGGGATGTTCACTGCTGCATTTCCAGCGGCGAGAGCCGTGCCTGGAGCACACATTCTCCACCTCCTTGGCCTGATTCCGGTGCAGCCTATCCTCCTGCGCGTCAGGCCCCTAAGTATCAGAGCATCTCAGGGCCACAGCCCAGCCCCTCTTCACACTCCACGTGTCCCAGCAAATGCATGTCCCCCCCACCCCCAGCTTCAGTTCCTTCAGCCTCCAGCCCCTTTATAACCAAGTACCCATTGGATGGTTCATCACGAACTTAATACATCCAAACCTAGTCCATTTGCAGTGATGTGGGCCCCATGATGTGTCCGGCTGCATGAGCAAGAACGGTAAGCTGTAGGCCCTGGTCTTCCTGCTGCTCACCTGCGTTCCCAGTCTGTCATCAACTGGCTCTCTGCTTTTCTGAATCTCTCTCACATCTGGCCACCTTCCTCCCTCTACCTTCTCTCACCTGGCCAACTGCAATACCAGCCCCCAGTCTACTTCAAGCCTAACCCACCCCTGTTTCCGAAGTGAGGCTTCCACGAGGCTCCCCTGCTGCCCCTCCCCCTGCCCTTAGCTCCCCACCCCCATCCCTGATTATTTATTTATTGGGTAGCTGCCAGCTGAGGGGGATGCAGTTGCCATGGGAACTTTCAGCCCTGAGTCAGGGCTGCCTCTGCTCTCAGTAGGATGCTCTTGTCTGTCTAGACGCCAACCCCAGGAGCCCAACACCAGGTGGGGGGTTGGGGATAGGGAGTGAGAAATGAACAATGCAGATGGGCCACCCCGGCCCCCAGGAAGCCGGCTGGGGGAGAGGGCGGGCAGAGGGCTGGGCTTGGGGCCACAGAACCCAACAGAAGCCTCTTGTGTCCAAGCCCTTGCCAGCCAGTTCTGCAAGTCAACTACTTTCCTGTCCAAAATTCCAGCCATATCGCCAGGGGACTTAGATACAGAAGTCAGGCTGTCTGGGGAATGACGAGGAAGGGGCTCCTGAAGTTTCTGGAGAATAGTTTGGTCGCACCTGGTCTTCTTTACTGACATTAGTTCACACAGATGCTGAGGTGGGAAGAACCCGCCATTGGGGGTCAGGCACACCTGAGTTCCATTCCCAGCTCAGTCCCTGACTCACTGTGTGACCTCAGGCAAGTTACTCCCCTTTCTGGGAAAACGTCCTGAGGATTTGGACAGTGCATGTAAAGCTCTCATCCCGGTACTTGGTACACAGTTGGTGCTCAGGATATGACTACAGCCTTTGCTGCATCCCCAAACTCAAGCCCCCCTTTTCCCAATGGATTTCTGAGGCAGCTGACAAAATTAAACTCGACTCAGCCCCTCATCCGTGAAATGAGGTAGTGGGACTGAAGCTGCAGATGGCAGAACTGGAAGGACCCCTGGAGATCTGTTGGTCCAACCCCCTCATTAGAGAGGTGAGCAAACTGACAGCAGAGAGGGGCAGTGACTCGTCTAAGGAGAGGGTCTTCTCTCTTTCTCTGAGCTCTGTCCCCATCTCCAGGGTCCATCTGGCGTCCATGCCATTTGAGTATGAGTTGAAATAAACAGCCAGCAAGAGATTAAAAGGAGTACAGTCATGGAGACCAGGTAGTCTCTGGCAGGGTCAGGGAAGATGGGCCTAAAAGGGACTCAATTCAGCGAACAAATATTTCTTGAGCACCTACTACGTGCCAGGCCCGGGTATACAGCAATGAGCAAGCTGGCGTGGTTTCGGCTCCATAGAGTTCTAGTCTAAAGACAGATACCACAGTCCTCTGGGAGCTGATGAAGGGGGCTTCTGTGCCTGGTTTCCCACCCACTGTGCATAGTGACCTGTGGGGAGTTCTTTCTACCCCCAACACACGCACACATTCTCTCTCTCTCTTTCTTTTCCAGGGCTCCCACAGCCCTTCTGCCTCTCTCTGTCCCAGCCTGCATCCTGCTGGAAAATGGCCAAGGCTATCAGAGTTAAGTGAAAAAAAAAACCAAAACAAGCTGCAGAACAATATGATTCCATTTATGTAAAAAAAACAAAAGCAAAAAAAAAAGACACATGAAATGTGTGTGATTGTAAATGCAGAATCAAGAGCCTGGGAAACATAACAAACGGTTATGAGAACTTCTCTCTAGGGAGCGGGAAGGGGGAAACTTTTACTTTTAAATACATAAACTTTGGTATTTCTAAGATGTTTTAAAACAAAGCTATAATTTTTAAAAAGTTAAGAGAAATGTTGTAAGATGTTGTTGACTCGTTAGACTGTGTGAAAGAGCACTTGGGCGGCTCAGAGGATCTGAGGTCTCCTTCTGTGATGTGAATGTGCCTTGGGATCCAGGGCAAGACTCCTCTGGGCCTCAGTGTTCTCATCTGTACAATGGGGGCCTCTGCCGCTCCAAGTCGCTATCTAGGCCTGGTGTTGCTGCAGCCCGCCTGCCTTCAGGGGAACTGCCTTGGGGTCCTGTGACCTCTGCTGAGAGCCTAATGGCCCGTCTTCACCAGAAGGTGGTTCTGCCAGTCCCTGGTACAGCCTGCCTCTAGGTTCTGCCTGGGTCATCAGAGCCCTGCCTCTCCCTGACTACACACAGATCCACCATCACCCCTCATCCAGGTGCCATCAGCCCTCTCCCCACAGGCCTTGTGCGGCCACCTTGATATGAGGAGGCTCAGTGTGGTCACTTGAGTCTCCTGAAGTCACTCAGACAGGATGTGGCAGAGCTAAGGTCTGAGCCCTGTCTCTACACCCACTGCTCTTCCCACTCACCAGACATCTCTCCAGAGACAGTCACGGGCATACGAAGGGACAGAGTGGAGGCGGGGGCAGAACCTGCTCTGCATCAAAGGGCCTCTGATGAGCCGCCCAGCCCAGCCTCCCATGGGCAGTGAAGTAACAGCTAATGTTTATTAACCTATTAGTGCCAGGCACTGTCCTGAGTACTTCACACCTGTTCATTCATTCATTCTACCAATTCATTCATTCATTCTACCAATTCATTCATTCATTCTACCAATTCATTCATTCAACCAATTCATTCATTCGTTCTACCAACAGTTCTTGAGCGTCTTTTCTAGGCTTAGTGCTGAGAACTCAGTGGTGAATACAGAGGGCCCAGCTCCTGTCCTCACGGGATGACAGTCCTGCCCGTAGCCTCCTCAGTGCAGTCATCAGAACACCTGCCCCAGGCCAGAGAGCAGGGGAAGTGGGAAAGGGGCAAGAAGAGAGGAAGCTCTTTCCCACTAGAAAACTAGGGAATTCCCTGGCAGTCCAGTAGTCAGGACTCCGTGCTTTCACTGCCGAGGGCCTGGGTTCAATCCCTGGTTGAACTAAGATCCTGCAAGCCGTGCGATGCGGCCAAGCAACAAAACTAACCTCTCCCAATGGGTCTTAGAATTGTAGAGTCATTTATTGAGTACCTACTGTATACTACCCCTCATACTCGGGTCACATTTCTCTTTTTTTTTTTGGCCTGTGCCGAGTGGCTTGCAGGCCCAGGCCCCCGGCAGTGGAAGCGCAGAGTCCTAACCACTGGACCACCAGGGAATTCCTGGGTCACATCTCTTAATCTTCCCCCTACGGATAGATGAGGAAACTGAGGCTCAGGAAAGCCAAGGAGCTCACCCACGGGCACTCGGAAGAGCTGAGTCTGCAGCCGGTCTGCTGGGGCAGAGCCCTTGGCTCCCCACCAAGTGGTTCTCTGAGACTAGGCTACTCTCGCCCCTACAGCCCTGCTCCATAGCACCTTCTGCTCTCAAGGGTAACCTTCCTCCGCTCAGTGCTGCGCCCTCCTCCTTGGACAGCTCCCCAGCCCCCAAGTCCTCAGACTGCCATCTGTCTGTCCTCACACCCTCCCACTATGGCCCAGCCCCCTACCTCAGTTGGGCCTGGGGGAGCCAGGGAGCAGCTGGTCACTACCTTCCACGTAATTAGCCCTCAGAGACCATGCCTGGAGCTGTTAGAGAGGCCCAGGACTGTCTCAGTGGGCTGGTCTGGCCAGCCCTGAACCTGTCAGGAGGCAGCGGCTGGGGCTTGGCCTGTCTCCATGGCAACCCCATCCCCTCACCCCAGTGATTACTGACCCGTCCACAGCTGGGGGGCTCCTCAGGCCCCTTCTGGGCAGACCTATCCCACTATACCTCTGAGCTGGCAGCTCCATTAGAACAACAGGTCTGGTAGTGGTCTAATTAGCATATATCTACATTAATTTGCATAACTCCTGGGCCTAGCAGCCCAGGCTGATATCAAGGTCAGTCTAAAATCAAAGGGTCCCTCTAATCTCATGGGGTGCCTAGCTCCTCATCGACCATCTGGTCCAAACTCACAGGCGCCAGACTGGGAGGTGGTGTGGGCAGTGCAGAGAAGGGCCTTCAGGCTAGTGACTCTCTGTGACTCAGTCTCCTGCTCTGTAGAATGGGCACAAGGTGCCTACTTCACAGCGGTGTTGAGAAGATCAACACCGGGACTTCCCTGGTGGTCCGGTGGTTAAGACTCCAAGCTCCCAATGCAGGGGTCCCGAGTTCCATCCCTGGTCAGGGAACTAGATCCTGTATGCCGCAACTAAAAGATCCTGCATGCCGCAACTAAGACCTGGCGCAGCCAAATAAATAAATGAATATTTTTTTTAAAAAAAAGATCAAGGGGTCTTCTAGATTCATTCCCAAGTCCAGGCCTCACCCCACTCCTCCAATCCCCAATCTCCACTCCCGGAGCGCTCTGCTTCCTGCCTGTGGGGCAGGCCCTTCTTACAGGCCCATAAAAGCCTGCAGGAACCTGCTTTCCCCCAGGAGGCTCCTCCCACCAGGCCCTCCCTCAACCTTAATTTCTGGGTCCTGGCTGGAAGTGTATTAGAAGCTGCAGGCTACCAGCTTTGGCCTTTCATCAACACCTCTGGGATTTGACCTGGTTGGTGCACAGCTGAGAAGCAGGGGAACAGAGGGCATCTGGCCTCACCCTGGCCCCCAGCACCACCCAC
Source organism: Globicephala melas (assembly GCF_963455315.2). Lineage (NCBI taxonomy): Eukaryota > Metazoa > Chordata > Mammalia > Artiodactyla > Delphinidae > Globicephala > Globicephala melas. The sequence goes on along the minus strand of NC_083314.1, from coordinate 163,433,821 downwards.
TCCAGCGCACCCTTTGGAAAACCATGTGAGGCAGTTTAGGGCATGCTCTGGAGTCACACTGCTCGGGTTTATCTTCCAAATGAGCCTCAGTGTCTCCATCTGTAAAATGGGGACAACAAGCCACACTTCTTGGAGTCATGAAAATTAAATGAGATAATGTATGTCAAGAGCCTGACATAGTAAGCACTCCTTAAATGTTAACTGTTATTATTAAAATAATGACAGTAATAAGAAAGAAACCTGAGACCACCTTGAGGGTCAAAGAAGGGTTTACAGAGGAGGTGATATTTAAATTTGGCCTGGAACTGACTATAAAAAAAAAACCCAACAGCACTGCAAACACTCTGGATGTCCATCAGAAAGACACACAGTAAATTATGGCATCTCCCTGTGATGAAACCAATACAGCCATTACAATGGTGAGGAAAGAGGGCCAACCTGCGTGGTGTGAAAAGGCTGCAGGGCCACTTGAGATGTATGAACTTATTTTTGTGTAGAAGAAAGAAAAAGAGGCTTCCCTGGTGGCGCAGTGGTTGAGAGTCCGCCTGCCGATGCAGGGGACACGGGTTCGTGCCCCGGTCCGGGAGGATCCCACATGCCGCGGAGCGGCTGGGCCGTGAGCCATGGGCGCTGCGCCTGCGCGTCCGGAGCCTGTGCTCCGCAACGGGAGAGGCCACAACAGTGAGAGGCCCACGTACCACAAAAAAAAAAAAAAAAAGAAAGAAAAAGAATCATCAAACTGTTAACTCTGGAGAGTGGAATTGGAAGGGGTCTTTGAGAGTCAACTAGAGATATTTCTGTAAGGTTGTTACATTGATGAGTAATACTTTTATAAGAAAACAAAATAAAGAAGAAATTACTAGGGGATTAATGAGCATGGGCAAACCCCCTGAGGTGTGGGTGGGGTGACCAACTGTCCTGGTTGGCCTGGGGCTGTGGAGTTTCTTGAGGTGCAGCACTTGAGTGGATAAACCCCAAAGTCCCAGGCAAACTGGGACAAGCTGGTCACCCCAGATGTGGAAGGGTATGGACCACTTATGGGCCTGGGGACAGCTCTGGATGGATGAAATGAGGGGTGGCAGGGTGGGAACACTGGGCTGGGCCTCAGACCTAGAGCTTTATCCCGCTGGCCCCAGGAGCCAGGGAAGGTTTGAGCAGAGGGACATGGAAGCTGGATGCTTCAAAGCACGGGGCTCTCTGGCTGGGGAGGAGGCTGGAGGTGGGCGATCAGGTGGAGACGCAGAAGCCTTCCTTGGACGGCTGAGGGCAGGGCCCAGAATCCCCCTCCATGCTCGCGGTCCCACTCTCCTAGAAATCCCACCTTCTTAGAGATGCCCTCTCTACCTCTGCCCCTGTCCCCGTGTCCAAACTGTTGGCACAGCCCCAGTGCCAATCCTCCAACAGGCTCCGGAGCGGGCAGTGAAGGCCCGGGAGGAGGGCGCCCTCCAGAGAGAAGCACTTCAGACAGCGTGGAGGGGAAGACAACCCAGATGGAGAAAACCCACCAAAAACCAGGCTCTCCCAGGAGACGCCAGCTGCAGACAAAGGGACATTTGGATAAATATAAAGGTGATTAACCAGATCTTCCCATTAAGTATAATGAATGACACCACATAATTAAGTCAAAAACTCATGGCAGAAAGCACCTTAATGGAGCAGGCACTTAGGCAGGGAGAATTCATTAAGGAGGTGTGGAGAATTTCAGGAGTGGCTATGAGGATGGAGGCAGGTGGCAAAGACCAGAAGGTTGACAAAAACAATCGGGAATTAACATCTGTCCAGAATGGGACTGAGAACAGAGCCCAGGAGTTATCAGCCCAGGCTCTGGAGTCAGGCAGACCTGGGATGGAGTCCCAGCTCTCACGTACAAGCTGTGGGACCTGGGAAAGTCATTTCTTGGAGCCTCAGTTTCCTTACCTGCAAAATGGGAATACACTTCCTGGGGTTGTGAGGATTCAGTGAGGTAATGTGAGTAAAGGACTTTGCATATAGTAAGTGCTCAGTAAATTATCATTAATTGGACAAGTCACTTTCCCTATTGGGATCTTAATTTCTCACTGACAAAAAGAGGATAATGTCCTATCTTCTTCCCAGAGAAACTGGAGGATGAAGATCACAACTGTGAAAGCAATTGCTATACTATAATATGCTTTTTAAACTGTGAAGTGCTCTACCCACATCTGTCATTATTAGGATAATTATTAAGTCCTTGGTTTCATCCCAAGGCCAGATTCTTGCTGTTTCTTCCCAGAGAAGCTATACAGTGTAGTGGTTAAAAGTGTGGCCCAGAAGCCAGACTGTCTGGGTTTGAATTTGACCTTTAACGCTTACTAGCTGTGTGACCATCAGCAAGTCACTTAACCTCTCTGTGCTTTAATGTCTCCATCTGTAAAATGAGGATGATGATAATAGTACCTACCTCATGGGGGTGTCGTGAGGCCTAAATGACGGAAGATGTGTAAAGCATTCAGAACATTTCCTGGCCGACGGCTATAGGTAAAGCCAGGTTAACTGCGATGATTGTTACCCATCGTGTAGACTCCGGGCCTGAATCCCTCACAGGTTCAGAGGACTCCTGTTCTGAAGGAGACGAGACCACAGTCGTCCTGGTATGCAGGCCCCTTTGGGGCCAGGTATTACTCCACGCCCCCCCCAAACCCCCACCTCACTCTATCCAGTCCAGCAGCTGCCTGGCCCAGCCTGGCCCCTTGCTCCACCCTTGCTCTTCTCACTCACCCACCGAGCATTCGTGGACACTGACTCTGTGCCAGGCCTGCACTGGCTGCACAGACGACCAACTCCAAGTGTCTGCGTAGTGAGAGCAGAGAAGAGAGCCAGGCCTCCGCTCTGGGCACCTGCCCTGTACACGTGGCTTCATGTCCATTTCACTGACTCCTTTCACTCTTGAGAAGTGTCATTTTACACATGTGGAAACTGTGGAGCAGGGAGTAAAGTCACAGACCCCAGGTCACAGAGCAGGATTCAGACACACAGCTGTGGGCTCCAGAGCCTGCACACCGCCCCACGTTTCCCTATTAGCTCCTCTGGTCCATGCACAGCATCGCTGCCACCGTGGCCTGACCACCTCCACCCCTCCGCCACTGCTGAAACTGGTGCCCTCTCAAAGGATCCATGACAGCCACGGAGAATGCTGCGATGTGTTCTGTTCAAGCCCATCATTTGGGGACCTCCCTGGTGAGGCAGTGGTTAAGAATCCGCCTGCCAATGCAGCGGACACGGGTTCGAGCCCTGGTCCACGAAGATCTCACATGCCGCGGAGCAACTAAGCCCGTGCGCCACAACTTCTGAGCCCACGCCTACAGCCCGTGCTCCGCAAAAAGAGAAGCCACCGCAGTGAGAAGCCCATGCACCACAACCAAGAGTAGCCCCTGCTCGCCACAACTAGAGAAAGCCCACATGCAGCAATGAAGACCCAACGCAGCCAAAAATAAGTAAATAAATTTATAAAAAAACAAAAAGCCCATCATTTGCGAGCAGTGTGAAGTCCAACAAGTCTAAACCTCCTAAGCCTCGGTTTCCTCGTCTATAAACAGGAAAAGAATTAAATCTACCTTTCGGAGTTGACATTAAAGGATGTAAAGCAGGGTACCTGGCACAGAAGGCGCACCCAACAGATGCCATTCTTTGGTCCCTCTGGGTCCAATCCTTCCGCCCACCCCCATCCCCACTTTTGTAGATGGTGTTCTGAAGTTTTCTCATTCCTTCAGTGAAGGTTTCTTTCATTCCTTCTGGAGGCCTTTCTTCTAATAAGACAAGGCCTTCCTGCAGCCATTCTGCTATCACCTCAAGCAGGGCGGCCTGCCTGCCTTCACAGCACCCCCGCAAAGCTCCAGTGTTAAGTGTGCTATTTGCTGGGTCCCAGGGCTCCCTCAAAGAGCTCCCTTGAAGCTGACCTGGCGCTCCCTCTGAGCCAGCCTGGCTAAGCCAGTCTTTTTTTTTTTTTCTTTTGCGGTACGCGGGCCTCTCGCTGTCATGGCCTCTCCCGTTGCGGAGCACGGGCTCCGGACGCGCAGGCTCAGCGGCCATAGGTCACGGGCCCAGCCACTCTGCAGCATGTGGGATCTTCCCGGACCAGGGCACGAACCCATGTCCCCTGCATCGGCAGGCGGACTCTCAACCACTGTGCCACCAGGGAAGCCCTGAGCCAGCCTTTGAGAGCGGTCAGCCCTTGCCTGTAGCAGAGGCGCTCCGACAAACACCGGACAAGATGCCTCTGTATAAAAACCTCCCGACTTTCCGTGCCTCCTCCCGACTCTGCCTTTTCCTTCCTGGACTCTGGTGTGAGTCTATGACAACCTGTCTGACTCAGAAACTGATGATGCTGAGACCTTGGGCAAATCATTTGACCTTTCAGGGCCTCAGTTTTCTCATCTGTAAAATGGGACTTGTACCCCTACCCTTCTTGCCTCCCAGGTTGAGGGGTGGATTCAATGGGATAACTGACACCTGGGAACCATCAAGCTCCCCCCCTTGCTGGGGAGACCTCCAGGGCTCGCACTTTCTGTTCCAACTAGGTCAAGAGAAGCAGCGCAGTAAAGCCCAGGCCCCTCCTTCCCACCTGACCACCCCCAACAACAGAACTGACCTCCACGGAGTCTGGTGCAAGAGAGGAATCTCCTGGAAGTCTGTTTTATCTTAAAAGAATATGCACCTAATATTGTGCTCTGACACAGAGCCCTCTCCTTCCATCATTTCCCGCCAGGTCAGGATAGAACAGATGCTCTGCAAAGATGCAGATCTCTATCCTGTGGCTCAGCCTCCTCCTGCCCCCAGCCAGGCAGGTACAGGAACTGCAATCTAAGGGGCCAGCCAGACCGGGTGCAAATCCTGCCTCCACACTTACCCACAGGCCACACAGCTAGTAAGCCATTCAGCATGGCTGAGGCCGTTTCCTCATCTGAAATGGGGATAACTGATCCCAGGGCCCACGTCTGTGGGTCAGGCCAGGGTAAGGCTGAGGGGAATGAGTGAAGAGAAAGGGTCCAAACCTGAGGTCAGGGACATGGAAGCTGAGTCATTGTAGGAAGGGTCTTGGGAAGACTGGGCTCTTCAGGCCATTATGAGACCTTTTCATTCTCCTTTCATTTGCTCAACCATTACATCGTTACTGAACGTCAGTCCCAATACTAGACATTGGAGATACAGTGGTGAACAAAAGCAAAAACAGACACAGCCGCTGACTCAACCAAACACTCAACTACATGGGAGCAGAAGGGAACGTCCTCAGCCTGGTAAAAGGCATCTATGAAAACCCCCACAGCTAATACCATACTTAATGGTGAGAAACTGAACGTGTTTCTCCAAAGATCAGGGATGAGACAACGATGTCGACTCTCCTCACTTCTATTCAACGTTGTATTGGAGGTTCTAGCCAGGACAATTAGGCAAGAAAAAGAAAGCAAAGGCATCTGGATTGCAAAGGAAGAAGTAAAACTATCTCTATTTCCAGATGGCATGATCTTTTTTTTTTAATTGAATGAAAGATTCTTTAAATTCTATAGTGCTTTACAATTTTCAAAAGTTTTACCATAATGGAAAAGAATATGAAGAATATGTAAATATACGTATAACTGAATCACTTTGCTGTACACCAGAAACTAACACAACATTGTAAATCAATTATACTTCAATTTTTAAAAAAGTTTCACACAACTAATTTCATATAATAACCCTTTTTTCCCCATCCCTATATTGCCCCTCCCCCTTCCCTCTCCCTACTGTAACCACTAGTTTGTTCTCTGTATCTGTGAGGCAGATGACATGATGTTGTATATAGAAGGCCCTAAAGAATCCACAAAAAACTTAGAGCTACTAAATCAGATCAGCAAAATTGCAAGATCCAAGGTCAACATACAAAAATCAGTTGTTTTTCTTTCTTAAAAATTTTTAAAATTTAATTCAATTTATTATTTGTTTATTTATTTTTGGCCGTGCCACGCGGCATGTGGGAGCTCAGTTCCCACACCAGGGATAGAACCCATGCCCCCTGCAGTGGAAGCACAGAGTCTTAACCACAGACTGCCAGGGAAGTCCCTCAGTTGTTTTTCTATACACTAGCAATGAACAACCCAAACTTAAATTAAGAAAATTCCATTTACAATAGTATTGAAAAGAATAAAGTAAATTTAACCAAGGAGGTGCAAGACTCATACACTAAAAACTACAAAATATTACTGAAAGAAATTAAAGAGCTAAATAAATGAGAAGACATCCAGTGTTCATAGACTGGAAGACTTAATGTTGTTAAGACTGCAATGCTTCCAAACTGATCTACAGATTCGACGCAATCTCTACCAAAATTCCAAGTACTATTTTTGCAGAAATGGATAAGCTGGTCCTAAAATTCGTATGGAAATGCAAGGGACCCAGAAGAGCCAAAATAATCTTGAAAAAGAACAAAGTTGAAGGACTTACACTTGTTGATTTCAAAACTTACCAACACACTACAGTAATCAAGACAGCGTGGTAGTGAGATAAGGTTAGACATATAGACCAATGGAATAGAATCGCGAGTCTGAAAATAAACCCATATATTTACAATAAACTGATTTCCAACAAGGGTGCCAAGACTACTGAATAGAGAAAGCATAGTGTTTTCAACAAACGGTGCTGGGACAAATAGATATCCATATGCAAAAGAAGGAAGTTGGACTCCTACCTCGCACCATATATAAAAACTAACTCAAAATGAATCACAGACCTAAATGTAAGAGCTAAAACTATAAAACTCTTAGAAGAAACCACAGGTATCAATCTGAGTGACCTTAGAAAAGGCAACAGTTCTTAGATATGACACCAAAAGCACAAGCAGTCATAGGAAAACTAGATAAATTGGACATCATCAAGATAAAAAACTTTTGAACATCAAAGCACATTATCAAGAAAGTGAAAAATCAACCCACAGAATAGGAGAAAATATTGGTAAATCATAGATGTGATAAGGGTCTAGAATCCAGAATATACGGAGAACTCTTACCAATCAACAATAAAACGATAAATAACCCAATAAAAAATGGGCAAAGGATTTGAACAGAAATTTTCCCAAAGAAAATACACAACTGGCCAATAAGCACATGAAAAGATGCTCAACATCATTAGTCATTAATGAAATGCAAATCAAAACCACAATGAGATGCTACTTCACACCCACTGGGACAGCTATAATAAAAAATACAGATAATAATAAGTGTTGGTGTGGTGAGGATGTAGAGAAACTGGAACCCTCATGCATCGCTAGTGGGAATGTAAAATGGTGCAGCCACTATGGAAAACAGTTTGATAGCTCCTCATAAAATTATATAGTTATCACATGGCCCAGCAATTCCATGCCAAGGCATATACCTGAAAATTAAAACAATGTTCACACAAAACTTGTATAGGAATCTTCACGGCAGCATTATTCATAGCAGCCAAAAAGTGGAAACCCAAATATTCATCAAGTGATTAATGGATAAACAAAATGTGATACGTCCATTCAATGGAATATTATTAAGCCACAGAAAGGAATGAAGTACTGACCCATGCCACAACATGCACGAACCTTAAAAGCACTACGCTACGTGAAAGAAGACAGTCACAAAGGACCGTGTATTGTATGATCCTATTATACCAAGTGTCCGGAGTAGGCAAATCCAGAGAGACAGAAAGTAGATTAGTGGTAGGCAGCCAGGGGCCAGAGGGAGGGGGGGATGAGTTTGAGGTTTCTTTTTTGGGGCAATGAAAAATGTTCTGGAGTTAGATAGTGGCCATGGCTGCAGAACTCTGTGAACATATTAAGAACCATTGAATTGTTAAAATGGTGAATTTTATGGTATGTGAGTTTTATCTCAATAAAAAAAGGAGGAAAAAAAACCTCCAGACATTTTTGCCCTCCTTGTCCTTATGGAGGTTCCATTCAGTGGCGGGTAGTGGGAGAGGGAACCCCCCCCACCTCCCCACACCACACACACACACACACACACACACACGTGTGCACAGAGACAAACTGAAATTACTATTGTGCTAAGTGCTCTCAAGAATGACAGCTATGGGCTTCCCTGGTGGCGCAGTGGTTGAGAGTCCGCCTGCCGACGCAGGGGACACGGGTTCGTGCCCCGGTCCGGGAAGATCCCACATGCTTTGGAGCGGCTGGTCCCGTGAGCCATGGCCGCCGAGCCTGCATGTCCGGAGCCTGTGCTCCGCACCAGGAGAGGCCACAACAGTGAGAGGCCCACGTACTGCAAAAAAAAAAAAAAAAAAAAAGGGCAGAAGAATCCACCTGCCAATGCAGGGGACACGGGTTCGAGCCCTGGCCCGGGAAGATCCCACATGCCCCAGAGCAACTAAGCCTGTGCGCCACAACTACTGAGCCTACACTCTAGAGCCCACGTGCCGCAACTACCGAAGTCCGCGCGCCTAGAGCCCGTGCTCCGCAACAACAGAAGCCACCGCAGTGAGAAGCCGGCACACTGCAACGAAGAGTAGCCCCCCGCTCACCGCAACTAGAGAAAGCCGGTGTGCAGCAACAAAGACCCAATGCGGCCAAAAATGAATAAATCAAAAAAAAAAAAGAATGACAGCTATAATGGAAGTAGTTGAGGAAGACTTCCGCGAGGAAGTGATCTGAAGGAAGAGAGATTAGCAACGAGAGGAAGGCAGGGAAGAAGTTTCAGGCAGAGGGAAGTGCAAGGATCCTGTATGGGAGGGAGCTCGGCAAGTAGAAGGGTCCAAGACCCCTGTGTCTAGAGTAGGGGGAATGAGGTCGCAGGGCACCAGAGAGAAGGGCTGGGAGGCCCACTGTGGCTGGGGAGGGGCCCCAAGCCCTCTGAGTACTCTGGGTCAAGATTCATGGGGCGGGGGCGGGGGCAGGGAGGAATATGCACCTTCTGCAGGGGTCAAGTGCTCCCAGTCAACATCTGGAATGAGTTGGGAGGTCATTTCTCCCGACTGAATCACTCTTCATGTGACCTGATGGAAGGAGGAAAAAATCCAGTTCCCTGACTTATTCAGTGGCACCTCTTGTACTGATGCTCCCAGGGAGGAAATACTGATGAAAACCAGCCTCACTGCTATGGCAACAGCAACCACTTCTCACTTTCCATCCCGATGAAAGGCCAGGTGGGAAGTCTGCCTAGCAGCAGTGCTAGGCGACAGAAGCCCCTCCCAGGGGCTTCAGGAGCCCCTCCCATCACCGTCCAGGCTTTGCTCGGGTCCCAGCTTCTCCTTCCAATGGAGAATCACGCAGCTGCCAACATGAGCAGCCCTTCCCAGCTCAGGGCGTGACTTATGCCACCACCCTGTAATGTGGCATCGTTGGCCCCACTGGACAGATGCAGACACTGAGGCTCAGAGCGGTGAAGGGTGCTTCCAGCGTCCTTCCCTCTGTGCTGCCTTTACTCCCCCATATGGTAAAGGTCTGTTTCTCTGTGCGGGTCTCCTGCTCTGATTCATCTGTGGCATGAAGGAATAAGTGAGTGGAGTGAGTATCACCCCCCCACTCTCCTGTCACCCTCTTCCTTCCTTGGTGATCTACAAGTTCCGGGGGACCCCACCCTGCAGTGTTCTGTTCTGGCCAGGGGAGAGGGTCATGTGGGGCCTGTGAGAGCCAGGGCAGTTAAGGAGGGATGGCAGGAGAGGGCCTGCATGGGAGGGGGTACTCCTCCACCCCCCTGCCAGGGGACAGGGCTGAAGTGTTTCCCTTCAAAATGCCTGGCTCGGAACTTCGACACAAGCATTAATATCGATGGCTAATATTTTGGGCGCACTTACTGTGCACCAGGCTTTGTGGCAAGTGCTCTGCGCGCGCCCTCTCATTTGAGTGAGGGATTGGTTATCACCCCTGCTCCATGGAGGGGAGTGCAGCCTGAGATCTGAGCTGGAGAGGCGGCAGAGCCGTGGCAAACCAGGTGGTTCTGGAGCCAAAGCCTGGCTCTTAACCAGATACCTGCAGCCCCGAGGAGACCATCTCGTCCTCACCTCCCCATCCCCCATCCCAGGGGCTGGCTGGGAAGATGAAAAGGGAGGGCAAAGGAGCTGAGGAGTGAGAGTGGAGCAGCCTCCTGCAATCGTCTCCTGGCCCCGGGCCAGAAGGCTGCTGGTGGACCTCTTGCAGAAGAGGTGCGCTGTCTGTGTGGCAGCAAGAGTGGAGGGAGGGCCCCTCCCGAGGACCAGGCCCTGCCAGATCTTCAGGCCTGGTTTACGGGAGGAAGGAAAGGGAACGCATAGTTCTCAAGCGCCTACTGTGTGCCTATGCTGAGCATCGCCCTTTACAGGTGGCACTTCCCTTTACCCCCAGAATGACACTAAGAGAGACTAACAGCTAACGCTTAGGATACGTCAAGCATCTCGGACGCTCACCATGCTTCGATTCATTTAATCCTCACAGAAACATGCCAGCTACAGACACTCTGCACGTGGGAAAACGGAACCATGAAGAAGAAAAGTATCTTGCCCAAGGTCACACGGCTGGTAAAGCTTTGATCCAGGTCCTCTGGCCCTAGAGTCTATGAGTAACACACTTTGTATCCTGCTAGGGGAGTGTCGTCCCCATTGTCCACAGCGGGAGAGTGAGGCCCTTTCTTGAGGTCACCAGTGGTCGGAGTGGGGTTTGAGCTCCGTCTCCTGGGAATGTCTGTGGCATTTTGACTTCGTGGCACCCTGCCCCTGCTCCCCACCAACTCCTGCCCAGAAACACTGAGACCACAGGAATGGTTCTAGCTGTAGCCGCTGGCCCATGGCTGCCCAGAACTGAGCAAAGAGCAGCCCCCTCCAACCCACCTGGAAAGCTTATGTTTGTTCAGGGTTTCTTTGTCTGGAATCACACATCCAACCGCCATCCTTCCCAGAAATGGCGCCAGCCTGCTTCCTGGAACAGCCCACAAACGGCCCCGATGCCAGGCTCTCTGACTTTCTTTGGGGCGGCAAGGGAAGGAGACAGGGATTAAACCCCTCGGGCCCTACCGCCTCCCTGGGCCTCTGTGGACCCATCCATACAAAAGGTTGGCACGATGTCTCTGGGGACCTTCAGGCTCCTGCATTCCAGGATTCTCTGCCAGGAGCTTCCCACTCAGCAAACAGTCATAACTGTGCGCCTTACAGACGCACCACCTCCCAGAGCCTCAATGCCATTCCCATTGGCTGTAATTACAGCAGCTCCCATTTCCTAAGTGTTGACTAAGTGCCAGGTGAGTGACTTTCGTGGATTCTCTCCCTGAACTTGCTGGACAGCCCTAAGAGGCAGGTCCAGTGACCTCCACTTTACAGATGAAGCAGCTCGGCTCAGGGAGGCTGAGCGCCTTGCCTGCGTGCACACTCCCTGGGAGCAGCAGAAGCAGGACATCTCACCGTTGCCTCATGCAGCTGGGAGGGGGAGAGCCCATCGCGTATGTCAAGGATTTGGCCACAGGCCTTGATAAACCACGTCCCCACACCCTCCATCCTGCCCCATCAGGCCTGGGCGCCCACCAGCCCAGCCTGTCACAGCTGACAAGCATGGTGTGATTCCCAGACAGCCTCTCACTTCAGTGGAGGATCCCTGTGTCCCTGGCAGCCTAGCATGAGAATGACAGCTAGTGGCAGCTTGGGGACAGCAGCCCACTCAGACGGCTCATGGGGCTGCTGACCGGCAGACAGACAGTGCCAGGCTGGAGCAGCTGGCATCGCCGGAGGCAGGTGAGGCACCTGGGAGCCTCTCATGGCACCCACCCCCAAGTCCAGACCCTTCGCTAACATTTGGGGGCCTTCAGGACCGAGGCAAGAGTACCAACAGCGCACCATGTGTCCAAATATTTAAGTTACAAATCAAGCTGACTAACTCTTAAATAAAATATGTTATATCTTCCCACCCAGACATAATGGTCTGGAAGGCCAGCCTGTGCGCTGAAATTTCTCAGACTCCCGACTTCCGTGCCAGAAGACAGCAGTGCCTTCTGGGTTCCTTCTGTGCAGGGGCCTCATACACAGGTCTGAACACCCTGGGACACACATGTAGGCAACATCCACACCTGTCCCTCCCCCAGGCAGCCGGCCTTTGTCTATCCCGGGGGCTCGGGGGGCGCACACACCAGCTGCACAGGCTCCCTCCCTCCCCTCCCTGCCTCCTCCCAGGAGATGCCCTGGCAGGTCCTGAAAGTGGGCTTGGAGCTGACCTAACAGGGGACCCTGGGGTCTGTCATGAGCAAACTGGTAAACCCGCACTTGGAGACACGTTCCGAAGAAAGAGTCTCGGACCACACAGGTGCCTGGACTCCGGGCGGCCCAGGGGGAGGGAGAGAGCTTAGGATTGAGCATCAGGAAATCCAGGCAGACACCAGCTCTGCCATGTGCGTGCTGTGACTTGTGGCCGGTGAATCCCCCTCCTGGGTCCCATTTGCTCATCTGTAAAACAGGGACGACAGTTCCTGCCTGGTGGGGCCGTAGTCAGGAGTAAATGCCGTAAGTCCATGAAAAGGTTCCTGCCTTGCTTTCAGACTGTTCAACTCCACTGAAGACTGTCTCTAAGAAACCCTCCCTTTAACACTGGACTCCTTTACCGTCTGCTTTTCCGTATGTCCCTGGCCACACCGCACCATGAACACTGACAGCATCTGAGCCCACACTGGCCGGGTGCCTCCCACACCACAGAATCCCCGGCACCTAGCACAGGGCCAGACACAGAGTAAACAGAAGCTCTGTGATTATTCACCCGGCCTTTCCACCTGCTTATGGGGTTCACCCAACCATCGCCATCACTGAGGGCCTTCTGAGGGCCAGACTCACCACCAGGCTCTGAGGACCAGATGGCTCAGGGGCCTCTCCAGGCCACACGGAGCTCGCAGTCTAGAGAGAGCGATTTGACGTGGAAATGAGAACAGGTGACAACAGAGGGATGCCTGCCGTCATGCAGGCAGTAGGGGCAAGGTGTTCCCAGAGGCCAGAGGAAGACGGGTGCAGGAGTACAGTGAGGCCCCAAAGAGGAAGTGATGGGTGAGCTGGCCTTAAGGAGATTAAGAGCGGAGGGGACTTCCAGAGACAGGAACAGCAGGTGCAAAGGCACAGAGGTGTGAGGTACAGCTGGTGTGCTTACCTCAACGTGGCCAGAGCTCAGTCTCTTAGGAAGTGGTGAGTGTCAGGGTTGGCAGGGCCACCAGGGCCACCTAGCGTCCCACTAGCCAGCCCAGTAATTCTCAATGTGTGACTTGCAGAATTAGCAGCACCTTGGAACTTGTTAGAAATGCAAATTCTCAGGCCCCACCTCAGACCTACTAAATCTGTATCTGAACGAGCCTCTAGGTGTCTGTGATGCACGCTAGTCTGAGAACCACTGGACTTCCTCCTGAAGGCAACAAGGAACCATGTTATAAAGCGGCCCACATCTGAAAGTTGGCCTCACGTGAGCCCTCGCCTCCAGCGGGACAGCTGTGTGCGGCAGAATAATCTATCTTCACCTGTGAGGGAGGGGCCACTGGGAAGTCAGAGACCCCTGGTGGGCACAGGGCCCATTACCAGGGTGACCACCTGTCACTTGGAGAAAGGGGGCAGCACCCTACAGACGGTCAACGGAGGGGAGCTTGTTATCACGGCTACCTCCTCTCAGGTGGGACAGGGTAAGGGAAGAGGGGAGCCTGCGGTGTCAGGTATCCACCCCCATCCCCAGGTGGGAGCATCACAGACCTAGGCTCCTCTTCTGACTGAATCTAGCCCACCATCCCCTTCTCTGTCCATCTGGGCCCCAGGTGGCAATTTCCTCCCGTCCCCATCATGAAGCCACACCCTCCTGTCACAGCCTAAGGGCTGTGGGGCTGTCTCCTTGGTTACAGCCTGGGCTCCTTTATCCATGGCCAGCCTCTCTCAAGAGGCCCCACACCCTCATCTGCTAGGTCTTCACTTTCCTTTGCCAAGGCTGGCTCTAGGGGCCGTGACCCAGATCAGTAGCAGGGCTCTCCCACTCTCTCTTCAGCTGTTGGCACATAGTGAGAAAAAGAGGAACCAGAGGATTCAACACGTTACCTTCGACCAGAAGACGGACACAGGGGGTGCGTCAAATAGCTTTACAAGGTGCAACCTGAAGTTCAAGAGAGAGCAAACTGCACCCTCAAGCCTAGTCAAGTACAAAGCATGAGAAGGGAGGGTTCTCGAGCCCGAAAGGCCTGGGTGTGAGTCTGCACCAACCCTGCGTTATCCTGGGCAGGCTTTGTTACTTCCCGAGCCTCAGTTTCCTCACCTGCATATTGGAGATAATATTAATATCTACCCCCTAGGCTCTCTGCAAGATTAAGTAAGAAAATGCATCTGAAATGAGAAACATAGTACCTGGCACCTCGCTGCATCTTACCTTCCTGTTCCTCAGAGAGGGGGAGGAATGCCTGTTCCCGGGTGACCTCTCTCTGCTGGTGGGACACCTGGTGGGGAAGAGCAGTGGCTCTGGGGTTAGAAACAATCCATAAACATCCACTGCCAGGTACCGTTATGATTACTATTAATCACGGGCAATGAATGGAGCCCGGCCTGGTAAATTGCTTCCTCCAGGTCATTTCCATTTCCTATTGTCATTGTAGCCTTCATTCACTGCAATCTGATACAGGGATGTTTTCTAGAAAGCGGGAGCCATGTTGTGCTTCTTAGTTATCCTGCAGTGCCTGGCCCCTGGCCCTGGCAGGGAGCACCCAAGCAGCTCAGCGTGGAAGGGACTTGGAAATCACCCACTCTAACTTAGTATGCAAGGCAGAAAGCTCTCCTCCCTGGCTTTATCAAGTGCTTCGATGCCTCCAGGGAGGAAGTCCTTATTCTCTGCTGAAGATGGACTAGTGCCTGGGGCTCCAGGGAGGCTGAGCCCTGCGGGGTGAGCAGGAGCTGAATGGGCAGCCGCAGGAGTTGGGGCGATGGGAACTCCTAGGGCCACCCCTACACCCTAGCAGCCCCCCTTCCTCTCCCGCTGAGAGTTGATAATAGGAATGGTTCTAATTATGCTCTAATTGCTTGCTTCCAGGCAGTTTCTCTGGAGCCAAGGAGTTCAGAGTTCATGAATAAATGAAGAGGGAGGAAGCGGGAGGGGATGTTTATTGATCCACAAATCTCCACGTGCCAATGTCTGCCCCACAAATGCTTGGGCGTGCAGCTGCGTGCAATTTTGCATACATACAAACACACAGATATACACACCACAGCCCCCCAGACGCCTCTCTCCAAAGGACTGGTGGGGGGTAAAAGGAAGGTAACAAGAAGTGTCCTACACTGGCTTTGGGCCCCAGTCTCAACTCTGCCACTGACTTGCATTGTGATCTTGGGAAAGTCCTAGTTTTCCCAGCGGTAGAGTACAGAGGTGAAGTGATGTCTGATACCCTCCTCTCAGCCTTTAGGATTTCAATGGGGTATCATCCAGTTAGACAGAACCCTGGGCAGTGCCAGGTGGGCACTGTCGCCCTCAGATTGCCCTTTCACCTGGATGCCTCATTCCCTAAGAACTGGCCAAGCAGCCGGGGGCTTCAGGGAAGTGGTAGGAGGAACACACACATCTCCATCCTGGTGGGACACTTAGTAAAGATGAGTAGGGGCTCTGGACTCGGGGCTGTGGGGGCCCTGGGCAAGGCACTTGAACTTCAGTTGCTTTGTCTGTTAAACGGCAATGAGAGACTCTGTGTTATGAAGGTTCACCCAGGGCATACAGTGGCCTCAGTTGAGCGCCTGGCACACAGTGAGCATCTGGTAAGTGGTAGTTGTTATTGCTAATACTGTCAACACCCTGCATGGTATAGATTGGTGCTTCATAACAGACGAAGAAACTAAGGCACAGAACGGTCAAGCAACTTGCCCCAGGTCATGCATTAAGTGGCAGGATTTTAACCCAAGCCCATCTGACCCTGAAACTTCTGTGTTCCAGTCTTGTTTCTCCACTGTGTCTGATCCACCTGGTCCCCAAGAACTGGCACACAGTAGGTATCCACAACATGCTGAATGACAGAGAAATGTGGAAAAGAAAAACAGAGCATAAAAATACGCTCTGTTCCCAGTGACCAAGGTGGGGGTAGACAGATGAGAGAAGAACTAGACCAAGACTCCCTCCAAGATCAAATCGAAGCGTTGGGTCTGGGCGGACCCCAGGCCTCCCTGCCTCGTGGCTGGGGCTAGTCCAGGTGGGGATCAAGGGGGTCCTTGGTATGTGCTTGAGGAAGTAAATCTTTTCACTCTTTATGATTTCCACTAAGAAGGCAAAGCTAGCAATCCTGGCTTTTGGCATCAGCCCGAACCTGCTATGTCACTGCCTTGCTGTGTGACACTGGGCAATCAACTGCAGCTCTCTGAGCCTCAGAGCCCTCATCTAGGAAATGGGGATAACAGTGGTCCAGCCGTGGGGCTGCTGGGAGGGTGATAAGGGATGACACATGTGAGGCCATACGCTAGAGGTTAAGAGTAGGGCCTGGAGTCCGGCTACCTGGGTTGGTATCCCAGCTCCTCCACTGCCTGACGTAACCGCCCGCAGCCTCAGATTCTGCTTCTGCAAAACGGGGATCATAACTGTCTACCACAAAAGGGTGCAGTGAGGGTGAATGAGCTACCACAGGTAGAGCAGTTGCGACAGTTGGCAGTGCTTTGAAATGCTCAGTAAATCTTCTTTATTGGACATTTCACATATGGGGAAACCGAGCCCCTGAGCGGGCAAGGACTTGTCCAAAGTCACAGAGCCAGTTCAGAGCACAGCCAGTCCTCTGTGGGGGCTGGCTGTTTGCAGGGCCCCTTGTCCAGACCACGGCTTCAATGGGTAACCACAGACCTTTCACAGTACCTGGGCTATCCTGCTCCAGCCTTGAGGACTCTGGGGGACTGAACCCCGCCCCCCTTCCTGTCCTCCCCGGTGCCTCTGAGGCTGGCTCAAACCAGTGGGGTATGTCAGAGGGCAGGAAGGGCTGACCTGCCTTCCTGGCCCACCTGGCCGGCCCCTCCACTCCAGGACTGGCTGCAGAGGCCTCAGAAACAAGCCAGGAGTCCAGGACCAGAACACCATTTGTCAGCCCTGCATGGTAGTGGCAGGCTCATCTCCATGGCAACAGTGCAGTGTGAAGGCATCCTAGCATCATTAGGGAGAGCTCTGAGTAGTATAAACAGAGGCTGCAGTAGATTACATGCCTATTATGAGCAGTCTCAGGCTCTGAGCACTGGTAATTATGCCTAATTGTGCATTTAATTCTGTAATTGAAAACCCGCATCTCTGGTTCAGGCTGGGGCTGCAGAACCTACCCCCCAACCTCAAAAGAAAGAGGCATAGGAGCCACCCCTACCCTACGAATCCCAGGGCTGCCTCTCCTTCTAGGGCAAGGGGTAGCCAGAGTGGGCACGGAAGTAAAGCACCTACAGACTCCCATTTCCCCCACTTCCTGTGCCAGGAGCTCTGCCACGCTCTGTGATTTGGGGTAGGGGGGAACATGCTTAAGGCAAAGGGACGTGGTAAGAAAAGCACAAAAATGCTCACAATTTTCATTATTCATAATAGAAACCATTTTGCACTATTGCCACTGTCCTCTCAGGAGCCAGAATCAGCCTCTGGTGGTTCCAAGGGACTCGGATCATCACTAGATCCATTACACATCCAAGTCATCCAACCTACATATAAATTCTTAATCACTGCCAGAGACAGGGAACTCACCACCTGATTGTCAGTCCACCACTGCAGAGCCTCTGTAGATAGTTTGAAGACCGCTGATGGAGTTCAACACTCTCTCCTCCATCCCCTGGTTTCACAGACTGGAGAAAATGAGACCCAGAGAGGGGCAGGGCCAGCTCAAAGTTGCACAGGAAGTGAGTACCAGAACCCTGGGATTCTGACTTGCAGCTTAGGGTATATTTTGTACCCTAAAGTGACTCAGCACCAAGAATCGTGCCCAGCACTTTGTAGGTGCTTCATAATACTTGCTGAATGCAACTCAGGGTAGGGTTAGTTGATGGCCAAGCTTACTCTCTTACCCAACAATATTTTGCCTTTCTAGGGGTCAGGAAGTTCCCCTGTAGTGGCTCAGGGGTTAATGATGGGCTAGAACCTCCTGCTCTGAACCTCTGGGGTCTGAGACTTGATCTTACAACCAAATATGCCATGTAGGCATTTGGGATGGGGATAGAACCGACACTCATTCAAACAGACAGAGGAAAGAACAGGTCCCCTGAGTCCCTGACAGCCTGACACCCAGGTGTCAAGCCTCAGGCACGCCATTGGAGGCAGGAGTCTCCTCCTCTCCCCAGAGCCTGATACTCCCATCTGTCATCGCTGCCTGCAGCGAGGTGGGCTGATGTGGCAGCAGCTCTGATCTCCACCTGGGAAAGGATGGAATTCACTGATGAGTCAGGGCTGGAGGAGTCCTTTGAGATGGTGAGTCCAACCATCTCCCTTTACAGAGGGGGACACAGAGAGCCAAGATTCCTCTCTGATTTCCTCTGAATGAGCGCTGGACTCTGTGCCCAGAGCTCTCCCTGCCTTATCTCAGGTCACCCTTACTATAGTCCCATGAGGATGTGCAATTATTATTCCCATTTTACAGAACAGAAGATAAAGGGACAGTAAGGCCAAGGCCACAGAGGTTTAGCAGAACCTCTGCTTCAACTTGGGCCTTCAACTGGTTGAAAAAAAGGACATGTCCATTTCCCATCCCACAATATTCACGTTCATAGAACCTGCTGTCTCACTTCCGGGGCATTGAAGAGTGTGAACCCTTTGTGAGCTCCTACTCAGTATATCTTACCTACGGGAAGGACAATTCTCTGAGGACGATTACTAGTATCCTGATTTAGAGAAATGCAGGTGGAAGCTCAGAGAGGTTAAGTGTCTTGCCCAAGGTCACTCAGCTATAAAGAGGCAGAGATGGAACTCAAACTCCAGCCTGACTGCACAGCTCAAGCTCTTCCCAGTTGAACTCCCTGCCTCTGGACGTACCAGCTGCTCTGAAAGGCAGGGGCCAGGAGGCCAGAGTATCCCATTAAAACCTGCAATCACAGTAACTGCTCTTCCAAAACCCTGGTACTTGCTGGCAGGAGCACATGTCCCAGAGAGGCGTGCTTTGCTGCCTGAGTCTCTCCCTCACCATCCCTCTCCCTCTCCGGGACCAGCAGGGAGACCAAGAGCATTGGGACTGGCGTTCCCCAGACCAAAGCCAGCTCCATCTGCTGTGGCCAGGAGTTAGCTTTTAAAAACACATCTCTGGTCTCATCTTGCTCTCCTATCACCTACTCCTCCCTGAAACTAGATGAGAAAAGAGACTTCAACCATTAGAGCTGACCATCTCCACTTGGTCTAGATTTTGCAATTGTTCTCAAACCCTTTCCCTGGGATCATTTATGTGAAGCCTAGACTGTATCTTTTGTTTCCTTGGTAACAAGTCACTTCATTCTTCTGACCTCAGTATGCCCATCAGTAATTGGGTATAAAGACCATCCCTATCTCATAGAGTTGTTATGAGGGCTGATAACTCTTCAATACAGGTTAATTTCTTTCCCATATAACTTGTTCTTAACCTGCATCACAGTTCCCTTAAACCCAACACAGGGCTTGGGGTGAGGAGAAATGGGGATGGGGGATGGGGTTAGCATTTGAATAAGCACCTCAGAAGGTCTGGCATCTAGTAACAACCCTTTATGGATGAAGAAAGCTTTAGATCTCTCCATCGGTTTCCACACCCAGCATCGCCACAATCCTACGGGGAGCAATAGGGCATCCAAGGTAGAAGCTGTGGAGTCCTGATGTGTGAATGCTCACTCTGTCCCTACTATTTATGTGGCCATGGATAAGCCAGATAGTAACAAGGGACAAGGTATACAGAGCACTTAAGCACAGCGCCTGGTTCATAGCAGACACCAAATACAAGGAAGTTGTTGTTATTATTTCCCACAGAACCATTCGTTTTCCATATAAAGAAACTAAGACTTGAAGAGTTTATGGGTATGAGTCTGGTCACTAAAATCTCTAATCCAGGCAGAGATGGGGGCTGAAGTGACTTATCCAAACTGCAAGGCAAGTAACAGCCAGCCGCAGGGAGCACTGCCTGGGCCAGTGCTGTCTGGGCACCATCTCAGGGAACCCTCCCAAACTACCACGGGGTAGGAGCTGTTGTCCTGACTACTTTACAGGAAAGAGGCAGAGGCTCAGAGAAGGTAAGGGACTTTCTGGAAGTCACGAAGCAAGGCAGCAATGTCTGCCTGATCCCAGAGGTCCTTCACCCCTCTGTGCCAGATGTCAGAGCGGCTGCCATTTATGGGGTACTCATGTCAAAATCCCCCAGCCACCACCCCTGCAAAGGAGCAGAACCAGGGCCATCCACTGCACCTCCCCCCCGGGCGGGGGGCCCTGCTCCATTCCACCTTGCCCACCTCATAAGGGTTTTGAGGGCAGTTTGGCCTCAGTCTGTCCATCTGCAAAAGGGACTTGATCACCCCAGCCTCTACCCTGTCAAAGAGGTATAAAGAACAAAGAGGGTCAGTGGCCCAGACGATTTCGTGCTCTGACTCTGAAGCCCGGCCCAAGGACCTGAAGCACGCAGGGCAGAGCCAGCCCCTCCCCAGGAAGCCATGAGCTTGCAGATGCAGCTGCTTCTGAACGCAGGCCCCTGCAGAGCCTAGCTCCCTCCGGTCTTCACGTCTTCACCATCCGCTGCTAATAACGACATCAATCAGGTTGACCACGTTTCACACCATTACTCGCAGCTCAGCAGGAAGCAACATACTTCCCCCCTCACCCACCATCTTCCAGAAAGCAAAGAGCTTTCCAGAGGGGGAAAGAATGAAACCCATGTGTTTTCTGAGTACCTACTGTGTGCATGGCAGCTGCCTAAGCCCTTTTTCTAACTCTGAGAGGTAAGGAAGACTCCTTTTCTTTGACAGGGAAAGACATTGGGGTCCAGAGGAGCGAATGCATGTGTCCAAGGTCACACACAGCCGGGATAAGTACAATCATGGCAGTGATGTATTACCGACCACTCACTGGCTCATGGTGCCAGGCACGTGCGTGATCCTATTGAAACAGTATCATTTTCGTTTTCAGATAAGGAGACTGAGGCCTGAAGCAGTGAAGAGACCTGTCTGAGGTCACGGGCTGCTAAAACGTGAGGAGCAGAGTGACACGGGGCGGAGAGGGTGGCTCTCTGCTCCGGCAAAAGAGCGCATGGATCTTGGTGCTGTCACTGACTAGCTTAGAGACCTCTCTGAGCCTCAGTTTCCTCATCAGAAAAAGGGGCTCATAAAAACATCTAGCCCATTTTGTAGGATAAAAATAAGACGGATAAAAACAGTAAAACAGCTAACGTTTATCGATCGCTGAACATGTACCAGGCAACTTCGCCAAGCACTTGACATATGTAAGCTCGCTGGGTTTAATGAGGTTGTGCATATAAACTGCTTAGCACAGAACTCCAGAAATGGGACCGATCATGGTGATGATGAAGAAATTGATGATGGTTCCCTCGGGCAAATCTCCCTGGTTCATCCTTTTACTGGAAGAATAGAGTAGCCTGTAAGCTTTCAGGAAGGAGGTGGACCAGGAAAGGGCAGGGTTTGGACAGGGGAGGGAAAAGGGAAACACATAAAAATTAGGGTGTGAATAGCATTAGTAATGTTAAGATGATATGCCAAGTAGGGAGAAAGCAAGGCACCCAAGACGTTCTACGAGTGGAACTAGACTGAGACACACGGAAACCTCCAGGCCAGTCCAGACATCCTCCCAGGGTCCCAGATGGGCAGAACTGGCAGGACCCTAGAGACACAGACCAATGGTTCTTCCCATTTTACAGATGGGGAAAAACCAAGGCTTGCAGTACGGAAAAGACTTGTCCAAGTTCACAGGATGTCAGTGGCAGAGGCAGGCTTGAATCCAGGCCTCCTGACTCTTAGCTCCATGCCCAACTACCTGCTGCTTCCCACAAAGGAAGAGTGCAGGAGGGCATTTGGATATGTCTGGGTCACAATTCCAGGGAAGCATACCAGGGTATACATCATTAAGATAATAACAATCAAAAACTATAGTTTATTGAATGCTCACTCTGTGCCTGGCACAGTGCTAAGCTCATCTGCATTAAGCTATATGCATTTCATCCTCACAACAACCCTAAGACTTGGGAACTGTTTCTATCATCTCTATTTAACAGATGACAAAACTGTGGCTCAGAGAGGCTAAGCAACTTGCTTAAGATCACACAGCTAGGAAGTGACAGAGCCAGGGCTCAAACCCACGTCTGTCCTGTCAAACTCCAGAGTCTTGTCCCCTTTACTTGTCCACCTGAACGGTCCAGCCCCCACCTCCTTCTCCCACCCTCCAGTGCACCCTCACATCCTACTCCCTCACCCAAAGCAAGTCTACCCCAACTACAGAACAGTGTTTAGAACTGGCCTGTTATCTTGTAATCATCAAGCCCCACAAAGAAAGAAAAACGACGTAGTTCCTCTTCTAAAGTTTTCAGCTGAGCAGCATTTAACAGTCTCTTCCTTCTCTGCGCCTGTCCACTGGATGAGAAAACAGGCTCCCTTCTCCCTGGAATGATGTCAGGCTGGTGAATTCCAGCAGCCGGGAGCACATTACCGAAGCTGCCAGGCAGCGAAGGCTCCTGGGGGTTAGCGACAGCTGAAGGGACCCACTCTGCAATCGGACCAGACAGAGCAACAGACTCAAGAGACCAATTTTCAAGTCCCTCCTCAGAGCACCTCTCCAAGTTATGTCATGTAACCCTCACAAGCTGCCCAAAGGCACCCAGCCAGGATGTAGAAGGATCAGAATCCCACCCAGGTCTTGTCTAACTCCAGAGCCCCTTGTGCTGGTGAGCCCTCCAAGTGGAAGCGTGGCTTTAGCTGAGCTGGGGAGAGCTATGGAGGCAGGTGAGTGAGAGGCAGGGATACTGTCTCGCCACCTTCATCTCTCTAGAGTAGGAAGCACCTCCCAAGGGACCCCTGAGTCACCAGAGCCAGAACTACTTTTACAGTTAAGAAGGCAACAGAGGATGCTGGGCAGCTGTCTGGCTTCACAGCCTGGCCCCTAACTGCAGAACTTTGGGCAAGCTACTTCATAGGGTTGTTAGGAGGATTAAATGAGTTAATACATGGAAAAGTGCTTACAGAGTACCTAGCACCTAGTAAGTACTCCCCAAAGCTAACCACTGTTATTATCATCAACAGAGAATGACCGTGGGCCAAACTGTTAATAGTGCTTACCTTTGGGGTATGGGACTGGGCATAGAAGGAAACGTCTTTAACTTCTGCTCTGTTTGGTTATTTATTGATTTAATCATTTTATAATATGTGTGTGTTACTTTTCTAATTAAAAAAAAAGTCCTAGTTTAAAATTTTAAAATTAACACAGAAAAAAAATTCCTCGGAAAATTTCAGCACTTCTCTTGGCATTTTATGTTCCTCAAAGGAGATAAAGAGGAACTGGGAGCCTGGAGTTGCCAAATAACTGATTCACTCATTTATTTTACAAATATTAATGGAGTGCCAGGCACTGTTCCAGCTGCTGCGGATTTAGGGGGAACAAGGAAGGTAATCTCTGCCCTTCTGGAGTTTCCATTCTACCTGATCTTAATTAATCCCCTGTGCCACACTCAAGGATGAGGAATTCACCGAGAGGCCGACCAAGATGGCCCAGCTCGGGGAAGTCACTTGCCTTGCAGCCCACAGCTGGGAGCAGGGCTACAATCTTCAGGGCCCAGCTGTTTCAACCGCTGCCCAAGAGGGCAGGTCTGTGGATGCAAGTTTGGGGCTGGGGTCCACAAGAGGAGAGAAAAAAGATGAACGAGGAGGCCTGTATAGCCACACGCAAAGCTTCATTCTGCATTACTGTACACACCTGTGGTGGAGGAAGGGCAATGGGTGCAGGCAAAAGTGGAGACCCAGACCACGGAGTCAGGCGGTAGTGAGGCTCAGGTTCCCCCAACTCAGACTCAGACCTGAGTTCCGTCCATGGAGGTCCCCATGCACCTCTGCCCCCAAAGTCCCCAGTTGTTGGGCCTCAGCTCTAGGGTAGGCAGGAGATCCTGGCCTCTCCTTAAACACCTTCCCAAATTCACCTGCCAGAGTCTGAATTGAAGGGCAGAGCTGGTCCCCTTCGGCCCCCAAATTCACTCCACTGGCCTCCCTGAGACAAGAACCTGAGTTCCCTGGGCTGGGATTAGGTATAGTGTCCCCAGATGCTCCCATCCTCCCCAGGGCACCCAAGTATCCCACCCCTATCAGTGCCAGCCCAGGCAGAGGAGCCTGCCTCCCCCCCACCCCGACTCTGGTGGCAATGGTGACTGACAGAATGCCTGTGGCCTCAGCCAAAGCAGGGAGGGCGATCCCCACCTGGTTGGTCAGACTGGCCCAGGACCTGGTAGCTCCTTGTGACCCTCTCCAGGGAGGGGCTCTCCATTCCCAGGCCTGCCCAGTCAGGAGGATAGAGGGAGGCAGGAAGAGCACAAAGGAGTGAACGGTTCCTGGAGTCTATGGTCCCGACACACACAAATGAACATGGACCAGAAATGGTCAGAGATCTAGAGACATACCAAGGAGAAACCAGGAGAGAGACACACACAGGAGCAGAGACTTTGTGAGAAACACTGGGGCGGAGACCAGAGGCTGAGACCCACGCAAACGAGTGATCTAGAGGAAAACACACGGCAGTGACCTCAACGGATCCACACACCAGCCTCGGAAACACCCCCAAACCCCGGTGAGCCACAGTCCCACAGCGCATCTCCCCAACAGAAGGCCGCTCGTACAGTGCGGGCGAGACGCGCCGAGCCCCAGGCGCGGAGCGGGCCGGGGACTCGTGCACAGGACGCACTCGGGGACTGGGGAGCGCCGGGCGAGAAGCGCACACAAAGAGACAGCCGGGCCAGCCCGAGCAGGCTCCGCCCGTCCGCTTCGTGACTCCAGACCACCCCCCAACCCGGGCGCTCGCCCCAGACCCACACACAGAGACACACACCCCACCCGCACGCCCCGGGACCCCGCCCCGCCGCGCCCCACCCGGCCCGGCCGCCCGGGCGCGCGGCGCTCACCAGCTGCAGGCAGCAGAAGGCGACCAGCGTGCAGCGCCCGCTGCACTTGCCCATGGCTCTGGGGGCCGCGCGCGCCGTTCGCCGCGGCGCCCCTCTAGCTCGGCGGCCGCCGCCTCCTCCGCGCCGCGCGGGCTCCGCGTCCTCCCAGCTGGGCGCCCCGGGCGGCGGGGCCGGGCGCCTAGGGCCGGGCCCGGGAGCGTCGGGTCCTCAGGGCTGCGGCCGGCCGCTCGCGCTCGGAGTCCATGGTCAGTCCGCCCGCGCGCCGGCTCTGCCGCGCCTCCTTTGTCTGGCCGGCCGGCCGCCAGGCGCGCCTCCCGCCCCGGGGCGGCTGGCGGGGAGCGCGGAGCGGGGAGCGCAGGCACCGAAAGCGGCGCAGCGCAGAGCAGCACTGCCCAGCAGGGGCAGCCGCCCGGGCGCTCGGCGGCCGCGGCTTCCCGGCCCCACCACGTGGCTCCGCCGCCGAGAGGTAGGGAAGGAGGGAAAGAAGGGAGGGAAGAGGAGGGGAGGAGAGGGGTGGGGCGGGGCGGCAGAGCAAGCGGAGGGAGGGGAGAAGGGGGAGGGAAGCGCAGAGCAGAGGCGAGAGGCAGGAGTGAAGTGGCAAGAGTGCAGGCTTGGGGACTGATGGCCCTGGGTCAAACCCAGCTTCACTGCTCACTCGCTGTGTGACCTTGGGCAAATCACGTCACCTCTCTGGGCCTCCGTTTTCCTAACAAAATAGGAATAATAATGACTGCTTCAGTGTTGCCACAAAGATGAAAAGCAGTTAGGTGAATAAAGCACTTAGCTCTGTGCCTGGCCTCCCGAGGGTGCTGGAGCATTCCTCTGTCCACCTTGTCTCTAGGGCCCGGCGGCTCCAACCTTGGCCCTCTATTTGCACTCCACTTCCCAGATCTGCTCCCCATCCCAGCTTCCCTCCTGAGTTCTTCCTTCCCTCTTTTCTTCTACTGGCATTTATTGAGCCCGACTGACTACATACACACCCCTGGGAGCCCAATGATCCAGAGATGAGCCCTGCAGCACTGTTCCAGAACCACTGAGCTTCCCAGGCCGGGGAACAGGCAACCCCCAGGGGCATAAGCAGGAGATGCCTGATGGCAGCGGTCTGCCCAGGGGCCTGAGGCCAGCCCCTCACCCAGGCTGCAGTGGGGAGGGAGTCAGGAAGGGCTTGCCAGTAGAAGACTGCCTTCTTCAAGGCGCCCCCTCCAAAAGCACTCAAGCTCTCAAACACATCCCCAGTCCACTGAATCATCCCAGCCCCACTCCTAACTTCTTATATAGGGATTAGCATCACTCAGGTGGGAATCCCTGCGGCATCCTCCCCGCTCCTCTATCCCATCTGACCTGTCATTACATTCTGTGAACTTACCTTCCAGCTGTTATCTATGAAATACCTACTACCTACCAGGCTCTCCACTGGGGATTAAGGGGATGAACCAGTCCTGCACTCACTGAGAGAATAGTCTAGTGAGGAATTGTCATTAAAACCAGAAAACATGCAAATAAATAATGAAATATTCTGATGAGTACCTTAAAGGATAACAAAAAGTGAAAGAATAAGGGGGCCATAACTCAGGTCCGGAGACCAGGAAAGGCCTCCTTGAGGACATGGCATTGATACTGAGAAGACAGTAGGAGGGAAGGAGAGGCCAAGGCCTGGTGAACAGTGTTCTGGCAGAAGAAACAATGTTTCTTTTCTTTTCCTTCCTGTCAGCTCTCACGGGCCCTCTGGACTCAGAAAACAGTAGGACACAGATTAAGACCCATGGTTCTGGAGCCAAGCAGCTTGGGTTCCAGTTCCAGCACTGCCACTTAGGCGCTGTTTACAGAGTAGGCACTCAAATGCATGACTTCTCCTAGGACTGGTGACGTAATTTGTGGGGGCCAGTGCAAAATGAAAACGCAAGACTCCTTAAGGCCCATTAGGAAGGAAGACACAGCAGACCATAAAACCAAGCACAGGGAGGGCCCTGTGTGGCTGCAGAGGACACATGCCCCTGAAGCCAGTCGTGTTTTCTCCCTGGACTGTCAGAATGGTCTCTTCACTGGTCTCCCTCCTCCACCCACTTGTCAGCCGCCACTTTTATTTTATTTATTTTATTTTTCGCCACTTAGTTGTGCTTTTTTTTTTCTTCTTTGACTGCGTTGTGCGGCATGTGGGATCCTAGTTCCCCAACCAGGGATCAAACCTGTGCCCCCCGCATTTGAAGCTCTGAGTCTTAACCACTGGACCGCCGGGGAAGTCCCAACCACTTAGTATTTTAAAACACACAGAATATTCGTAGAGTTGAAATTATGGGGGGTGGGATGAATTGGGAGACTGGGATTGACTTATATACACTACTATGTGTAAAATAGATAACTAATGAGAACCTGCTGTGTAGCACAGGGAACTCTACTCAGTGCTCTGTAGTAACCTAAGTGGGAAGGAAATCTAAAAAAGAGTGGCGATATATATACGTATAACTGATTCACTTTGCTGCACAGCAGAAACTAACACAACATTGTAAAGCAACTATACTCCAATAAAAATTAATTTAAAAATTAAAAAAAAAGAAATTATATGAGCTGAGGTTTTCACCTGGAATAATAAGCCGAGATAACAGTGGGAACTTTTCTCAGCCATGCTTGGCGAGTAACAGCTGTGTCCAACCAGTTTCCACGACTAGACAGGCCTCCAGGAGTCTGTGAAGTCCCTGAAATAATATGCAAATCTTCATCTGAGCAGATGTGTCATTTTCTGGGGAGAGGGTCCACAGGTTTCATCAGATTCTCCAAAGTATATTTCCCACAAAAGAATAAGAACCAGCCCTGCAAAGTCTCAGCCCAGATGTCACAGTTCTCTAGGAGATCCTCTTTGGGGCCTCTTCCACACAGAGCGTCTGCCAGTTCCCTCTGTGACACTAACAGTGCAATTCAGTAATAATAACCATCATGGCTCCCACTTATTGAGGGCTTACTCTGAGCCAGGTACTTGGCATACACTATCTCATTTAATCCTAAAAACAGTGGATTCCCCTGGGGCTGTGACCTGCCTTTGCCAGGCTGTTGGCTGTACCACATCATGCCTGTGACGCCCTGTCCCAGGGCCAGGCTGACTCACTCTTAAGTTTGTCCTATGGGACCAGGGATGATGGCCTGACATCAGCAGAACTAGCCTCTGCCCCTGAGCCATTCCGTTTAGTCGAAGTCTTGCCCACACCACACACACACACAGCATGCCCTCTCTCGCTTCCATGATTTGCACGTGTAGTTCTGTCTAGAATGCATCTCCCATCCAAATTTTCAGCCTGGAGGCCTCCTATTCAAATTTCAAATCTCAGCTCACCTGTCACTTCCCCCACCCAACCCAGACCTTCCTTAACACTCTGTGACCTCAAGGAGGCACCCTCCTTTGGGATCACATGTGGTCTGTGTTATCTCCATGAGAGATTTTACTGGGATTTACTGTCCTTGTCTGATTTTGTTCCCCCAATAGACTGAGCTCCATGAAGACAGTGACTGTGTCATAAATTATCTCTATATTCCACAGGACTTGGATCACGTCAGGAGTCAACAAATACGTGGTGAATGCCTTGGGCCCTAGCATACCTTGTGCTCTCTTTACCACGGGGAAGTCCAGGATGCTAAGGGGGAAGGCAATCTAACTATAGGAAGAGATAGAAACATCTTTGGCAAGAAATTGGGGATGTTAGGAGCTGAGGATGATGTCAGGAGGGGCTTGTAGTAGTCAACACAAAAGATGACTAACCCTTGGACTAGGGAAAGAATGTGGGGGAAATGAAGCAGGATTTAGAAGTAAAGGACAGAGATGATTCAGAACATTCCCACGCTTCCTGAGTAAGAAGGCAGGATCATGGTCAGCCCTAGAGAGAGGCACATTGCGGAGCTGCTGAAGTGAGGACATTTCTGAGCTGTTATGTCCTTCCCTTGCCCTAAACCAAGCCTAGTCACCATGTCTGAATCTTCCACCATTAGTCCCTCTCTGGGTTAAAACACTAAAAGCTTCTGAGAAAGTTCATTCATAAGATAGCAGAAATGTTGAACCTATTAATTTCTCCTTCCAAGTTAGAGGACTGAACGTGCTCCCTAATT